>NC_139835.1:10041778-10541778 GCF_963691815.1 Echiichthys vipera | reverse complement strand
TAAAGTGTGTTGTAAAAAATTGGAAGGAAAATTGTGATTAAACAGAGAGTTTAACATAGAAGTTCAGACGTGGCAGTGGGTCAGGGAGGTGAGGGGAAACAACAAAGGGAAACCCTTTACTTACCTTCATTATGTGTTTGAGTCCAGTATGTTCCAACCTAAGCTCCTCTCTGTGACACCCAATATCCTCAGCTGCTTTACGATAAGAAGTACAAATTATTCTCTTTTACTATGAAACATCATGCTTGTCTGATATCTATTACAGCATTTTTCAGCTGCACTTTGTGATGTGTGATGCAGAGTTTATTGAGTCTTTCGTACGTCTTTATAAAGACATAATTATTGAGCTCTGTCCCTTATTCAGTGTAGTACTTTTGATCGAGCTAAGCATGTGTGATCATGTCTGTGACGAGTAATTATGCATTTTTTAAAGGAGGTTGCCAAGAGTCGACTTTAACAGTCGCGACAAATGGATTCAATGAGCCCGATTGTATTCATGTGTGATGAGTCCCCATAGTAGCCATTTCATTGTTGTGAGACCATTTAACATATACAGTATGCAGTTTCCATGTTTTTAAGTGTCTAATATAGTATATAAACTAATATACTGTAGGCTAATGAAAATAATGTTAACTTTGTACAAAAGTGAACATATTAAACAATGATGTGCTTATTAGACCTAGATTGTTTTTGCGCAGCAAGTTATGATCACAAGAGATCAAGAGAAAACTTAGAGTCATATTGTTGTTGTTGTGTTTGTGTGTCAGTGTGTGTGTGTGTGTGTGTGTGTGTATCCCTAATAGAGAACCACAGGTGGCTCTATTAATCAGTCTAAACACAACAGTGGCAACAGTGTGACACAGACAGGCAGCGTTTGTGCCTCCTCTCCCCTGTATGCAGAACAGTATATCCTCAACCAAACTGCTGTTCTTGTCCTTAAGGTAGATCAAACAGAAGACATTGTTCTGTCTAATTCCACTTAAGTGATGGATTCTGCCTCAGATCAGACCTTTGTCGATGTACTTAAGAGGCTGTGACTGTCTTTTTAGTTTGGTTCTTTCTTTCTTTCTTCACTCAGAAGAGGAATGAGACTCTTGAGGACCTTGTAGAATAGCATATGAATGGAAATCCTATTTATGGTATTATTTACATAGTCAGCTGGGATCGGCTCCAGCCCCCGCCCGCAGCCCCCCCGCGACCCAGACAGGGACAAGCGGTTGAAGATGAATATTGACATAGTTTTAGCCATCATATGTATTGGGTGTTTTAAGGAATCCTCATACAACGGCTTGTAGGACATCTTACACAAAGATATGCACATATTTTGTGTGTTATTATCATATGTAAGATGGATTTGAACTCAAAATGTGCATGTGAAATTTTAGCTTCACTTATGGATGGGTAAGGCCTTCACGTTTTAAAACTGAAAAATAAATGAAATGCTTAATTCAAGCTTTTTGGTCTTTGACATGTTTTTAATTCACTGGTTTCAAAATACTGTGACATTTCGTGAAAAATAATATCATTTGTTTTTATATTGCTTATCTCCTTCTCTGTTGAAGATGTAACATAACAACATCTGCCACAGACATTGCTGTATGTGTGTAATAATATTATTTTACATCGTAGTACAAACAAATTGACAGACATTTTTTCATTCGCCAAGACATCTTGATTATTAATGTGCCTTATTTTTTCCAGTCACCCTTGCTTTACCCCTTTCCGTATAAATTCTCCATTTCTTTTCGTCTTTGCCGTCTTTTTTTTCTTCATCTCACATACTTCTGTCCTCTCTCTCCCCTCCATCTTTCTTTCCCTACAGGCTAAAGAGGCCCTTTTCTTATGAGAACCCTAGATCTCAGTCGCAGCTTTACAATGGCTCAATATTGTATCATCTATCACTCTGCATAGAGCTGTGGGCCGCATCAGCCTCAACGGACAGGAAACGAGATTTATTACGGAGGACGACGCCCTCCATGTGTGGTGGGAGGAGGGACAGAGGGAGATGGAGATGCAACTGGACTAAAATGAAGACTGAAAAGTGGCAGAGAGAGAGAGAAGGACAGGGATGGAGCATTGAGAGACCAGTCAACAAAAAGAGTGAAAAAGGTAGAAAAGTGTTTTGTTTTTTTCATCATAGCAAAAGACAGTGTAAGCAAGAGATGGAAGCAAAGACAATTGAAGGTAAGAGCAAGAGAAATAAGCAGAGAGAAAGATAGATGAAGGGAAAGAGAAAGCTAATGAGCTTGAGTAATTGAGAGCATAACGTGTGTGTGTGTGTGTGTGTGTGTGTGTGTGTGTGTGTGTGTGTGTGTGTGTGTGTGTGTGTGTGTGTGTGTGTGTGTGTGTGTGTGTGTGTGTGTATGTGTGTGTGTGTGTGTGTGTGTGTGTGTGTGTGTGTGTGTGTGTGTGTGTGTGTGTGTGTGCCTGCCTTCAGTAATCATCTGTGTCAGTATGATCGATGACTGACCACAGTTGCTGTTTAAACATTTAAAATCTTCCAGGACAGAGGGGCACGGAGGAGAGGAGGAGAGTGATGGTGAAAAGAAGTGGAAAGAAAGATGGAGAGAGCAGAGGGCCTTAATGATTAAATGTAATCCTACACAAGCAGAAATGCACATCAACACCATTGCTGTCAAAGATTTCTTTTCAAGCTCTGTTCACACTCTTTAAGACGAAAGTCCCGCGTGGAACAGTCCATCCTGACTTTGCTTTAAAAGTGCTATATATTACTAATGACTCACCACAGAGCAAAGTAGGAAAGGCTCTGATCAAAGCCAGTTTAAGCTATTTAGAGTGTAAGAGAGTTAAACTGGCTCCTCCTGCCATAGATTTCTGAGCCATCCACTTTAAGAAGTTATTTAAGATGGGAGTTTATCCAGTCAACGGGAAAAGAAAGTTGCCATTGTACATTTCCGCATCCCACAAATACGTGGAATCCTGATGTTTCTGAACCTGTTTCTCATTCCCTACTCGTCACATGACCACACTTTTTGACGCTCCACGTCACAGTTTTAAACACATTAATAACGTTGTGAATTAAAAACAAAAATGATTAACATTACTTTGTTAGATGTCAAAATTGTTTGGGTTTTTTTTGTACTTTTTTCTTTCACATGGGAGGTTTTACAATGTCATCTGACTAACAGAGGGGTTGCTGTCAGTTGAAAGCCTGGTGCGCATCATACAGATGCTAGGGCTGGAAAAAAGAATTTCATATCAACAAGTCTGTGGTTTGCAGAAACGTACAATGCTGACATTTTTTCCTGGCGACCATGCTGAATAAAACTTAATTAAATGGTGCAGGGCCTTACAATTTGGAAGGGATTCTGGTCCATGAAGAAAGTCCTCGAACGGCAGATGGGTTTTCTAAGGACACACTTCATCATTTTAGAAAATACACATATTTCCTTTCTTGAGTGAGAGGAGAAGACTGATGTCAATCACATGAAGGCTGTGTTCATGTTTAAGATTATTTTATTACCACACAGCTACTTTAAAGAAAGAAGCTCCGGTTTAGAATACTTTACCATCAAAATGACCCTTTGTATATTAATTACTTGTCGGTTGTCATCTTGGTTTCATGAAGAAAACTTTGTTTTTGTCACACGCCTCCGCGGCGAACGTAGAATCCAAAAACAGAGAAAACGATTGATGCAATGAAGAAAAGACGTCCTTTTTAACAGCAAAACTACGTATATCAAACTTTCAAACAACCAACGCAGTAAAATCCAAGTCTTGTTTATCCAGTCATATATTCCCAGTACTTCCCAAACACATGCGTTGTCCCTGGTGCCTTACTATTTACAACACTTCTACTGCTCGACCGCTACTGTGTGAGAAGCTTGTATGGTTTGAGCGACAATACTTGAGAACTTGGAGTATACTTCATGAGTTTCTTTGCTTTATTTATACAGTAGTATTGTCTATGTTCGGATTCAACATCCAGCATAGAGGAATGAGACAAAAAAGTTTTCTTCATGAATTCAAGGCAACACTCGATAAGTAATTATTATACAAACTGTCATTTCGAGGGTGAAGAATTCCTTGAAGGTGTTCCGGCCTGCCTCCTAGGCATCTGTGCGTGCTGCCAGAGGGGAGACCCTGAAAAAGATGGCGAGGGTCATCCTTGATGAGTTGGTGTATTGTTTGAATATGGAGTTCAGTGCCGGTTGTTTGCAGCTTATGTGTGTTAAGCAAAGTCACCTGTATTTATTCTAAATTTAATCTATAAGGACTTAGTTTCCAGGCTTAGAAGCTACAACCGTCTCCGCCCTAAACGCTGGCTTATGATGTCAGAGCTCACACACCCACTAATCCACTCTTGGATAGTTTTTCACATGTTAACATGTAATGTGTAAATCATTTCAGGCAAAAATGTTAAATGAACTGAGTGACTGGATTTACTGTAAGTATTGAAAGCTCAGTCTTAACGTTATATGATATGACCCCCTCTTTCCTTAGACCCTCCATTTGGATAAGAAAAACACCCAAAAGCTCTTTAACAGTAGAATGAAAGAAAAGGTAGGTAAGAATATTGCTCCAGGTAGGGAGATCTCTACCAACACAATACAATGGAGGGGATGAATTTAAGAAAGTTTCACAGACTTCGCTTTCTACAGATTTTATTGGGACTACTTGTGTGGTAGAAAAGTAACAAGTATAATATAATATGATATGGTGAACTACAAAACCAAACTGCCGGCAACCCTGTAAGACCTTTGTAACAGTAAACATCATTTATTTTAAATAGTTGCATCGCTTGGTTGTCTCAAGACTCTAGACAGTTTTTAATCGCTGCAAGGGAGGTGAAACGGTTTCACCAGGAGAAATGCGATCATCCAGTGTTTAGCCCACACTGCTGTAAGATGTTGGACGTCACACAGAAAGCTAACAGGTGTGGGACACTGATGTGGAAACAGTGGGAGGACTGGAGGGAGAGAAGAGAAGTCAAAAAATAAAGAAAGAATAAAGGAAGTAAAACTTGCCGTGGATGACAGATGGGTTTGGGGGAAAAAAGTGTTTTAAAGAGAAAAGGCATGAAGGACAGAAGCGTGGAGAGGGGGAAATGGAAAGAGGAAAAGGAGACAGACAAGCAGATTGTACGTGTGTGTGTGTGTGTGTGTGTGTGTGTGCGTGTGTGTGTGTGTGTGTGTGAGTACCAGCCTCAGACAGACAGAGACAGTCACTCCACTGCAACAGTCTGGATGTTCGAATGTTCTCAGGCTTTCCAATATAATTCAGCCGTTCCGCCATGTCAAGTTCCCCAACGCGACCCTGTAGGGCCTGCCACGCCTCCCTTTCTCCTCGCTTCCATATATGGGCATCCTGTCCCCCCGCAGTGCTCAAAGGGATTATTATGTTTATGTCTGCACTGCTCCAGTGGTCCTGTGACAGAAAAGAAGAGAACTTGTTCATGCTATTTCTACCCTGCTTTCTGTGACGGCAAGCCGTCTACAGGACTTCAGTGTCTGACAGATGTGTGTGTGTGTGTGTGTGTGTGTGTGTGTGTGTGTGTGTGTGTGTGTGTGTGTGTGTGTGTGTGTGTGTGTGTGTGTGTGTGTGTGTGTGTGTGTGTGTGTGTGTGTGTTTGTGTTGGGGAGGGCATTGAGATAATGGAAAGATTAAAACATCAAATACACACAAGCACACATACTTAAAACAATTATTGGACATTTACACTTACGTCTTACGTCAAGTTAGATGAGGGATAATCTAGGGAATGGTCAAGGAATTTTGAGGAATTAAACAAGGGCGGCACAGTGGAGTGGTGGATAGCACTGTTGCCTCACAGTAAAAAAGTCCCTGGACCAGCCACCTAGTGGTCGCTACTTGCCACCCGATGGTCTGGACCAGCACTATACTACCAAAAAGCCTGGTCCGGACCACAGGGCGGCAGGTACCAACCAGTAGTCAGCTGGTCCGCACCACTAGACGGCTGGTCCACCGGACCACTCAATTGGCTACAACCCCTGTTGTGTGAATGTGAGTGTGAATGGTTGTCCGTCTCTGTTTGTCTCTGTGCCCTGCGATAGACTGGCGTCCTGTCCAGAGTGTACCCCGCCTCACAGCCGAATACTAGCTGGGCTCGGCTCCCCCACGCCCCTGTCGGACAAGACGATAGATGTATAATGGATGGAAAATAAACAACACTGTCAGTGTGTATAACATACAATGCTACATGTAGTACAAAAGTGTAATTTTGGGTGCTGATGTTAATTTTTCTCCAATTCCGGATTACATTCTGTCTGGAACATGTCAGGGTTGTGTAGTTTTTGCTTAAGAAGGCTTCATTTGTGTTTTTTAACGGTAGAAAATACTACTCAGGTGCTACAACAGAGCATTTCAGAAGGATGGTGAATACCAGACCCCCCAGGAAGTGCGCTGGGCTTTGAGACTATTTGACATAGTGGCATAGTGACTTACATGGGGAAAGAGACAGTTGTTATGCAGTGGATACATTTTTTCAAGCTTCACAAGCCCCACAAAATGATTGTTATTAATATCAGAATTTGATTAAACGTGATAACATTTTTAAAAATCTAGAAAGGCCGCACAATTAAATGATTTAATCCCCGGTCAATTTAGCTTGAGTGCTAAACTGTAGCTGGCTTGGCTGGTGGAAGTCTCTAGTGCACCCGCACTATGGGCCACACTTTGTGGAAGCATTGCCGATCGTCGTGGGTAAATTTAGATGTAGTTATTGAACTTTTTGGCTTCAAGAGCCACTGAGCAACTTTCATAGGAATAAACGGGGCTCCACCTAGAATGCTGCATCCAGTTGGTGCAGCAACCATGGGCAGTATAAGACAAATGTAAAGTTTTTTGAACATTAAAGTATTTAAACGGTAGAAACACAAAATATGAAACCTGAAAATGAGCATAAAAGTCCTACTTAAATAGTGTTAAAGTCACTGTTTCCCCCTGTTTATAGGGGCCTTATTGTTTCCAGACAGACGCCATAATGGAATCAATCTTCTCATCTAATTCTCAAAGAAAACCAACCCAACATTGTTGAACTATTGCTTTATATGCCTTTAGACTCCTAAGCAGATGTGAACAGAAAACCATGTGCTTAAGCCAAATAAGTACTAGTTATCATAGTTATTAATGACTAATACAGATATTGGTGACCATGAATTATTTTACCCATGTACCCATGCATTCAAACCCATGTATTTGCTGTGTTGATGTGCTTGAATTGTTGTTTAAAAGTAAAATTTTGGTCAAACAGTAGAGGGCCTTTTCGTTACGTACAGTCATGCCAGTGTAGTGGATTGAATCTGAATGAGAAAGAGCAAGACACTGAGACAAAGAGCAAAGAAGGAGGATGCTTGAAAAGAGAAAGAGGAGAAGACTGGGGGAAAGCAAAAAGCAAAACAAAACAGGGTCTTTAAACGAGTGTGTGGAAAAGCGTCCTGGCATTGGAGAAGACACGCCCCATCACACAACAGTCGAGACATTAACTTTTCTGCTCTCTCTGTCCCCCCTCACCCCCCCCCCCCCCCCCCCCCCCCGCCATCACTCTTTCACTCCCTCCCTCCATCTGCTCTGCCACTGCACCTGGCCTCTTCACTTTCTCTCACTCCATTTCCTCTCTTTTACTCCTTTTTCTTCTTCTCATCATTTCTCTTTCTTCTCTGTTCGCACCATCTTGCGCTCCTCCTCTTCCTCTCCCCTTTTTGAAACTGAATAGTTCTTTCTCTTCTGTTTGTCTTCCTCAATCTGTCTCTTTTCTCCATCTAACAGCGTTTCCATCTCTGCTAATGCTGCTTTTGACATTGCCGTCTCCTCCCGCTCATTCCGTCTGACTTTCTCTTTTACAACATCAAAGATAATCTCTAAATCCTTCATGTTGAACACATATTTCTCATCCTTCCAAATGTCTTTCTTTCCTTTATAGACCCTCTTTTTCTATTGCCACCCTCCCCCTCTCCTATCTAGAAGGCTCACTGTCTCTCCGTCTTGGCCCAGCATGATTGGGCCACGTCTGGGCACCGAGAGTTAGGACCACAGGGTGACTCTCCGAAAAACGCTGGAGGGGTCTGACACAGTGGCCATATGGCAGAGCATTAAGCGAACAGCTCCACACGCTCAGACGGGGAGACACAACATAGTCTCCAACAGACGCCCTGTGTGAAGGAATGGATTGTGTCCCCCTGTGGCCGGTGGGCATGTCCACCACTCATTAGTTTCCCATGGAGAATTGATATTATTCACAAAGCTGCTTGGCTCGACTCGGATCACAACCCTGATCGCATGAATAGGTGGATGACGTGTGTGGTATGGGAGAGGACAAGCTAAGAAGAATTAAGAGGGAGATTAAGTGAACCATTGCAAATGTGATGTCAGTCTCCTAAAACACATTTGTATACACCCACACATTGCTAAAACGGCAAAAATGAACTTGCAATGAACTATTGTTTGCAGGTTTGAATAAAGCAAAAATAAAGAAAGCAAGTCAGAGAGTAAATTAGAGTTCATTTTGTATAATGGAGAAACATTAAAAGCAGAGTGAGTGTACAGCCACATAAGCATACTCTATGAGGCTCCACTTAGACACCAAGAGCCAAATAATGACAAACAATTCTAACAAATGCTAATTCGCAATAAACACGAAGTACAGCTGAGGCCGGCATTTGGCCATAAATTATAGAATTGGACCAATTGAAGTTTAAACCTGATGATGGAGCTTGAGGATTCAGATTCATCGACTTGGGGCCATGGGGTTTACATCTAATAGCCTAGTTGTTGAGATATGTCATTAACATTCCTATCCATGTGGCCAAAATAAGCAGTAGCCTATGCTGTGCAGGGGGGGGCAAGAAAACCCACCAGGAAACTATTTTTGGCCTCAATCTAAATAGTAAAAGCAATATTCTGAGTTGTAATGTTCACTCTAACAGACATTTATTGTCTTGGGAGATTATGTTATGAGGCTTGAGTTTTGTTGCACATGTAGAGTCAACATGTAGAGTTATCGGCGGCCCGTAGCATTCAAGAGATTGGCGGTTCGATCCCCAGCTCCCCCTGGTCCGCATATTGAAGTGTCCTTGGGCAAGACACTGAACCCCGAATTGCTCCCTGTGTGGAGGGGTGTGCAAATGTGGTGTGAATGAAAAGGTCTATATGTGCATGCATATCATATGTACTTAATAGTACTGACATGAAATATGATGAATTGTGCTGCAGTATGTTGTGGTAAAGTTGTGACTGCCCTTAAAATTGAATGTTTTTCTTTGAGATTATTTTTTTGGCAGTGGGGGTGGCATGCAGGGCCGCATGTCATCACAGAGTCCATGTTAAAACATAATGTCTGCATCCAACAGAGAGCTTGTTTATCTTGTTATGTTTTCCATTTTTTGATTTCACATAAAACATACATCGGTGATGTGGTGGAGCGTCAATTGGCCAGAAAACGCTATTAATCCTTAAACCTTTCATATCATAATGTGTACAAAAACCAAATGAAATGAAAATCTTTTTAGTGAAATGCGTCATAATACTGTCATGTTGGCTGGTTGTGACACCGAAAAAATTTTTTTTTGTTTTTGTTTTAGGCATTATGTACTGTAACACATCGCCATAAACCATTAGGTTACTTTTTACTTTACTTTAGCCCCTGAACACCCATACAGGTGTTTTCAGTTATTCTGGCTGATTAGACCTCTGCTTGGGTTGAAGGTGGGCGGGGCTTTGATGAGAATTTGATGGCAATTTATGAGGTCAGAAATGTCCGTCTACCACTAAGAATGATATAGGTGTACTTTGTCTCACCTTAACAGGTGAAACTAAGCTAACAGGAGACTCTGGAAGATGTCAATCAATCACAGTAGACACACCCACACAGTCCTGAGAAAAGGTTGCATTAACCAGGTTAACTGAAAACACCTGAGCTGGTGTTCAGGGGCTTTACATTAATGTTTTTGCATTGCTTTCCACAGCAACTCAGTACGATGTTAAACTGCCATTTATTTTTCAGTGATGAAATTACAGTCACACTAAGGTAGACTTTTTTTTTTCATCAAAAAATCTCTCAGCATATTGTCATTCAAGTGGTCTGAGAGAAAGCTAGACTTCTGCACCTCTTCTTAGTTCTGTTTTCAGGCTTAGGAAATCTGACTCGCCTCTAGTCATTTCAATGAGGGTAAGTGGAAAGGGGAAGCAGTTGAAGCAGTTGCCACCCACCTGAACATGCACAGATATTGCTCTACCACCCAGTGTTCAGCCTGCTGATCTTCGGGCGTTAACCGTCCGGCAGCAGGAGCTGTATTTAAGCTTTTTTGGTAGACACTCTTGAATATAGGCTGCATGACAGGACGGTTGCTGCGCGGCTTGGTGAAAGCAGCTTAATAGTTAAGTCTTCTGTTAACATAACCAAAGGCTCACAGCTGCGGCTATTTCAAGTTTATGTTTATGTAGTTAGAGCCTCGAATCACAGTATGTCATCTCAAAGGATTTACAGGCCCAAAAGTGTGCAAAGAAACCTTGTGAGCCAAAATAAAGAATAACGTAATCATAATTACAATCGAGATGACTGAAATGAATGATTAGCACTTGTGCAGGTTACTGTATTAAGTGTGTGCACATGCCTCAGAGGAGAGAGCTGCAGGAGGACAGCTGTACTTTCAAATCCTCAGGGGTTTTTGTTGACTTTTACAGAAAACTGCTGACCTGAGCTTTAAAGCTTTTTTTTTGTGTGTGCAGTGTTTTCTGCATTTCTTATAGAGCTGACAGAAGAGACGGTAAAGAGGTAAAGATGGAGGGAGATGAGGAATACTCAAGCCCACACCACAGAGACTTCCTGGTTGATCCAATACAGAAGTGCCAAAAACTGCAGTTCTCCAAGTGTCCACTAGGCAGGTTTCATAATAGAGCAGTTTCTCTTTGACCCCCATGTTAAACAGGTTGTTTTCACAGCATAATTAAAACTATCTAAGACCTGGTACAAAAAAACATTCTACTCTGTATGTTTAGGTCATATCTCAATGACAACACTTAGACTTCACTTCTCCTCGGAGGGTAGTTGTCAGGATTAGCATGCTAACTCCATCCTCTCGACCTGGACAGCGCTCATTTGTGTGGTGGTGTTACCATGAGTGACAAGATGGTTTGTTTTTTAATCGACTGTACAAACAGATGGTTTATAGCTGCACTTGTGCAGTGACTTGCAATATTACTTACTATCTATGGCACATACACTAGATGCTAATATGGAGCACATGAGGATTCGGACTGTGAGTTTTGGTGTTTTACAGTCTATTGGCATGGTACTGTTGAATATCAGTTTAAATCATAGATCATAAATTCTGGCTGCCTACACTTCACTCCCAGAGCTGGTGTGTTTTCCACTAGATTGACACGGGAGTGCCTGCACTCGACTCGCGCATCCAGTCCATGTTGTCTCTGCTAGAGACACAGAGTGCTGTGTGTCCCCTACCCTCTAAAAATTCTTGGTCCCGTTACAAAATTTAAAAAAATGACTCCCGTTCCCTCCCGGTCTAGTAATGTGTTCTGTTAGCCTAGCTGCCGGTTGGTTGAGCTAATGTGGCTAATTCTATAAACATCAGCCAGACAGCTGTATGTCCCTTCCCCCAACGTCACATCAATGCCCTGTTTTGGTAAGAGGAAATGAGGAGGAGTCACAGTCTCCCAGGCGACTCCCAGAGGCGGGTACAATTGAGTCGAGTTGAGAGAACCGCCCTGACCGGAGAGGCTACGTCCATTTTTTATACAGTCTATGGGAATGACATGCAACAAAGGTTCCCAGTTGGATTCAACTGGAAATGTTGGGATTTACCACCATACTGTGGGTCACCAGAGCGGCCAAGACAACGTTGCACTTTATAGAAAAGTATTTTCTCTGGTATGTATGTGGGATTGGTAAGGGTTGGATGCTTTAGAGTGTTTTAAAGCAATGCAGAGAAAAAAATACTACTGTAAAATGTTTGCAGGTCAGGAAAAATTCACAAGCAATCTATCACCTGGACAGAAAACGTGTTTCATTACAATGGAGAACACTGCTAAAGAGCATAGACACATTATCAACGAGCATTGTGTAGCAGTGCACCGTGAGAAATAAAGACATGTCAGGTTGTGCAGTGGAGCAAATGCTGCTCAAGAATCACAGATAAGATGATGGTAGAAGTTAATGCAACAGTGACTGTCAGCTGTAAATTCTTCCACCATCTCTCCAAACTCTTCTACATGCATTGCCCTTGGTGGTTAAACCAACTCTGAAATCCCTGACTAACGTTGTGTATGCAACCACCACATTTGCATATCTAAAAATCTGTGTTGTTTTGAGACTTGTGTGAACTCTTATTAGTTTGAGGAACAAAGCGTTGAGTTTTAACTGGGGCATCTAAACACAAAAACAACCACATGACAAGGACAAGAACAGTGTCTTCAACATAACAAGCAATAACAAACTCTACACATCTACTTCCTCTTTGTGCTGAACCATCAAAGCACAACGCTTTTATTTCCTGAGTATAAAAGTGACACACACACACACACTGAAATGACAATAAACCAAAGTCCAGACTGACTAGACCTCCCTCAGTCTGTATTTCTCTTTATGGATCTAATGATTAATATCCTCTGTTATTATCAAATGAAACATAAATGTTTGGAGGCAATGTGAATGTGTTTATAGAAATGTGTGTATGATGATGCATGGACAGTTGCCCTTTGGAAGACCTTCCATTTCCTGTTATGACGTTGTGTTTGTCAGGCTCTCTCGAAGTCTCACCAAGTATATTTTCAGTTTTCTTTGCCACTGCATACAATGGGGTTTGTCTCATTACCTTATTTTGCATCTTGTTTTCCCTCACTTGCATCTCTTCCTCATGTCCCCCTCGTCAGATAAGAGATGCGAGGACAGAGGAATCCTCATTTGGGACATCCTCATTCACTTGAGTGTCTTTGAAACTACATCAAACTTATGGCATGTGTCCTTCTACTGGGCTTAACGTAAAAGAATAGACCCTCTACAATTTAGTTTTTATGTTTATTGAAATCAATTCATCTCTCTGTAGTCATTCATATTTTTTAAAACATAATGTACATGGATAGCTTTTGTCTGTCTTAAAGTGTTGGCGCTGGTTACAACTGCAATCATTCAACAGCTGTGAATATGCTATTATGGTATGCAATTGAGGATGTGTGCACAGCAGGGAGGTCAAAAACACAGAGCCATAATGTCATGATAGCTTAAAGCAGTTCTTACCTTTCTTGCATGTCTCACAGCGATTCCCTCCAATGTCCCACCCTCTTTCCCCTGCCTGACCTCTGACGCTCACGCACACGTATGGTGAAAAAGAAATGCTGCATTCAGGTGCCAAGGTAAGGCCAAAGTTTCAGACCTCCAATTAGGCAAAGTGCACTGGAATGCCTTTTAAAGTGAAACCTCCTACTAGCGAATTCGAGGGAGAACGACCTATGTTGAATTTGCTCATAGGCAGGCATCCGTCAACTCTGGCTATCTAACATGACACATATTCCAGTGAGAAATATCAGCTAGTAGCAGTGATAATGCTAACTCGCTCCGCCTAATTGGCTGGGATTTTTTTAATTGGTCAGTAATCCAAACACGGAAGTTACAGAGGGTTTATGGTTATGAATTAAAAAGCGGGCCATGTGCCTGATTACGTGCCATTACAGCTTCACTGACGTGGAAATGCTATGACACATGGAAACTTTGGAATAACATTCACTAACTGTAGTTAACAACAGGTTTCCCATGATTTTACCCAAATCCATTTCTTACCTTCTGTTATCCTTTTCCCACCAGTGGCACCCACCAATTACAGTCTTTCACACACACACACACACACACACACACACACACACACACACACACACACACACACACACTAACACACACACACACACACACACACACACACACACACTAACACACACACACACACGCAAACACACACACACACACACACACACAAACACACAAACACAAGTACACACACACACACACACACACACACTGTTTGTTGAGGTAAAATTCATCATTATCACGCAGGAAAAGGTGAGGTCTCCACCTCCCTTCCGGACTAGTCTCTCTTATAATGGACCTATATTAATCTTTATTCAATTCCTGGTAGATATGTGAAACACATATATTCATGTTAGCTTAAATATCATAGCAGGGAGGTCAGTGTACACTTTGACTGTCTTTTGTATTTCCACCATAGGGCCAAGCTGATGTTTAACCTCTATACTAGTAGATGGCAGTATGAGAGTATTTAACTGTATGCCTGTTTTGTGTGTCTCTTAGTTCATGGGCCTATAATTATCCAGCTTATTCGATACAGTATGCATTTTCTTATATTTATGTTTTTGTACCATTTCAGAACCGCCCATGCCTCCATGGAAGGAAGAGGATGTTTTGATGTGTGAAAATAACTAAGAGCTATTGAAAAATAAATATGCATTTGGTTTCTTCTTAACACTCTGCAGTAGACCTGGCTTCAGTTTCCACGCAGTCAACGCACCACTAGTGCTCGTTTTTAGACTTCATCACTGAATCATATCATCACAATTCAGCCACAGCTCAGACACAGCTGCTTTCATCTTCTAAGCAACTTAAACAGCTCACATAGGCTATTTGGACACAAAACAACTTGAATACTGTTTAAGCCTGAAACTTGGAGAGCACAGCTACTCACAGGGGATTTCTCACAACCATCTTCTCCCTTTACACTCCATTATAAAAAAATGATCTATACATTTTAACAAATGACTCAACATACATGTAGTTTCAATAGCATGAATAAACTTCATGTATATCAATGTGTGATATCTACGTTTCAGGTTTTTATGAGCATATTATATACGTATATTAGCATATGAAACGCAGTGAAGGGCTGACATGCATTCAAATGCCGGAGCTTTGGCTGCTTGATTCCTAGTTCACCTTCCCTTTCATATAAGCTACTACTGAAGTATGGAATAAGGCTATGCTTGTGTCCTTCTAGCCATTCTAGAGTTGTTTAGTGTATAAAGGGGATACATTTTGTGGCGGCTTGACTTTGAAGTCAGACAGAAAATGTACAGTATCCACCATCTAACTGTTGCCAGGAATAAGGAAACTTCTCCATATTCACCACCATTTTTTGGCACAATCTGAAGTACTCACAAAATAAAACACATCGTGGTAAGGCAGCATTTGTTCAGAGTGGGGATACATTTTGTGCCACGTTGAGACTGCTCTCTGACACATTGTGTATCCACCTTAGGCATAACCTGAAATACTGGAAAAAAATAATATACTTTCAGGGCATTGTAGAAAATATTTAACCTGACTCTCGCAAGATGAATTTCGTTCCACCTTGCTCCCGCCTAGCTCCACTCATCCATCTGGGATCGCTCCATAGAAGAGGAATTCCGGGACCACTAAAACAATGGTTAAGCTGGGGTGGCCGATGGCAAAGTGGTTAGAGCAGTCGCCCCATGTAAAGAGGCTGATTCATGGGTTCGACTCTGCATGTCTTTGCTGCATGGCTCCCCCTCTCCCTCTTTCTCTCACCCAATTTCCTATCCGTCCTATTTAATGAAGGCTTGAAAAACTGCCAAAAAAAGAATCTTTAAAAAAAAAAATGGTTAAGCCAATCAAGACCACAGGGCGGGATTTTTATGGATGTGATGTAGCTGAGAAACGACTGTTTTGATTCAGACATTCAACATTGATGCTGCTATTTCATCCGTAATCCAATCTAGCGAATATATTTCTTTAAAACAACATCAGAAAATGGCTCTGAAGGTTTTTTGTTGGTGGAAACCATGTGTTCGCCCTTCTCCCGACCAGGTTTGGCAAAAGCTTGAGCTACCAAATGGCTTCGTTGGTAGTGGTAGCGTCACAGTGCGTAGTTACTCTTTTAAAGTTTATATCAAAATCCAGTATTCACCCAAAGCTTGCAAGAAGAGACCAACTGACTCTCATCCACCTTATTCTGAAAGCTTTCCTTGCTGAGGAATCCAGACAGACTTTGGGCTAAAAGCTGAAGATTTTGGATTGACGACAAAGTAACCCCGATGCTAAACAGCCCTGGTCCCGGAAACGCCTGGTGCTCTCCACGACTGGCTGGGAGCAGATCCTCCTTTCCCTGGATGCCCTCTTCAAAGCTGAGTGTTTGGTGAGATGATGTGTCGTTGTTATACTTTAATGAGCAGATCTGGTGACCACAGGCCATTTGATAGAAAACTATACTTTGAATAAAGGTATGATTAGAGAGAGTATTTCCATATCATAGCTTGTTTAACAAGGAAAAAGGAATTAGCCTAATTAATGAATTAACTAATTATTTTTTCCTACAGCATCATGTATGGATTCTAGAGAGGAGATTATACAAAGTCCACTTCCCGTTCGGTGTGAACACACCATTATACCTCATCTTACATTTGTTTCCAAAAAGCTTTTTGATAAAACTTCTTATGAAGCTTACACACCTGCGACAGTCACAACCTGTTTTGTTTTTTTCTCATATTCACTCACGGTCATTTTCACACCTTATAACTATACTTTTATCTGAACCACTTGGATGTCTTTTAATGAGCTGTTGCTGCACGAGCCCCGTTTCCGTATCATTGTTATTTTTTAAGATCAAACTGAGTCAAAAAATATAAATATAATTTACCGTTCTCTCGGCAGATGGTGCATTCACCCTTCTGTATTCAGGCCTGCAGACTGACAGAATTAGACTTCGCTAATTAACTTGAATAAGGCAGCTTGACACTCTATCCCGACAATGATGCACTACTATCAGTCAGTGTGTATGAGGGATGGAGAGATGAAGAAAAAGAGAGATGGAAACGACATGGTAATGAGTAACTTATCATTACTTTTAATATGAATTGGTGGAATAATAACATCTTCAGTTAAGCAAATGTGACCCATTCTGTCATTGAGATACTTACGAGTGTGTGTTTGCAACATTTGCATGGACAGTATGTGTGTCCATAGGCTTGTGCATATTTCCCTTTTGCGTTAATTGACACTGCATCGACCGCAGTGGCCTGTCTCAATAATGGTTGTTATGGAAACTATGTTTGGTGTGACAGATGCGTTTGTGGCAGATCAGGATGCGGCAAACCACGAGGGACACACATGGATTTGGATGAAGCGCCTGCAAATAGATAGCTGAATAATACAAAGAGTAAGAACACAATACAAAACCATCACAATGGACACAGTGGATGAACACATTCATCAAATAAAAAGGGATTACTAAATGCCAACAAATTGGTATGAATATTTCAATCTGCATTATTATTCCACCTGATTAAAGACAGAGACTTAAATAAGGGAAACTATTATGAATAATATTCCCGAGTGCTATTGAAAAGGTTTCTTCTGTGTTATTCTAATTACTTTGAGAATTGCATTTGATATGTGTGAGATTCAACAAGAGTGTAGCTGAATTCAACTGCTCGAAACGATGCCTCTATTAGTAAATGTGGTATTAAAGCAGTCTAATGGCATTTTTACACATTTACATCAATCTTTCTGTGCAACCATTGAGTCAAACAGAAAGAATATACACTCAGGACTATTCAATAATTAATTCTAGCATACTAGCTAACGAATTAAATGTCAAGATGGGAGAGGTAAAGAAAGGCTCAAAGGCATAGTTTGGATTTTGGTGTGTGTGGTGGTGAGTGGGGTTGTATGGTATGTAACCATAGTCAGTGTATTACGGACAGCATGGAGGCCGGCACACCCCAGTTTGGAGAAGCACTCAGGATGACAGATACTTAAGCTAAACAATGCTGTGGACTGTCACACCGCTGTGAGAGGTGTCCTGTCTTGGGTTTTTGTCTTGAGTTTTATTTTGAAAGGGTAATCGTCCTCTCGTTTCAGGTCACTTGCCCTTCCTCCTGTGTCACCGCTCTGCTGTGTTCCCCGATTACCTGATGGTGTCCACCTGTGTCACCCTCCCTCATGTGTATATAGTCCTCGTCTTCCCCTGTCTTTGTATTTCGTATCGTCATGTGGTGTACCTCCAGCCATTTCCTCAGCCTTGTCCTTGTGCAAAGTATTGCCTCGTTTATGTTTTGATTACCTGAGTGTCAGAATTAAAGCCTGCATTTACTGTACCCTGACTGTATTTGAGTCCTCATTTGCCTAGGCCTAACATGGACAGGGGCAGCACCACCACTTTACTTTGTCATCAGATAGTTAAAGTTCACACAGTGGGAACTGATGCAGTTCTATGCTCCCATCAAAGCCAGCAGACTCCATTAAAAAAACAGACAAAATTGACATTTTAACTCACTAAACATGGGAGTTGCTGGTCCCCCGCTGTCTTTAACGGTTAGTTAGTTTGTTAGTTCCTAAAACACAGAAGTCACACACTCACGTGGCTTTGATGAGAGCATAGAGCGGTTCAGTTCCCCACGCATAAACTTAAACAGAGCTGTCTGATAGCAAGGTAAAGCTGTGGAAATAATCTGAACTCTAACAATCTGAACTATACCTTTAGAAGTGTAAGCAACACAACAGAACAAACACAACCAGTTAGAGCTGATTGACCGTACAGTAGATGATGTGTTGATGGTCAACAAACATTTTGGCCACAACTCCCTTTGGTAAATTGGCTGCTGCTGCATTTTTTCCGGAGTTGTTTTCTATTTCTGTGCTTCCTTGTATCCTTTGATTCTCAGCCCAAATTTGATTGGGCCAGATATGTTTGGGCCATGTTTGCCTGGCCTGATTTCTCCCCTAATTGCGTTGGTCTTGCTCTGGTCAGGTTTTATTTTATTCTGCAGTTTAGATTTTTTTTCTTCTCCCTTTTGTTAACAGTATGAATTTGACCCCCTGGACCCAGCCAGCACATCAGTGATATTCTAGGAGCTTGTTAGTGTGCTCTGGGTTACATAGTTGACTCAAAAAATGTCAAACTCAAAATGTTTTGGCTTAATAACCACTGCAGTGACTCAGGCTTCGATAATAATTTAAACAGAAGAGAATACTACAATCCATTTGATTCCCTTCCCTTGAAATAACTTCTATGTAGCAAACGTCAACTGGACAAGAACGTTAATTAAGGGTTCATACTTCTTTAAGACCCCCTCGTCAAATATACTCCAGTCTGCTCTGATTGGTCAGCATTTCCAGGTCTTCTGCGTCTGCACTCTCTGCATCTCTGCAGCATCATTGCAGCCGGGGAATGACTGTTACTTCCCTGTAGCAGCACATTCTACCTTCATAGTGCAGTTGTGACATCACAACTGTCCCGACAGCACGTTTAGACACAGTTTCTTAATACGGGCTGTGTGCATGAGCCTTTTTCGCAGTATTTATACAGCACCTCAATCTGCTTTATTAAAGACTTTACTGCACAATATGGGACCTTTTAATTTTTTATTTATAATTCATAATAAAATATACAATGCGTCATAACTGTGGAGTTCTCTGTGAAAACAATACAAATTTTAGAATACAAATCTTTTTTATTATTGATATTTTTACTGCCACCCTGTTAGTGAACACTTACGACTTGAAGATATCAATGTGGTTCTGAAATGATTCAAATTGTGTACACAACTGCAAGGAGATGGTCTAAGGAGGGGAAAATAGGGTAATCTGTCAGTCCTAATTGGATGCAGTGTAACGCTAATCCAATACTTTCACCAGGTGTGCCGCAGCTAACGAGAGCCGGGAGGGCGATGTCTCAGATAGAGCTAGTGAGTATTAGAAAATGGGGCAATGCAGTTATTCTGGTGTGTGTGCGCTTGTGTGTATAGAGAGTAAACAGTGAGAAGTACGTGTTAAAAAGCAGAGAGATCCTGTGTGTTAAACAAACAAGTCAGAGCAAAAGTCACTGTGAAATAAATTTAGTTGTACGGTAGGTGTGTGTGTGTGTGTGAGAGAGAAAGAGGGAGAGAGGCAGAGACAGAGAGAGAGAAAAGGAGTGTGTGTGGGTGTCTGATGGGCAGACAGTTTGACAGAGCTCATCTGTGGCAGTCGCCCTCCTGTGTGTAATCAACGACTCCCAAACTGGCGCTGCCAATCATCCCACATGCCGAGGGGACCGCACATCTATCCACCAGACCGGACACACACACACAAACATCTGGCACCACGTATACAGGGGTGTCTATGTGCACACATTGGAATACACACACATACGATAGGTAATGTTGCATGCTCATTCCTATCACTCTCTGTTGCTGTCATTTCTCTCACGCACACGCACGTGCTCGCGCACACACAGCCACACACACACGCACACACGCACACGCACACGCACACATTGAATTTGCAGTAACAACAGCCCTGTCCTCTGCAGGGAGAGATGGTCCCATTCATATGTATCTTTTGATGTGTCAGAGAATCTCTGTCACTTGTTTGTCACTGTGGACGGTTTGAAAAGACCAGGCTGACATTTGGAGGGGTATATTTCAATACAGCAATGGAGAATGGTAAAGGGAAGTGCTAATTCAATAAAATAAAATTCAAGTAGCCATGGTTCACATTGTCTGTGGTATGCAGCTGGGTTTTAGTTATTAGATTACATCTCATTCAGCTGACGCTTTTGTCCAGAGCGACTTCCAATAAGTGCATTTAACAATTAGCGTACACACCAGAAGAGCAGGTTATTAAGTAAGTGCGGTAGCTTCAAATAAGCCGATCTATAGAGTGCTACATATAAGTGCCTTTTTAATTTCACCTTCTTAGCCAAGGTGCAGTCGAAAGAGATGCATTTTTAGCCTGCAGCAGAAGATGTGTAGATTTTGTGTAGATTTTCTGCGGGGAGCTCATTCCACCATTTGAAGAATGACATCAGTGCCACTCTCTGCCCTGTCAGGGACATCTTTAGTCACCTCACTTTGGTGATGTGAGTTCTTGAGGCATCAATATATTATACAGTGGTATCTTTTATGTTGGAACCATAGATACAACACAAGATCATTAGTCCAATGATGTTAGCAATGTGAATAATGGGAGGCACAGGGGGAGGTAGCATTTGTTATAGTGTTGCTAAACTTATACAGGAGGTTGGGCGGGTGCTTGGTGGACTTGATTCTGTCATTCACACACTGTCTCCTAGCAATAATGGTACATTTGACCAAAGCCCTAGAAAGTAATCAGTTTCTGGGTTTGTTAGGTTCAGTGAATCTAGCAGTGGGGGTGCAGACTGAGACTTCTCCCATGTTCCTAGCATGTAGACGAACTATGGTGGCCAACACATAAGGTCCCATCTAGGGTCAGCGTTTGGTTTGTCTGTTCTGGGCTACTGTGGAAACATGGCGGACTCCGATATGTAGATATCAATGCCTTATTCTAAAGGTAAGGGAAACAACCATTTGTTATGTTCAGGTGATTATACACCTTATCTTAGTGGAAAAGCTCTAAAAGACCACTGTACACTATCCGCTTAGCAGCAGACAGACACAGTTAGCAACTAGCTCTCACTCACACACACACACACACACACACACACACACACACACACACACACACACACACACACACACACACACACACACACACACACACACACACACACACACACACACACACACACACACACACACACACACACACACACACACACACACACACACACACACACACACACACACACACACACACACACACACACACACACACACACACACACACACACACACACACACACACACACACACACACACACACACACACACACACACACACACACACACACGATCAATACCGCTCACTCGTGTCTTTATCATCTCAAAACTTTGATTACACCTCCTCGGACGGACGGACAGAAAACAAAATGCCCTGTCAGAGAAAGCTGTCTCATGCCAAACAGCAGAATAGCCTTTATTGTAATATTGAGCGAATCGTGTATATGTCTGTGTGTGTGTGTGTGACAGAGTTTTTCTACTCATACCAGAGTCAGGACCTCTTATAACACCTGAGACCCTCTCTCGTGAGGAACCATCAAACATCTCTCTCTCTCACACACGCACGCACGCACGCACTCGCACACGTGCATGCTCTCTCTTCAAGTCCAGATGCTTCCACCATTTTATTTTTTTAATTGTATTCTGCAGAAACAGGAAACTTCATCAGGATTTGACAGTCCGAACAGAGAAAGCAATGAAGACAGATGCGTAGCCAGGTGTAGAGTATGTTCCATCGGCATCTGGACTTCACCCAGACTGTGAAAATGTCTTTAATTAGGAACACAAAAACCTGCTTAAAACAGGTTCCTGGTTCAATCCCAGATCTGACATTTAATGAGAGACTCCGCTTAAACAATATACTGACTAAAATGTTCCTGCTTATGTGTTCAACCAGAAGGTGAATACAGGTATATTCAGACCGACAGTATGAGAAAAATAATGTTATTTTTAAACATTAAAGCATGTCAACATGCCCAAGTATGAACCTGAATATGAGCATAATATGAGACCTTTAAGATGGTGATGCACTAGTATTTTACCTTTTCTTTTGAGTTTAGCGTGTCATGAAGACAGTGAAAACACCCATTATGTTGATGTTCTGCTGTTATATCCTCTGCTGTTCTTGAAATCGTGCTTTAATCACCCCTCTCAAAATTAAAACAAGCTGCACTGGAGATCAAAATTCGAGAACAAATTATTAATACTTAATCATTCTGAAACACTGTTATTTGTTAGGATTCAGAATTTGATAGTATATGTATGGCTATACCACTGCTGTACTAGCATTTTTGTTTTTTTAAATAACCAAGGCACTTCAACAAAAAACTTTATTTTGTTAAGAAAGCAGTGATCAAAATTAGAGAACATTGTGTCAGAAAAGAAGATTTCAACAGTGTTTTCTTCTATAGGATTCAAAAATGAATAGGAAGTGTAGAGGCCACAGCTTTGAATGACTTCAGCACATCTGAGCCCACAGGACATCACTAGTTTCTCACACTGCTCTGGTTTGATCCTGGTCCATTCTTCTTTCAGTCTCCTCCACAGTTCAGTTACTGTAGTGGGTTTAATAGACATTACTTTGCTGCAGAGGATTTTCCAGAGATTGTCTATGGGGTTTGGATTGCCCATTTCATTGTTTCAATATTCTCAGCTTCAAGGAACTGCCTAACCTGTTTTGCAGTGTGACAGGGAGCATTGTCTTGCATAAAAATTGCAGCTGATTGGGAGACATTTGCAGTGAACGTATTGCATGTTGCCGAAGGAGGTTCACATAAAAATCTGCATTCACCCTGCCATGTAGCTGTACAAGAGGCCCAACTCCTGCTGCAGAAAACGTCCCCCAAACCATGACATGACATTGCTAAAGTTCAATATCAATCTGAAGGTAAACATTATGTCCAGCGTCGGACTGGGAACGACTGAACTCAAAGTGTCTAAAGAAGTCAGTTCAATTTGGAGGAAAAACTGTCAACCCCATAGAGAATCTCTGGAAAACCATTGGCAACAAAGTAATGTCTAAGAAACCCACTACAGTAACTGAACTGGAGGAGACTGAACTGGAGGAGGCTGAAAGAAGAATGGACCAAGATCAAACCAGAGCAGTGTAAGAAACTAGTGATGTCCTGAGGGCTCAGATGTGCTGAAGTCATTCAAAGCTGTGGCCTCTACACTTCTGTTCATTTTTGAATCCTATAGAACTAAGAAAACATTGTTGAAATCTTCTCTTCTGATACAATGTTCTCTCATTTTGATCACTGCTTTCTTAACAAAATAAAGTTTTTTGTTGAAGTGCCTTGGTTATTTAAAAAAACAAACATGCCAGTACAGCAGTGGTGTAGCCACAGTGGATATTCTATGAAATTCTGAACAATAACAAATAATGTTTCAGAATAAATCAAGCATTTATAACTTGTTCTCTAATTTTAATCTGCAGTGTATATCCAAGCGATCCATCCTCATCTAATATAAAAGATTAAGAGAGGACTTGTGATGTTTGCTTTAGTGGGATCTGAACTGGTGACATCGGGGCACGGGCCCCACGCCAAATCTCCATGAATCCACTCGGAGCTTTGAGCATGCTTAAGCAATCATGACCTGGCATAAGGTCCATGTACGTAATCAATTATTCATTTGGAAGGTGGGGGAAAGACGGCCCATCTGCTGAGGGGAGCAGTCCTGGCTGAGTTATTGAGCTGTATGCTGTCTGCTGTTTAATAATGGGCCAACTATGTATTGCTCTGTAGCACGGACCGGTCGCACTCAATCAATTTCAAATCACTGCATTTGGAAATGTAAACCAATAGGGCAACTGACAAACAACTGCAGAGTATTTGCTGGGACTAATTTAAGATTTTCTAACATGATGAAATCCTTTTTCTGTTTAAGGCAACAGCCACTGAACTGTGGTCCATAATGAGCTTCTGGAAGTTTATCTTGCTTCAGAGGCAGATGCTGTGGTTTTTTTTTTTTTTTTTGTAAATGAAGCCGCTGAAGAGACGTGAAGTTCATTTGCTAGAAGTGGCTTAAACTACCCAGCGGAAGAGAAGCGTGTGTAAGCATTCCTCGTTATTTGTTCACCCCTCTAATGACAATCCACTCTCACAAATAACTCCTGAGACCTGCTGCAGACATCGCTCACATCCAAACTGATTAACAGACTTCCCACAGCAAACGAGACACTAATGTTGAACCTGGAGATATTACACTGTGATTTAGAGACGTGAGATCTAAGTATATCCAGTGGGAAATATTTGCTGAAATCCTGTTTAAGTCTACGGTTGGGTTTTTCTTTATTAGTATTAATATATCAGATAAGAAAAGAATATACCATATGCTCATTTAAAAAAAAAAAAAGATCCACTTTGAAAAGTTAACATTTTGAGTTTCTGTTAACAATGTGTTGCAGTCTGATAAAATACGGGGTCATGCTGGGTCACCTTGTTTATTAATGTAAAATACAATCAACAGCCACCTTTAAAGGGTATTTGTTGAGCTTGTTGACACTCAAATGCATAAATAGCTATTTGGAACAGCCACATTTAAGAAAGTCCCAACATTTGAAATGTCTTACAGATTAGATATTAGCAGTACTGCATGGCGATCTGAATTGCAGATGATGCAGAAGGAAAGAAAATCAGATGCATAACGCTAGTCTACATAAATGTTAAAAATGGCACTGTGCTGCCACCCAGTGGGGACTTGTCTTACATACACTCAAGACTGTTAACAGCAGGAAAAGCTGTAGATCAGTGACACTTGCCAAAACAGTTCATCCACTCAAGAATAAAATTATCCTTGAGATCAACTCAGTCTGATTAACTTTCTTTCATTTAAGGAACATTCAATCGTTTTGTTTCAAGTTTACTATAAAAAAGACTTAAGGGCTGCCATTCATACCCACCATTCTGCAGACATATTTCAGAATCACAATCAGAATCAGGTTTATTGCTAAGTATGTTAGACATACAGAGAATTTGACTCCGGCTCATGCTTTACTCACAGTTTCCAAACATTTAACAGGACAAACCTAAACATAACAATAACAATAACAGAACAATAATTTAAGATAAAAAATAGAGGTAATATTAAAAATAGGTTAACAAGTAAATATGAGAAATTTAAAATAGAAAGATAAAATAATTGTGCAAAGTAAATATCTTTGTTATATTATTTACAATGATATACATAAGGTGCATTAGGTGCATGTGTCTTGTATGTCTGGCATGTGTGTGTGATGTGTCGGGTGGGGTCAATTGTTCAGCAGTGTGACGGCCTGGGGGTAGAAACTGTTTTTATGTCTGACTGTTTTTGTGTACAGAGTTCTGTAACGCCTGCCAGAGGGGAGAAGTTCAAAGAAGTGATGTGCAGGGTGTGAAGGGTCTGCAGAGATGTGAACTGCCCTTTTCCTGACTCTGGATGAGTGCAGGTCCTGGATAGTGGGCAGTTTGACACCAATGATTCTCTCTGCAGTCCTGATTGTCCGTGTCAGTCTGTTCTTGTCCTGTTTGGTGGCCGATCCAAACCAAACAATGATGGAGGTGCAGAGAACAGACTGAACTATTGCCGTGTAGTATTTCATCTCTTTCTTATTTCAACCTGTGTGTTACAAAGTTTCTATGGCCAGCTATGAGTGCTCCACATTCCACACAGTTCAATGATTACACTTTTTAATGAATGCACTTTGACTGAAGGAAAATCACAGGTTTAAAGTGTAATTCTGCCGCAAAATCAGCCCATGGTCCTTTTTCAGCACTTACATACATAAAATTAGCCATTGAGACAGTTTTTTGGGTGTATCAACTATTAACGGAGAAAGAGTCGCTAACAACCGGACGTGGCTAACACTAGTTAGCTCGGGGCAGTATGGTGAAGGCATGAAAACGTCTTTTTTAACCACTAATACTGCTCAAAATAACAGCAAACCTCTGCAGCAGCATGAGAAGAGTCTCTACACAGAAAACAAAGCACCAATGGGCTCCTTCCTTTGGGATTGACTTTGGTAATCCACTTGAATGGACTTTACTATGAGAGGAGCTGGTACCGGGGCCAATAGGTAAGTATTTAAAACACTCTTTTAATAAACTCTGGGTTCACTAACTACGTTGTTGGTTCTTCCTCTTATGTGTAAGGACTCTTCTCCTGCTGCTGCAGAGGTTTGGTGTTATTTTGAGCAGTATGAGTGGTTAAAAAAGACGTTTTAAAGCCTTCATCGTACTACCCCGAGCTAATCAGTGTTAGCCACGTCCGCCGACTCTTACTCCGTTAATAGTTAATACACGAAAAAAACTGTCTTGTTGTCTTATTTGAAAAGACCATGGGATGATATTGTGCCGGAATTACACTTTAAATACTGAAAGTAATGATGGCCGAATTCCATTTAGCTGCTTCAGTTTCAGGGTTCTGGTATCATGCATGCTGGATCAGTCACAGCTTACAGGGCAGTTGAAAAGAACAGAGCCATGTCCTGCTATGACACGTTCAAATGTCTGCTGTGAAAAAGGCCTATATACAAGTCTGTGTAAAAACACATACAGTACCAACTGTAGACTCTTTCCACTGTGTTCTTTTAGTTGAGGTTAAACAATATATACTGCTGTCTTTGTGATCTTTACCTTTTTTCATAGTTTAGAGAGAGTTGAGCTCCCACTTGTTTGTTTACTGAAATACTATTTTTCCACATTAATGGAAAGCAAGTGTACATACAGTCTGTAAAAGAAAGTATGTTAATGACATAAATTCTACAGTCCCAACTAGCTTAGGTTGGTCCAGTGAAAACAACATTTTTCATACTGGGGTCTGTGATGCCGTCAAATTTGCTTTTGGGGGTTGAACCAATAATCAATAACTGATGGGGAGCTGAATAAATATCTCAGTAAGGTGTCTTCTCGAAAATTAAATCGGAAAAATTAAAAACAGGGCTGGGGTGGGAAAAAATCTGTTTGTTGTTTTTACGCATTTCATTCTTCCCCATTTTGAATACACAGACTTATGATGAGTCAGCGGTTATAGCAACATTTCTGATACACAAGAGTGTACCTGCAAAATCACTTACCTAGCATTGATCCAGGTCATTGTTTCATAGATGGTTTTAAGAAGCACAGTGGTATATCAGATTGTGTAGTCCTCCATAAATCCATCTGTACTCAGTCAACCTTATTAGCAAGCACGCCATTTCACAAACCGTAAAAATGAATGAAAGAAATGGACTCCTACTGTAGCAAAGCTTTACTGAATCATTATCAGATATTCCAGAAAAAAATAAAGTTTATATAAAATTGCATTTGAGACGTCACATCACTTTTTCCGGTCAGTTGGATCAGTAATACGTTTCCTACTTCTTTTGTAGTTAGAAAACAGCTCATTGCAGAAATCTTCTCAGTGTAGTAACAATACTGCCAACATAAATTTCAAAAAATATATATAATTCTACTTCATATCTACAGCCAGCTGATGCCATTATACTGACAATACATTATAACTGTACGCTACAACACTTTTGGACAACATGTCCCATTTGAACAATTACACTGAGTAGTGGCATTAAATAACCGTTACTTCTAAGAAGACATTGTAAAACGGTCAGCTTCCCTTGTTCAAGACAGATAATGAAATCACCATCATAAGGATTTAACTACAGACATAACTTAAATGAGGGTTCAGACTTAGTGATCACGGCATATGTGGTCATGAGATTTAAAATGAAAAAAACAAAAACAAACAGTATATCTATCTTGTAAGAGTTAATGTGGAACAATTACATTAATAGCTCAGAAAATGTAGAATTAGGCCTCAATTTCACAAGTACAAAATCAGATTTTAAGATATTTCACATATCATCCCCCAGTTATAAACGATATCAGCAATTAAGGATATAAGTTGTAAAAGTTGTCATATTGCGGCATTACTTTTTGAATGAATTCAGTTCCGTAAGGCAGCGTAGTAACTACAACATGGCAATAAGAGGAGCCAGATTTATGGTCTAAAATAAATTTGGATATTAGGTTAGATAATTAAAGATGAAGTAGGTAACTTTTATAAAAAAATGTTTTACTGTTCAGTGTAAACAACATGGCGGCTTCCACGGATGAGATGAGCGCAGCTTTCAAGCAGCTTTATTCACTTGGATCCTTCTGTTGGAATATGGACGGGGCATCTGTAATTGTGCCTTTATCCATAAATTCGCATCACACCAACATGTTGTTTAGTCTCTGAGCTTTGCCCTGAGGCTGGTTGTACGTCATACGCTTCGTTGATCTGATTGGTTGATTTGGCCTGTATGTTGGTGATGGAGAGATGGTTTAGCCAATCAGCAACCAGTATTTAACCAGTATCGCCCATTCCCAAAAGATCCCAAAACGAGAGTTCCCAGATGGATATGCAGAGCCAATGAGAATCAATCCATCCATTCGGTCAGGTTACCTAATGGCATCTGCAAGATTCTACCAAGTAAACAATCACTCAGAGCCAAAGAGTCTCTGACCCAGTGTCAATGACTGCTTGTGAATTCTGATCAAACATGAATCAAGATTGTTACTGTATTGTCTATTTCTTGCATGACGTGTTTCCAGAAACATATTTTAGTGTACTGTTTGAGTGTAAAATGAGAAAGTTTGTGACAAAGTTGAGCCAAAACCAAGCATCGCTGCCATTAGGTGCAGCAGATTGAAGCAGAGGAACATGATATTTTCAGATTACTGGCACTGTATTACTGTTTGAATGCAGTGACAGTTCCAACATAAATTCATTTTCTTTATTTTATATTATATTTTTATACCTGCTTTAGCTTTAAGGTTGTCAAAAGTATTGATACTTTTTTTGATACCACGTGAAATGATACAATATCTGTGGGGGAAGAAAATCAACTGGCCCTCAACCGGTGTCAGTGACGGCATGCTCTCCAAAAACGTGAACAAGTGAACTAACATTACAGGGAAAAAAGCAATAATAATAACACCAAAGAAAGTAAAGGGCTTGTGGTGGATACTAAAAAAACATTTGTGGTGCTATCAAAAAAGGTATCAAGTATCTTTTTTTTAATACTAGTTTTGTATCAAAGTTTAAAATTCTGATGTTGTGACTTGTGACAACCTTATAGTTAATCCATTGACTGGAAACTGTGTTCTCCTTCAGGGATCATCGTTAACTTGAAGGTCAACAGCAACTGAGCCGCCTCATTGCCAATAAAGAAGTTAAAATGATTTTGAATGAAAAATAATTGCATGTAGGATTTCCACCTGAAAACGTAAAAAAAAAAAAAAAAAAAAAAAAAAAAGAGTATAGGATCACATTTTAGACGCAATATTAAAACTTTCACTCAAAGTCACAATAAGACAAGTGTACAGAACAAACGCTTTAAAACAGAGGCAGAACTAACTTCCATTAGAGTTGTTCACTCCCTCATGCTGCTGGTACCAGTGTGTGTATTTAAAAGTTCTGTGATGAGCAAATTAAAACATCAAAAAGGACAAAAATAGGGGGGGGGGGGGGGGGGGGGGATAATAAAAACATCAGTTGAAAAACCAAAGGGGTCATTTCCATTGTCCTCAATTGCAAAACATTATTTCAAAGTCCAGTGTTGCAAAAGTAATCCAGTGAAGTCTTCTAACCCAGTGGAGGTTCACATGTATTGTTGGCTGGGTTGAAAAAAAGGGTTTGTAGTGTGCTACAGTGACAGTGCAGTATCATATTCATGTTTCATCATGTTAAGAGTCCAAACGTTTCATCTCTTAAAATCAACATTTTAAGTCACAGTCTATGTTTTATAGAGTTTTCTTTCATCCAGTGTACTACAGCAGCTCTACGTGCTGCATGTGTTCAGAAAAGCTCAGAGTATTGGAGATCCAGTGGAGTGAATAACAAGGAATAAAACAGCATGATTCTACAAAAGGGGAGGAAAGCGGCACTAAAAGAGACAACCTACCCTTTAAGACGTAAGCCGTTTGCTTTTATGCAACGTACTGTACAGCATCATGAGATTCTAGTGTGTCAGCCTCAACTTGACCTATGGAGCAAAAAAGTCAAATAACAAGACGTTTCATCACTTGTCATCTACAGGGAGGCTGTGCTAGTTAGGAGAGACTGAGGTGTGGTTGACTGGATGGATTAAGCAAATTATAGGTTACTGACAGTGAACTCATACAAGAGATTCACAACTTAAAGTGGTTTTAACATGTTAATACTGGTGTTAAATGTTTTAAACGTTCCACAAGAACTAGGCTTAACTGTCATCATATTCCTATTATTTAGCACTTGGTTCAGTTTGTTCAATGTGTTGGTCAGTGTGTGGGTGCAATTGTATTGTGTGTGTAAGCTGCCTCTTCCCTGGTTCCACTTTCCTCTTATCCCTCAGTGTTCAGCACGTCAGTCCCAGCTTGTCTATGTGTGGATGGGTGAGGGGGTGAGATTTAGAAAGCAGTCAGGAATGAATGAATGTTGTGATGGCTGCTTCTCATTTCTTCATCAGAGCTCAGTGGTCAGGAGACCCCTGGGTTTGGCTCCATCCTCCGAGGCTTGCTGCTGACTCACAGTGCTGCGGGACACAGGAGTAGAAGGATGGCAGAATGACTGCATCAGAGATAGAGACTACTTGCTGGGTCAAAGCATTGAACATACACTTTCATGATGACAGACATTATGAGCATTTGGGTCCTGAAAAATGAAAAAGAAGGAACGCCATTAGGGATGCACCGAATTTGTGTTCGGCTGATATTTGCCGTGTTGACTGCAATCGGTAGATAAGATGACATTCACCGATGGTTGATGTTTATGTGCTGTGTTGCATCAATTTCACGCTGGCTAAATGTTATGTTAAAGGTTAAAAAGGCCTTTGAAGAAGTTGTGTAAGAAGGTTTTATTAAAAGGTTGTTTGTATGAATAAATGTGTGCATATTCAACAGTTGTTTTTTTGTAATTAAGATTTCTTCAATTCCGTCACGAAAGGGGAAACAAATAACACAAAAACCTTCAGTATCAGCATCAACTATCAACTAAATGTTATTATTTTAAGGCATTTTCCTGCTCGATCAGCAGGGGGCAGCGTTCTACCAAGCTTGCTTTCAAAACAAGCTTTGGGTTTAAATGTCGAGAATTTTACCTGGCAGAGATGGTGTTATGCGTGTGAGCGAGGTGGGGGAGGACTGGAGTTAGAGCTGCTCCCCCATCTGCAGGGAGAAGAGGGTTGACCTTAGCGGAGGGGTCAAGGTCGAGCAGGCCGTTAGTAAAGACGCCAGGAGGCTGCATTAGAAGGGGATGAGGGAGAAGGTAGGTGGTCATTCTCTATATAGCCTCTACATCAGCCAAAGTGCAGGGAGATGATGAAAGTGTATATGGAAGAATAAACACAGTCTTTTATCATCAGTTTCAGTACAATGAATACACATTAACATGTATACACATACACATGAATCCCTCCTAAATCATTTCATAAGAACCTATGGGAAAAAGGCAGACGGAGAAGCCAGGCATACAGCTGAGGCGGAGAAAAGTTTGACTGATGGCTAAATACAGGGATTGAGCACTTACAGCAGTTGTAGGAATGATCCAGCGAGGTGTGATGAGAGGTTTAGGCTGCTGCACTGGTGGTAGCTGGAAGACGATGAGAAAAACATTGTCACACATTACTGGCCATTTTAAGTCATAGGGGTTAATTAACAACATTTAACTCCAGATCACCAATACAGGTTTACTTCAAAACATCACTGCTAAACCACAAAACTATATTTCATAAATGCACTAAATAAGGTTCAACTTCTGTCAAATTTCTTTCTCCCATTATGTTTGCGTCAATTAGAGTTGTATATTTGGAACACTGAAGACATGAGTTTATCATTAGTGCAGTCCAGTTGGGTGGTTAGAGCTTATTTTGAGTCAAAGGTCAGTGTTAATCTTTCTTTCCTAGTGTTCTTGAGCAAATCAATTAATCCAGTCCATCTACAAAAGGTGCTTACACACATTTTCAGGAATTTATTAAATACCAAAATTTTGCAGAACTTCTCCTCATATGGAAGGACTTACCACAGGAGTTAGATCAGTGAAATCAATTAGGTTGTCAGACAGGGGGGCAGTGTTTTGCAGATCATCCTCCTCTGCTTTAACCTGCAGACGCACACAGACGCATACGCACACACACGTCAGGAGTGTAAACCATCTGGGTCCTTTCAGTCATCTTTAATAATAAAGTGTGTACCTTTTTATACGAGATTGGTTAATAGGATGGACCTGTAAAGTCTACCTTTACCCTTATAACTTCCCAGTAACTAAATTCAATGTTATTAATAACTTTACATGGTATCGAAAAATCCAATATTAACCGTAATCATGTGTGTCAATGGCTATTATTTCCATGGTAACCAATGAACCGCAATAAGTAACTTGATTGTTGATAATCATGTTACCTTTGGTGCCATTCCTTCGCTGGCAGACTCAGAGTGCATCTTGGGAACAGAGGGGTTTACATCTTCAGCTAGCCTCTCGACACTGATGAACGGAACAAGAGAAAGAATGAGCAAAGGACAGAGGATTTTTAGATTTCTGTTCCACATAGAAACATTAACAGAAATGTAATTCAAGTTCCTCATCCTTAAGTGGTATAAAAACATATTTCATTGGTATATGACAAAAATATAATTAATAACAATATCATCTAAAACCTGAAGGTATTCTTACACTGGTGTTATACAAGCTTGATTTTTGCTAAATAAATTAGTTCAATTATTAATTGATTATTAAACTCCTTCTTGATAAATGTTTTCTGATGTGTGTGTGTGGATTAATGAATGTATTGTTTCAGCACAGCATAAGTACACATTCTCCAGACTGTAGATAGAAAAGAAACAGCCTAGATAGTAGGAGCATTTACTGCATCAATGACCATACAGCCTTTGTGAATGGTCTGGTCAAGTGTCTGCCTGTGCTTGTATTTTTGTGTCATCGAACTATAAGCACCTATTGAGCAGAGACACCAGCAGTATCCAGGCAGAACTCAAGTCATGTGACTCAACACCCCCGACGACACAAACAAAAATACACACACATACTCACACTTCTTAAACATGCCAACAGATGTCAGCAAAGACCACAAAGAACAGGCAACACCTTTGTCCCAATGTTCCCATGATCATGGGGAATTGTGTATTACATTTGTTTTATGTCTTTTTAGGGGGACAAAGGCCTGTATAAAACTATAGCGAGGATACAGGGACTGTGCAATAAAGTTGATGCCACTGAAGGAAAAAAATTGAGAAAAAAACAGATATGTGTCTTTTTCCACCCAGAAGGAGAAGGAATCTGCAGCTCAGAAAAGATTCCCTCCTCGGTTAATCGATTCTCCTAGTTTCTCTTTCTCTTGTTTTTTTTCCCCAGCCACAGTGGGAATAATGAATACATACAGAATGTACCTGGAAGACTAGGTACTGTGTGGAGTTTTTACTTTGCACGTACAAAGTAAAAAAAAAAAAAAAAAGCATTTAGTGCATACAGAAACACAGACCTGGCCCCTGCTGATGAGACCAGTGAGGCTGGCTTGCGCATGTCCCAGGAGTCTTGGATGTCAGGGCGACTGCTAACAGACAGAGACGAGTTACTCCCCATTCGCCCGGTACGCACTTTCAACCTGGAAACCAACAGTACATGATCTTGTTTTGTGACGGAAATTTTGTGCCCACTTAATGCGCAATTTCTGCATTAAATATTAAAAGTAGAGAACCCACAATTATGACTCACAGTACGGGTTCAAACCAGTCCTTTAGTGAGTAACATGTCCTCAAAATAATAAACACATTCATCATGAATCAAGATTTAAAAATGGTACAGGGAAGGAGGACAGGGGAAGAAAATATAACATTTAAAATGGATATATATACACACACACACAAACACAAAGAGCATTTACCAAACCTAATCATTCTCATGGCTTGTTCTCTCTGGCTCATTCTCCCCCTATCATCCAGAGCCAATGACTGCCTCTGATGCAAGACAGCAACAGGGATTTGCTTGACTATCTGTGGAGCCTTGCTTGTGAGAATGAGCTGCAGGTGATGTAATGTTGTGAGCTACGCTAATAATCCTCATGAATATTCAAGTAGTTAATCAGCTCTAGCAGCAGGGAGTGCTGAGATTGGCTGAAGCAATGTGTTGACAGTTGGCATGACTCAGAAAGATGGAGGAGGGAAAAAGGCCCAATTTCAAGACAATAGAGCACAAATGACAATGGCTTTTCTCCTGTTCATGTGTGCTTGGTACTGACTTGACTGTACTGTACTGACTGTTTAAAAATATATTTTTAAAAGCTGAAATCACTAAACAGATCAAACAAAATACTGTTAGGCTAAATACATTTTGGGGGTCCTAGCAGAAACATATTCACTGTTCATTCCAGACAAGTTATTTAGTATATATGTATATTTAGAGTTAAGCATCTAAAAACAACTATTTTGTTTAACATATTTTTCCCACATAGAAAGAAAAATACACTCAGAAGGGGCTGGAAGCACATCTACTGTTTCTCCCTTACTGAGTTTTTCTGCATCTGGCTTCTCCCGCCCACGGCTGCTCATGCCAGCAATCGGTTGAGACTCTTTGGTGTTTACATTCTACTAGCTTCTACCCGAGGTTGACAAGCAGGCCTGAGGTAAAAGAGTAGTGTGCAAACCGTTCATAGTGATGATTAAAGACATAGGAGAGGATCAGCCATAGCTTCAGACAGGAGGCTGCGGGGCGGTGGAGCCTCTTGGGCGACAAACTAACTTGTTGGGTGCAACTCGAGGACTCGTGGAGGGGTACTTTTAAGATTTTTGTTTTTGGATTAATTAATTTGTTATAATTCTCTACAGAATGCAGACTGTACACGGGTAAATGAGTTATTCCAGAGTGTGGTCATACCTGGCAGAGGCCTCCTGCAAGTTACAGTTTTTATCTCCAACGATTATGACATGTTCCTCCAAAGATCCCTACACAGAGGAACAGGGAGAGAGTGAAAAATGAATCAAGGACAGAGGGGTAGGGGACTTAAAACAGCCATGCATCTCCATCTAACTTGATAACAGAATCAATATGGACTTGGCTAAATGCTATTTTTTTATTATGATCTTCACGGCTGTCTTATACAGACAACCACAAAGATCATGGGAGTATCAGCTCCTCCCCTGAGGCAGACGTTACAGGGTGCCCTTAAGCAGGCACTGTCACTTCAAACATTCCTTTGTCCCCCTGTCATTTAAAGCTCTTAACACCACCTACCTGTAGGCTAAAATATGTGCATTAGAGGGATCTGCTGTTCTTCTCAATTTTCTTACATTGATAGGCATGTGCAATTGATGGATGTATGTGTTGTCTTGTTTTTACTGTTGTTTTTGCTTTTATCTGATCTCCTCTTATTTCATATACATTAAAACATGGCATTACAGTTTCCTAAACCAATTAGAAGCATCAAAGGTGGGGGAGCACCCAGCACTAAGAATGCACTTGTTAAAAATATCTCCCTCCCCAAATGTACACCCTACCACTTGGTTAATGAGTCCAAAAAAAAAGAAAAAGATTAATTTGCTCACTTCTGTTTTGCTGTCACTCACAACATATTTTGAAAGCTTTCTGCTGATTGATTAGTTGATATAATCATTAAATTTGAGTCAAAAGCCGAAGAGTTAACAGTGCGGACCATGAATCCAATTCCCTGGTGGGGGCCTTTGTTGCATCAATCAAGGGAATTAATCATTCCCTATCACTCTGCCATCTCCATACTCACAACTCTATACTTTAGGCTAAAATGCCCTAAAACATATTTCTTAACAAACAGTAATTTGAAAAAAAAATATCTAGACATGTTTGGTCTTTGTGTGATGAGTAAACAATGCAATGCATCCAGTTTAGTGGGGTCTGTACTTCACCTTGAGGGCAGCAGCCTCGACTTGTGCTTTCAGGATGTTACTTTTTAGATCCTCTGAGGTGCACAGGGGAGTGACAACTGGACTACTGCCTGTACTGCTCAGACCACACTTCTCTGTGAGCTTCACCACATCCTCCTGTTGGAGCAGGCCCGGGTGGGACACACACATTTAGTAAGAAAAAAAAAAGAGAGAAAAATATGGTTATGATTCTGAACAAACCAGATAACATGTTATGCTATCCCCACTGTAATTTCTACATGCCGGGGCTTGGACTGAACTTAACATGTTACTAGTCTTCAGCCTTTTAGGTCCTGGGGTAAAAGCAGAACATTAACAGGAATTCTACATAAACAAATACCCACCTGATTGTTCATGACCATATTGACATTGAGGTTATTTCTTGGAGAACCAAGACACGGACTGCTCTCCAACTCCAGCTGCTTCAGACGAGCTGCTGCCTCTGGAGGGACACAACATAAAACTTTAATACACACCCATACGACAGCACTGTAATCTTTCAGTGCATTCATATACATTACAACCTTATGTCCCTCTTTTCAGTATCATTAACAACGTCAAAAAATCCTGTTCCTAGCGCTCCTAATGGCATCTGCAAGACTCCACAGTGTCAAGGAGCCTGTAACGCGGTGTTACGACTGCTTGTGAACTATCAAACTGTGAAACTCTGCAGTCGTGATCACATATGAAGAGACTATTACTGTATAGTGTATACATTTTACTGTACTGTTTACATGGAAAGAGAGAAAGTTTGTGACCTGGCCGCCATGTGAAAAACATGAGCCAATACCAAGCCCCACCCTTCTAATTTTACAACTAAATGAACATTTCCCATATCATTTTAATTGTCACTTTAAATTCACTTTTTGGTATGCAAGGTTTTTTAATAGCCTAACCAGTGAGGCCGAGAGAATCTTCCCCACTGACACTAGGAATAGCAAAGGCATTGCTTGGTCCAGCCTCGTCTGCAGTGGTAACTGCGGGAACAACAGGAGCCCTGAGGACATCATCAATGCACGTCTCCATCAGGTCAGCAACCACGGGCATACTAGAGAGAAAGAGAAAATAAAACAAGCGGCAGATCAAGATTAAAGTTAAAAATAATCATGTTTAAATATAAAGACAAACAGAAACAATAAACGAGATAACGAAAGTGTTCAGTCGAAACTACAACAAGTAATTCAGGATTATACAGCTGTAGAACGTACCTGTAGCATCCAATAGATATGAATGGACTCTGCAAAGATGTTAAAAGTACTCTGCAAAGAGGTTAAAAGTGACCCATGATGACACTGTAGAATAACTTCCCATAATCACACAACCAAGTTACAATCAAACAAATAAAAACCAAAAATAAAATATACTATAATGTCCATATAGGAATCATATAGACTTATATGCGGTCCAGTGGGTTTGGCAAGAACAGCCATGCAAACATACTTACTATGTGTACATATGTTTGTTATAAGGAATACAAGAAAGTGCAAAGACAGTTAGTTACTGTTCTTTCTAACAGAAAGATATGGGATCTGTGTGTCCAAAGAGGGAGGATCGTAAAAAAAATAAATAAACATTGTTAAAAAAAAGTCTTCTCAAGAAGCATGATTTAGTCCATGGACATAAGTCTTCAGCGCAGGCAATAACTTTTCTAGGAAGAACACGTGGTGTAATATTCCTAGCACTTGAAGCGACCTGAAGCGAAAACATTTGATACATGGATTTTGGCGAAAAGCTCTTCCAGCAGCCCAGTAATTACCTCATATTCATGTAGCCTGAAGACACGGTGAAACATGAACAAGTATATTACTATATACTTCCTGGAGAGGATAAGAGCTAAAGCACAACACACACATATACCTGAGGACTCACAAACCAGGTGTATAAAAACACCCTCACATGTTAAGCAATTCATAAAGGAAACTCATGTGGGCAATAAAGACAATGCATTGTGTTGTATTTATACTGAAATGCAACACATGCACAGCTGAGAGATTTCATTGGGCGATGATACGTCTTTACCAACTATCCAAAAGTAGCTGTAGCTGCTGAAATGTTCAAACCTAAAAGTAGCCTGGTATATAGATTTCCTTTGTTACCGTGCTTCATATTCTGTAACAATTTAGCAGCCCACTAGCTTGTGGCTTACATAATTGAAATGTATTTATCATGTGTTCTACAGCTGAGGTACAACATGAGTGGCGGCAAAATAAGATATTAAATATAGTGCATTTTCCATACTGACCAAGAGCCCAACTGCCTTGTTATCCTTCTCCAACAGTATGTATACTGACAAAAGTGAACAAACACACATAAAGCTACATACTCTTCTGTATCAAGGGTAATCCTGTCTTTATTCTCTGAAATGATTTTAAACATACAGTTCAGAAACATAAACATCCTTTGGTCTAAGTTATGTTGTAAACATTTAATTAAGCAGTAGTGTTTTGAAATTATCTTCATTGGTTGAACTGTGCAAGAAACCATTTTAGAGTGGTGTGATTTAGGTGTAGGTAAGCATTCAGTGAATACTAACTTCCACACACTGCTCTTCATTTATCAGCCAAACACATACATTACCTTGGTTTTTGGGTCATTTCATATCAACACTACCAACTCAACTGTGCCTGCACCACTGCAGTTGTGTTCACAAAACAAAAACAAACATATAAACAATTTCTGTTTGATTTCGATTCAATTTTTAACATTTTGATTATGCTTGTTGGATTTCTTGCCAGAAGTTGCAAGAGAAGGTCAGTATCAATTTCTGACTATAGTGTCCAGGGTAGACTAGCTTACTTTCGCTTGACAGAGCGAAAGTAACTCTTTTTCTCTGTTTTTCCACAAAACAAGGCTAACGACTTCTCAGACAAATCTCTACAGACGAGAAAGATATTGATCTTCTTATTCAGCTTCCTTTTCAAACGGAGCAGCAGATCCATGAAATGTGCATAGATTAAATATAAAAGAAAATAAAGAAAATCACATTTTCTTATATAAAAATAATTTGATGGAACTAATTAAGACAGCAACAGTGTTTGACATATATATATATATATATATATATATATATGTCAAACACTGTTGCTGTCTTAATTATATATATATATATATATATATATATATATATATATATATATATATATATACCGTATTTATAGAGATTATTATAACTAAAAAGCAAAAGCTAAAACTTTGAAAAATCTTGAGATAATAAAAAGGGTAGAGGATGACTTAGTCAAACCCTCCAGGAACTATGTGACTTATTGTTTCCTCGTAGAGTCGAGAGTGGAGTTGAATTCCTAAGCCTCACATTGATACCATCTCACTCAAGCCGGCCAGTTTCACCATGAGGTTAAGAGTGAAGGACAGAGGAAGGAAAGGGGAGAGAGGAAAGACAGAATGAGAGAGACAAAGAAAGTGTAGAAGGAGGATAATGAGGAAAACTTTTCAGAACTGTCACTGGATCAAAGGTCAAGGATAAGTAGAGGGAAATGCAGGGATGGACTAAAACGTTGAGAAGAAAAGGAAAGTTTTAAGTGATGGCAAGCTTGGAGAGGTGTCAGTCTGTGAGGGGTGTTAGCCGACAGAATATGTGACACATACTGTGTTGTGGAATGTTTCAGTTAATAAGTCATTACTGCATTCACACCAAATGTGTCCTTCCATGTGGTACAGTCACTACCACAAATACCAGAGGCTTTTCGTGGTGAGTCAGTGCCGAGCCATTCCCATTTATTAGTGTGCTGACGGTGAGATCGTTGTCAGTTCTTCGGATCTGTCCAACTCCTTGTGGGGAGCTTTGATGAGACATGAGCAGTAAGAGTGGAGGGAAGAGGAGACCTAGGGAGAACAGCGTGGAGGATAAAGACAAGGGGAAGGGGACAAACAGGAGGGGGTTGTAAAGAGATGGGGAGTAAGTGAGGGGAGGAGAGTGTAGGTAAACCAAAAGTGAGAAAGTTGGGGGATAGGAAGGGAAGCATTGAATAAAAACAGCAAAGACAATAGGGAGATTGTATGCAAATGAAATAGGGAGAGAGAAAACAGAGAAACATCTTAACACAGAAGAAGGGAGGGGCAGAAGAGAATTTGAGGCAGCTTATAACATGAGTATGAGAGAGAAAAAGCTAAATTCATTTAGGTATAATTCATTGCATATGGCCTAGCATGCAGGCTAACTGTCCTATTATAAGAAATCATTTTATTTTAAACTACAGCTTGGCAAGAAAAATCCTGCTGATAACAAAAATGTTATTTTAGTGGACATAAAACAACATGAATAAATAAATGAGGCATTCATGGTTGTGATAAGCCCGTCAGTGTCAGGATACTGAATAAGCCACGTAACTTATGGTACATTGCTTCTGCTACACTGTACACTAGCGTGCATTTAAGTGTGCTGTGACAAGTGTTGTGATATGCATACTTGAGTTAAGTGAAGTGGACTGGATGTCTCTGGAGCATCAGTGACCTGGCTTTGCACCTCTAACGGCTGAGGTCTGATAGCTTATGTCAAATATGTGTTTATATATTCAGTGCTGGAGGAACTGAGCCGGAAGCCGTTGTTCATGATGACAGCTCCACTGGGAGCATAAGAGGCAAAGGAGCATTCCGTTTCCCATTGCCACTGCAAAACAGTGAGCAACTTAATGATCTTTGACTAGATTTACAGCGGATGAACTTCTACTGACCTTTTAATGTTTTCCATATACTCTCTTGTTAGCGATGGAGAATAAAATGTGATACATGTATTCCAGTGGCATTAAGACTAATCTAGTCTCTCTTAGGATAAAGAAGTAGAGAAGGGAATAGAGAAGTGGACTATCTTATGGGAGGAGCAGTCAGAGAGAATGCCATAGATAGAGACACAGCACTACATGACATTTTAAAACAAGGAGACGATGTAGAGCAATACAGCTGTTTGTTGATCTCTCAATGTGAACATTTTAAAAATGAATTAACATTTGCAGTTACAATTGTTTAATCGTTTTTGGTTATCATATTCCTCTCACTGATTTGGATTATTGCTCTTAATGATCTGTCATTATTAGGGATGCACCGATCCGATACTGAATCAAATAGCTGGATCAGGTATCAGTGACAATGAGGTCAATCTTTTCAATTATAGATTTATATTTGGGGGATTTTAAGGTCACCGTTTGTTGTTTGTTTACATAACTCGCCTGGAAGGAGAAATGTACACACCGGTGACATCAGGGAAGCAGGAGGATTTAACACCTCTATTGTCTCTCCTTCATCTTGTCATCCTCAACTCCAGCAGTAGTCATGGTGTCTTGAAAACAGCAGCTGCTGGCTACTGATAAGCTAATGTTACCCTGTGTCTTTAGCTGCATGACACTGGCTGGTAAGCTATGCGGTGTCACTTGTGTGTTGTATTTTTTTCTTCAGACATGTGCAAGTAGGCAGAGGTGAAGATTTATTTTCATGTTTCTGGTGCAACAGTCCAGTAAAATTATATATGTAAAAAAAAAAAATCATTTTGTTTAAGGAAGTAAGTAAAACCATGTTTAAGTCAAGCCTATGTTGCCTTACAAATAGTTAAATTCCAGATTCAATTCAATTTTATTTTTAGTGTCAAATCTTAAAAAGGACACTTTTCAAGTAACTATGATTTACAGAGACCCAATAATCCCCCGTGCAATTGCACTTATTATTATCTGTGTTAGGACAGAAAAAGTTGGATCAGTGCATCCCTAGTCATCAATGATGTATAATTTATATATATATATATATAGAATTTGGATTATATTATCAGCATTATGGCATCATATTACAATGTTGCATGTGGGAGCAATAGGCTTAAGCATACTAGTATCTATTCTCTTTTGAGCACAGTAAAACTGGAGAGTGACAGAAGGAGAGATAGAGGAGATTGATTGCTCATGGTATCAGTAGAACCGCTGAACGTTATAGTGCTCCATGCAAAATCAACAGTGACATTGCACTAAAGGCAAGAGAGAAAGGAGTTGCAGGAGAAAGGGAAGCGCGCCAGAGATTAGTCTGAAGTATTAGTGTTTTGTTTTTTTTCAAAGCATCCTCCTCCTGTCCTCTGAGTGAGATATAAACTGGTGCCATGGGTTGACAGCATAGACAAGAACTGAGGTCATGGCAGTGTAATAACTTGTGCTGATAAAATAGACCTAGAAGGGCTTGTAATAAGGTTGAAGCTAACATTTTTAATAATTTGGATGCACTTCTGAAGGCTTGAGAATGCTGGACTACAACAGAGCAACATGGACCTGGTAGGTCTTCTCAAAACTAAACTAGTTCTGTTAGTGAACTTAATCTTGTGTAGACACACTTAAAACTAGCACGAACTGGAGAGTAAAACATCAGAAGATAGAGTGTGTTTTAATGGACACTGAGGGAAATTGAACAATGAGTATTTACAGCTTTTAGGATTGCCGTTTACTCTGTGAGCAACAAGTCTCAAAGAGGATACAGGATACAACATAATTAGTGTGACAGATAATCACTACCAAGGTCTTGTATGTGCATCCTGTATTTCTGGGCAATAATTGAAGACAAAGGGGCCCCTGCTCTAATGACAGGCAATCCTCTTAGTACAACTGACCAGAAATTTACTTTACCAGAAACCGGATCAGCCTGAGATGAAAATCTGAATGAGCTTTGTTTCTGTAGAATAGTCCCAGAGTAGTCTGATCAGTAAGTAAGAGTACTACTTTACACAGCTTTTTTTTTTTTTTTTTACTTTCTTGTTTTTTTGGTGGGGTTTGCCCTTGGCATCACTAATAGTGATTGGCAAACAAACTTTCACACCATTATTGTAAAAGTATCTCATGAACCGGTTTAGAGAAACTACATAGGGGTTTAAAGAGAAGTAAAGTAGGTGGTTCACAGGATGCAAAGCATGACATTAGATGACTGAAAGTAAAGACATCTACACACTGGAACGCACCAAAGTCTTGAATAGGACAGATCCCAAGCTGAAATCATGTCACATCACTGATTCCAGATGCCAAAAAACTAGATCCCAGCATAGCAGCACCCCAAATCATCCCATCATTACCTGCACCGATTAGGTTGGCATTTCATGCTGATCAAAAGTGGACAGACAGCAAAAATCACAGGATACAATTCTATCAGAAGAAAACCCTTCTCCAAAGCCAAAATCAGAAAGCCGTCACTGCACAGCGATTGATTGGTTAAAGCCAGAGTAATGGCAAGGTTCATTGTTGGAGTGTACCTACCTGGCCTGCCTCCAGACCCATTTGTCCTCAGTACATGTTAATACTGGAAACACAGGGGAACATTGGAGGTTTATAACAGAGGAGGGTACATAGCCATTTATACTTACATTTGCTTGTTCATTACCACAATGCATGAGCAATGCCTCCACAAATACCAGGTTTATACTCAACCAAAAAGAAAACAGAGAAAACAATGAGCCATAAAATAGAAAACTACAAAAAAAAATCATTATAAAGTTATTACAGATGGTACTGAGAGCCCACTACTAGCACAGTTTATGCATATATCAAATGATAGGCAGGAGAAATGCTTACATAGTATGTCTACCTTTGCCCCTATTGCCTGTCTCTATTGGTTATTCACTCTCAGGGTGCACTGACACTGTCCATTCGTACCGTGCCCCGTGCTTTAGAGTTTGTCCAACCCCTCCTGCTTTCCCTGCAGTCCAGGCCCGTTTGTTCTCACATTACTTGAATTAATCTGAGCTTCGGCGCAAATGCTTATTGCTTATATGTCATCACCCCTCGGGGATTTAGTTTTGTCTGACTGTTTTTGAACATTTCATCTGACCAAATCTGCAGTAAACACTCCTCCTCCGCATCAAACCACCGCAAACCGTTCGGCTGCATCTTTTTATTGTCTGTCGCGGGGAACCGATGCATATAAGTAAACATCAAGACCGCCGTCAATACTTGCGCTCGTACACATGTGCATGCTCGTGCCCGTACATGTGCATCTGTGCTTTTCAAAAGCCCACCTCTCTCAACGGGGCTGCGGCCGGCAAGCGTGCCGTGCCTGGGCGCAGTACAGTTGGTCAAACGAACTAGACTTTAAGCGTGCTTGGGCACGGTACGAATGGACAGTGTAAGTGCGCCCTGAGTGCACCCTCAGTCTAATACTTGTTTAACGGCAGTCCATCTTTCTTGAGCTTGAGCCTGCCCCCTGTCTGAACATTGTACTGCTGCATTCAGCAGCACTACTACTGCTGCTACAGTCTTCACTCGCAAAACAGAGCAATAGAACAGTCAGACATGGAAGGGACATACAGGCACACATAAATGTGCATGTAAAAATAGTTTGTCTTCCTCCCTCATTTCCTGTCTTCCCAGGATACAACAAGACAGGGTCAGTGGATAAGCCATGTTAAGCCACTCTCATGGCATTAGACCATGAAAAACACACCTAGCTATCCACCCACTTCTTTCTGCACCCAACTGGGATCAGTTGGCCCGCCCCAACCCAAGCACTGTTGTATGCTGCCGCTGGGATATGACAAATGAATGGGCATTTAACCTAAAAATACCCATCCATTCAAAAATTTTGAAACCATCTTAAATGCTTATCCTCTTCAGAATTGCAGGGGGCTGGAGCATATTATGACAGATATTGGTTGAAATGTGAACTTTAAAAAATAGTAATAATTAGGCAAACGCTTAAAAAAAAAAACATGACTCTGAACTTGGGTACCAACCTCCTCTTTTCTCCTCCAGGACTTCTGGGTAGAGCCTCAATTTCCATTGGTGCACAGGCAGAAGCAGCAACTGGGTTGACCACAGGCACAGGTGCCCAGGCACTTCTACTGAGAGAAGCCTAAAGGCAGAAAGAAAGAGGGAAATATATCAAGACAGTGGGGATGGTAGAGATACAGAGAAGGGCACAAAGAAGGGTGAGAAAGTTGAGAAAGGGAAGGAAAAACAAATACACAGTTGCCCAATCTATCAATAATAAGTTAGGTTTGTCAATGCACTGCAATGTTCTAGGTGGGTTTATGTTAGCCAACTGTGTCCAGGCATACAAATGTGTTTTCTATGTGAAAACATCTACAATTACTGGTCTTGTATATTTCCCTGTAGTTAGATTCTGACTTGAGGCTTGAGGGTCTCATTTCAAACCCTATCTTTGTCTGTTGCTTGGCCTCATTTTATTCTTGGAAAATGGTCACACATGAGTTTTTCTCCTCACCTTGTTGCCTTTGCTGGAGCTGACTCCATTGCCTGAGGAAAGAAGCCTGAGCAAAAATGAAATTGAGATTTTATTAAAACAACAAAAAGCAAACACCTTTAAAGAATTCTTAATATTCAACATAGCTTTGCAAATGCTTTGTTGCCTCAAAAGGACCTAAACTGTCACAGTGTAGGTCTGTCCAATCAGGTGTGATGAAAAGTCATGGGAGCGTTTATCATCCCAATGCTTTGAGTCAACTGGTCTCATGACCGCTTAAAACTACCACTGACATCATGTCTCTACCCCACACATGTCCCTATAACAAAAGGCTACTTCTGCAACAAGATAACAAGTCAAGGCTTATGGTGGAATGGAATGAATTAAGAGAGAGTGCATGAGTCACAGTACTTAACCAACAATACTTGATAACTGCTTATTTATGTCATAGAAATATATCTACAGTTTCCACTTTCCATTGTCTTTAATCGCAAATTAAACAATGCAAACTGGATTACAGAGCAACGGTGCTACAACAATTATGGCTAATTAAAATCAGTTCAAATTTCTACACAATTCGACTGATGTGGATGTTATCACGCTAATATTAAAGCTGTACAACAAGGAGAGGCTAGATAATCAGGCAATCGCACAATCACATTGTTGAAATATCCGTGTACTCACTCCTGTGGATGGAATGTTCCTGTAAAAACACAAAGAACAGACACCAAGTATTGAGTTCAGATAGATTCTGACATAGAAATATATACACATGCTTCAAAGAATGCAAGGATGTGTACATGTTTGTCATGTCAGATATTTCGATTTCTACATGCAAAGGTAATGTATCACCATAGTATGTGTATATATTTATACATGTGCTTGTATTTGTATATTAATTTTTGTTATATAATGCATTGAAGTTTTGATATTGTTATGTATAGGCAATATATTCACATGTGCTGTGAAGGTGTGAGATTGTTGTCCTCACCTCTGTTCTGCATGGTTCTTCTGGAGTAACGTCGACTCGGCCTTCTCTCAAAGGAGGCTGACCGCCTTGCTTTGTTGCCCTTGGTTGTCTGATACTCTGTCTTTCCACTGGTCACACAAACACAAAATAAAATTTTACACATTTTTTATCAGTAAGGCTGTCAAGCTACCAGAATTTTAAAATGTATTACAATGCTAGCATAACGAAACAATACTTGGAAAAAAAAATGTCCTTGGCACACAAAAGAGGATATTTTCTCAATTATTTTTAATAACATCCAGCATTCAATCGCTGAACACATACCAACACACAGTTGGTCTTCTGCTGTTATTTCATATGTGCAGCCTTTAAAAAATCTGTTTGTAGATGGATTTTTTAAAGATTTGATACTTTCAATACTATCAAATTTAGATTTGTATTGTTTTGAAACATGTGGAACTGAAAAATTGTGAAGTATTGATACTTTTGTCAACCTTAGTTCCCAGACTATACAATTATGGTAAACCTTATCAATTCAGACCAAATCATTTAAAACAAGAGACCTGTTCCTGACAACTCTTGTATCAAACAAAATCACATTGGTGACCCCTGCTGAACTCTGGACCCATCCAAGCGATAACCTTCTATTAACAACAAACCCTGCAACCTCTGTGTAAAAACAACATTACTGCCAATGCTTATCCAACTGGGTAATGTTTAAACACACACAGAAGGGAACTAGCTAGCTGCTGAGGCATGTTGACATTGAATGTCTGTCTTGTTGCACTGTAAGTATTTGTGTGTACACGCGTGGGTTATTTTGTATGTACAGAGAGTGATACTGATCGTCAAACTAGGATTATCTCTGTTGGTATGTTAAAACACATAGCTCTCTAAGTTTGTGGCACTTAACTCATCAGCATTTCCCAACTGCTTTTCTCTTGAAGCTAGAAGTCACTAGTGCTCATGCAAACCACCACGGAACTTTTTAGGCAGTTCAACAAAAAAATAAAACACTCTTAACACTTGAAATGCTGTTCTGCAAGACAAAACATTAAACATGGGGAAAACTCTTTCCCAACAAAAATCTATATTGTAGGTGCATGCAGAGTTTATTTAGTGAATTTAATATTGTCAGAAAACCTTGAGGCTGATGTATTTCATACAAAAGGATATTGCAACCCTTATGTACCAACCCACTCAGCCAAGACAAAAAAAAGTTCCTCATTCAAAGGCATCTTCAACCCTTTGATCTCCCAAAACATCTGTCTGGTACCTGTATCTGAAGCGTGATCCCATGCGTATAAATCCAGGACGTGCAGAGTTTTTCTGTACTGGCCCTCTCAGCCTAAAGAAAGCATGGTGTTCCACAGCACACTTCCAGAGGTGCTTACAGGCCTTGGGGTGGTCCATCCTGAAGACAAAGGTGTGCTCTTGTTCTTTGCCCTAATTAGGATTGGTGTCAGGTCCGATTTGGGTGATACAGAGAAGAGGATAAGTTCTCAGTATGGTGACAAACTAAATGTACCATCATTTACATAGTGGACATCTCAATCAGAGACGAATCTACAACCTGGGCAGTGTTTAAGTATTGAAATTGATCTTGTTTAACTAGTGGATGACAGCAAATTGAAAGTCCTTCAGCTTTCGCTAACACATTTTCAGTACAACAAAGCGTTTGTGCTACTGAAGCTCTTGCATGTGTCAGAAGACTAATATGTCAAGAATCAATGGCTGCAATACATTGTACATGTGCTGCTTCAGTAAACCTAATTTCTATTTTCCATTAAATCTACATTCCTGTCCAAAAGGACCCAACTTTCTTATACAAAGGCAGCAAACACACACAAAAACATGACACAAGAAGAATCAACAGGCCAAGATCCGTACATAGTACCATGTCAAGAGAGCTCTAACAATTTACAGAGGCACAGCCTGCAATGTATTCAAAGTCTATGTAAAATGCTTGTATGTGATCTAATGCAGCTAGGAAAACCAAAAACAACAACAAAGAAAACAGCACATTTAAAACACCCAATGCCGGGTTAACGTTAGCAGGAGTCGAATGATTTTCAGTTGTGACAAGTAATTTCTTTCTGTGTCAGTGATGCAAGTAAAAGAGAGCAATTATGTGAGCCCTTCAAAATCTCAACAACATGCATGGCTGTCTCCAGGTCAGATTCCTGTTCAACTAACAGAGCCACAGTTAAGTCTGCCTTGTTTGGCATTTTTACTGCTCAACTGACAGTGTACCGTGTGTTACTATCATACTATCAAACTGATCTCAGGTCGTCCAATGCCCTTTTATGTCTAATCAAAAATTTTGCACAGACCTGAGACTAGCAATTTATTGCAAGTAAGACCTGACCACCACAGTTAACTAGAATGCATTTTTAGGAGGTGTTAAGGCTTCCAAAAGACCTCTAATAGTAATGACAACAGAAATATTTAATGCCCAAAAAAAGAGAGACAGAATCAGTCACAAGCTCACAGACAGACAATCTTGGAGTGACATTCCAACTGGCCACCTGTTCTACGGAATTTAGAAACAATGGATGTGACCGTTTCGTTTCCTCAATCCACCGTTACAGAAGACACGATGCACGATTTACTCTCAAAATATGTGCAACAATTTTCAATGCAATCACCCTAGACAACATTCACAGTCAGCCTTTTCCTTTTTGGTTTCATCTCTGATGCCCCCTTCTGTATGTGTGTGTGTGTGTGTGTGTGTGTATGTGTGTCAAACAAAAACATCTTGGTAGAGAATTAAGAATTTAAGTATATACAGTAAATTCCTTTGGTGAAAAGACTAACATAGCATTTAATGGAGGACAGAGCTAGGAGGCAAGGACCGTGTGTGTGTGTGTGTGTGTGTGTGTGTGTGTGTGTGTGTGTGTGTGTGTGTGTGTGTGTGTGTGTGTGTGTGTGTGTGTGTGCAGGAGAATGGTGCATACCAGGAATACCAGAGGGGGCAGGCTTCTTTATTAACCTCACTCACAGACCTCCAGGATGGACATAAACAGTCTCCTGCCCTCTCATATACACTAGCCTCTGGGTAGTACAATACTAAGCCTTGTTTCATTTTGATTTGGAACCAGCCTCTTTCAGGGCTCAGGCACTGCTTCAAACACAAGTTTTAAGTGGAATATTCTTTGTTTGTTTACTTCTTTAAGTGGTAAAAAAACAGTCTTTCATAGTAAATCATTTTTCCTTTGTGTTCCCAAGCCAAGTACGATATTTTAGGACAAAAAAGGTCACTGGACTAGACTTAAGACTGAGACCGAGTACTGTGGTTAGATGTTTATATTTGTGGAATGTTAGGTCCTCTATTAGACTCATTCACAAGCCCACACCTGCTGTGCTTATACCATTTACTGTAATCATTAGGTACTGTATGTAAGGAGTATAGAAATTAGCTCATTGATGTACTGTTATCAAGAGAGATCAGTATGGGAGACTGAATGCATTTTCAACATTCCACTGAATGGCGAGAGTAAGTGTGCTCATCTCACCTGGTCATCATCCTCCACTACAACAAGCGTCAGTTTGCTCTTCTTGAAATCCAGACACGTGATCTTGGGCCTACAACAGTTCAGAGAGAGAGAGAGAGAGAGAAAACTCAAAGGGTGGTTCTATAAAGAAGTTATGTAAATATTTCAACAAATTAGGATATAGCCAAACATACCAGAAAAAGAGCCCTATCTTAGTTTCTCCTTCAAACACCAGAACTCCTGTGGGTGTCAAACCCAGGCTGTACTCATTACCGTCCCTTGCCTGCAGGGCAGATATGAAAAGACAAACACGAAAACACACCAAAAGAGACAACATTATGACTCTTTCACATATTTATGTTCTTATACACATACCTTCCACCTCTACTCTTCCATGAACGGCACTTCCGATTCAGATTATACAGTATATGCTAGTAGTGAGAAAGAGTGGGTGTCAGTTACCTTGACCATATGCATGTCCACCCCATACATTTCTAGCCACTTGGCTTTATTCAGGTAGTTTATTTCAGCTTGGGCTGGCATCTGACCTCTGAAGGAGAGGGGGGAAAGTAGGGAGGAGAAACAAAGCAGAAAGAAATGTTTGCATAATCAAAAACATAACCGCAGCTCAACAGAAGTATTTATGCAGTGTTGCCAGTAACTCCCTCAGCCAAAGCCCACACAGCACACTACAGAATAAAGCACATTCATTTATTGTCAAAATATATCTGCTATTTGTGGCTGTTTTGTAAATGCACTCATCCTCATTGATATTTGGTTGATCTGTGTGCAATAGTTTAGTTATAGTAAAATGCTCACCTGCACTCCTTCCATGCGTTGTATATCGCCAACTCCACGTCTTCTGTCTGGTTGGGGATGAAGCGAAATTCTGACACCAGGTCCAGATTATGTTCTAATGGGTCACAATCACCTAGCTCCGCTGAAAACACACATACATGCATGTATCAGTTCACACTGTGAGCAACACAGGATCACAAGATACTGTAGAATTGTTGTACAGGTGTATTTTATATTCATTTGTAATCCAGTGTACAGTACAACTGGAGACTAACAACATTCTTATAACAATACTTTGTGATCATTAAGTCCTGATCAGACAAAGTGGGAAAAAAGAAAAATCTTATCTGTGGTAATGCTGTGTAGTGAAATAGGGTGGAGACTGAAAGGCCTTGGTTCTGATTACATTTTGCAGTGTTTGGGTAAATAAAAGAACCTAGGCCTTCACTGTTTAGCTAGTCCAGCTGTGAGCAAAGCATCAGGATATAGAGGAGTGAAAAGAACATTTTATCCTATCCCTATCCCAGCAATTGTCAGTGGACCAAAACATAATTCTGAATAAAGGAAAATGAAGGGGGGAAGCTCAATCGAAGGAAAGAGAGAAGACAGAAAGGGTGCTGGATTAGGGGGCCTCCAAAGAGGATGGAACACTAATGAGCTGGCATTTACCCCACAGTGACTGTGTGTGTGTGTGTGTGTTCAAGAGTTTGTGCACGCAATCCCATTCCATAAAAGTCTCTAATGATTCAAACTCTGTTCCTCTGAAGCAGCACTCTTTATATTACTCTTGCAGTTAACTGAGCATTTCTAACTATTAAAAACATTAAACACGTGTCGTTTAAAGGGTATGGGCTCTTTACCATTCAACACTTCAAGCCCAATGCATTTCCACTCTGAAATGGGACACATGGCTGTCCTACTCTAAAGTATCAAATGGAGAGTTTGATAAGCAAATATTGCCATGAAACAGCAGATAATATTCCTGCTGTTACATAGACAATAGAGTTGAACTAGTGGAAAGAAAAGTAAGGAAATAATTTAACTTTCCTACAAATAGCTTTATCTATTTAGGTTTTTTGTTTTTTTTGCAGAAGAGGCAAGATAAAAGAAAAAAGTAATTGCCCTTGGATTCGAGATAATTAAAATATATTCACAGATCACTTACCAGTGACCAAATCTGTGTCCTGTGTAGAGTGTTGAGTGTTAAATTTAGTCATCTGTGTCATAGCTTTCAAATCCCTGATTTTTTGTGATTCTGTTCATTATTCTGTTATCACAGAGACTATATGGCCCTATCTTAATGCTGCCATGAGTCTGTGGCTGACCAAAGCCGGGCCCCCATCAAAAAACACATTTACCACCAACTTCTGGTGGAAACCTTGTCTTGTCTTGTCTTTTTTTATGTAATCTGAGAAAATCATTTCCCAGCCACATGTTGCTTATTTTAATCACTGAATCACTGCACAGCTGTCGTATACGGGCCAGCCCTAGTAGTGGTTGGGAGCAATATCAGTTGGGCATGTGGAAGGTAGTATCAGACTTAAGATATGTGGACAAACAGAAAGTATCTCTGAGGATAGAGACTTAGTCCCTGCAGATTGAAAATCACCAGTGTACCATGCTCCAACCTAAAACTGAGAAATGTTTGTCTGACTCACACCACAATAACTGGTATAAACACATGCTACACTTTTCGCTGCACAGGCCTTTTTGAGCTCTGTGCAGTGAACACAGTACATATTTCAACTCTGCAAAGATGTGTGCACCGTAACACACAAAACAGCATCTATTAAAGATTGGATCCCAATTACCAAACACAGAGCTGCAGAGAATCCTGGGTACCTGCTGTGCTTACCCTGTATTGAGAAGGCAGCCAACTCCACCGCTGTGTCAAATGGGCATTCTAACCTGAAAATACAGACACGGTTAAGTCAGCCACAGCAACATCACTGAAGCTAAACTGTGCCCAAGGCCATTGAAATTCCCTTATGATCTTCACTGACGCCTACTGGTCTCTACCATTATTTTTATTCAGCCAACAATGCAAAAAATATTCCTTTGTAGTGAAATCTTGCACTTATATCCCCAGTCCATATACTGACTACTGTAATCCTGTAAGCCTCTCTCACCATGTGATAAGCACTGAACGTTCAGACTACATAACCACTCCACATGTGTTGAACAAACATGGAAGCATGTACCCTGAACTACAGAGTCAAACATTTAAGGTTGTTTTCATGGATTTTTTAGTTGTGTCAATTAAGCTTGTTTGTTTTTGAAAGACTTCTACAATGTTAACTGTCAAAATAAGTAACTGGCATGCTATGGCCAGGTCTGTTTAATTATATGGCAGGTTAATTCTCTGTCTGTCTTTCTTACTTCTTTGGAGTACCATGACACTCAGTGGGCTCACGTGCAGTGTAATAACCCGACTATAATGGGGTTAAGGGCATAGCCCAGTTTGTTAAACACTATCGAGGTTCTCATAGCATGGTTGACAGATCTAGAGAACTCCTTCAGTTCCCTAATTATTCGCACATGTAAACATCTTACCCGGATTATCAGGTTTTTCGTCTGCGAATGCTCCCCACTCCGCGACGGTAGCTTTTGAACCGGAAATAGAATAAACCAGGAAGCAACGGCGCCGAAAACAACGTAAAAAAAAACCAAGAAGACCCGTTTCGGTCATAATACTGTCCAAAAGTCGACCGTTTGTGATTCTAAAAAGGTGAACTGGGAAAAAAAGCTATATTCCGACCAGCTGTATGTTGGAAAAGCACCACCTACTGTACCGGAGGTCGAGTTACTCCGTCATTTTCCCATTCAACCCCCGCTCATGTATACTGGGGGATCTTCAATTATCCTATCACTCCCTTGACTGAGGTAAGGCCATTTTCGGGTTACTGATGTGGATGTAAACGCACTAACTGTATGTGCATTGTACTTCAGTAAGGTGGATGGCAGTTAAAAGTTAAAAATTCATGAGATGACTTACTTGCCACTGAGTATGTCTTGCTTTAACTGTAACACAAATAGGTATCTGAAAGAAAAATAATACATATAGTTAAATATGGTGATGAAATGCGACTAAATTTGACATTTTTATTGAATATGATACAGAACAGCCATTATTTCAAACTGGTAGCATAGAACAGTGAAGCCAGTTCCATTTTGTTTTCGAATCAATGGATAAGTATCCCAAAAAGTACTTAGCAGTACTTAGCTACAATATTTTAAGTAGAGGCTGATTTATTATTAGAGATCTAACCTACTTATATTGCAAGTATCCTCCAGCAGAAGACGTAACACTGATTTTCTTCAGGTAAATGAGATTTACAGATTAACAAAACAAACAAACTTGAAAAGAACCATTTCACCAGGCTTTTAAAAAAGTGAGCTTGAGAGAAAGCAAGATAAAAAGTTGAAATGTTTGTGTCAGAACTCACCTGGTGAGCTCCTCGTGCAGGTTGTTTGGTTCTGAAGAGTAAAACTTAACTCTCAGGTGAAGGCAGTATGGTGGGCCAACTAAAAGACAGATCAAAATGACAGCTGGGTAAATATTATCATGCTTAATAATAATTTATTATGTGATGAGAAAAATACCAGTGTGATTTTTTTTCCTCTAAAATTTGTCTTAAGACCAGGTGCACTACATTCACTAAAACCCACAAGAACACATAGAAAAAAATAAAAATAAATTATAGAAAGAAGTACAGTAAGGAATAGGTATACTTACTTTTGACTTGCTTTTTAATACTTTTAGTAACATCAAGCCAGTGCTGAAACAAAGTGACAAAAACAACAAAACTATTTTTAAAAACACAGCAACTTCAACAAGGTAGCAATGAGGTTAAATGTTTTTCTCAACAACTATTATATCTGCCTTTATTTAGTTTAGAAACAATAAATATATACAGTCTATGTGCATGAATGAACCAAAACTACATACAAAAGTCAGTGCTCTGTTCTGTGCCGTAATTCTTCTTGGAAGTTTAGGCTCTAGGAGGCATGAAAAATGTCAAGGAGAGGCGGTAGTGGTGGTGTTAGTGTGTGTGCATAAGTTGGAGAGAGAGAGACAGAGAGAGATAACAGAGGAACTCACAGCCCTCTCTAGGCTCCTCTCCCACACATTCCTTATCACAGCCCTCCCTCCCTGCCTCTCTCTCAAACTCCAGCCCTCTCCTCGGTGTCCCTCCATTCAGTTAAATCTTCACTACAGCTTTCCCTCCGTCCATGGCCATCACAGAGTATCAGGGTGAAAGAACAGGGTCACTGGAAGACCAATGACTTTGAGCACGCACAGCCTGAATCTCAGAGCTGACAGGAGTCCCATAACCAATGCCTTCAGCCCATTCACTGGCAGGCAAAGTCCCTGCCTAAAGCTTTCCATCAAATGGGTGAATAGTGATTTGGACTGAACCTATAAAGACTGGCTGTGAACTGCAGCTGAGAAGACAGCCTGAAATGGTGAAATGCAAAATAAAAATACTGACCACATGGCTAAAACTCTGTAAATAATGACAATATCTACTGTACTGAATTAATCAGTCACTGGTATCAACAGTTGCAGGAACAACATTACCTTCTTCCATGATATTTAAGTGTCCAAATGTTTAAACATTGTTGAAGTCCATTTTAGTTGTTGATTAATTGTAGAAAGAAAAAAAGTGGTGCTTAAAAACTTACCTGGAAATATACAAAAATGATTCTATGAGTGAGTGGAGGGTTATAATTTAAGAAGAATATTTGATTTGAAGGTACAAAGAGTCTGCAAGACCAGAAAAACTTTTTGTATTTGGGTCTGTGGAGTAGGATTGAGGAACAGTTTGAATGTGGATTTAAAGCAATGTCCAAACATAAACCAGTTTAAAATGACATAAAAAAAACTTTTTTTTCACAAGGTACAGGGATGGTTGACAAACAGGGGTTAATGTTTATTCATTAGTTATTTATTTTTTGGGTTACTTCATACATATGACTTGTATGTGTATATCAGTTGTATGTATTCATATGTCTGTATGCATGTCTAAAAATGTCTAAGATACATCTATGGTTAAATGTGTGTCTATAGTCCCCACGATTCGATACAATATTGATTCGATATTGATCTAAATTAGGGGTGTACGATATTGACAAAAATCAATATCGCAATATTTGGTGGGAATTTCGCCGATAACGATAATTGACAATATTTTGCATCCCTCAAAAATGTGTTTTGAAAAGCAACAAAGGCCTATTGTACTAGCTCACTCTCGCTAATAGTATAATTAAATGTTAATGCTAATATTGACAAAAAAACTTGCACAAGAAAAAACAGGTCTTATTTATTAACTTAAAACTAAGTCATTCATTCAACATGTACAATACAAAAACACTGAATTCACCAGCATCAATGTTTTGCGAGGCCAAACCACCTCCATGCAAGTGGGGATGATCCACGTTTAGCTATTAAATCTAACAACGTTGATTCCGAGGCTTTTTCTCCTGGCGCTGTTTGTTCACTCATATTTAACTTCAGCCATTTAACTGCAGCTACGTTAGCTTGGTTTGTTGTTGTTGTGAGTTGTAGTGTGTTGTAAAGCGTGAACAGGGCATGTGCAATGCAATGCGCACGCACAGTCATAGTTGCCAAATTGAGATTACATTTCCAAGCCAGACACACACAAATTTTGTGTGAAAACAGTCCAATCTGGCAACACAGGCACTCATCTGTTCTACTAGTCTTGATCATGCAGTGAACGTGTGGCCTCTCAAAAAGGCGTGTTTTCATTGTTTTTTGCAAAATGAGGAAAAATTTAGATACTAACCAAGATAACATATATCGCGCGCCCCTAATCTTAATGATTCAATATCGATTCAGTTATTGATTATTGATTGAGTGTGTAGATGACAGAAGTACATAAATAATTCTTCAGAGTACCTTCTGATAATTTTAAATTATAATGTGTGCAATATTTGTACTGGTTTAGAACAAACTGACCCCTACAGAAATTAAGAGAAGATAGTAGGCAGTATTATTATTACCATTAAAAATTACTTAATGAACAGGTTCTGAACAAAAAAGTTATGCACAGAAAACGGGACAGGAAGTCGACCGATAAAAGCTTGTCGGACATGAAGTGGTCTGTAGCGACAATGCACCAAAAACACCCGTTACTTGTTCAATTTTGTCACTTAGTCACAATGCAGGTCCAGTTCCGCTACACATTAGTGATAGACCGAAATGGATTGTTTAAGCACCGATGTCGAAGTCTTAGCTGATGACCGATACAGACTGCTGATTTTCTTGAGCTGATATTTGGAGCCGATACTACTTTTGCTCCCTCAATTTACATCATAAAAATGACACAAAGACGATAACAAATGTTACGAGTCTCAATTTAAAAAAAAAAAGGAATGTTTATTTGAACTTGAATTTAAAAAAGGCGTCTCCAGCAACACAAAGCTGCCTGTGGACGCCTGTCTGTAGATGATGGTGAGAAAAAACTATCCCTGAACACAGCAGTCCGCATCGGCCGATATGCTACACGTAAAAACACAAATATTGGCCGATAATATCGGCCTACCACTACTGCACATGCGTCATACCCCAAAGTGCAGACATCTTTTTTGGTGTCCTAGCCGCCTTCCATAGGCTTGCCACCACCTGGGAAATTAACCCTGTTGCCCAGGTTAAAGTCCTACTGCTGCCACTTGCGTCGGCCACCATTGTGTTTGAATAAATGTTGTTTGGTCGAGTGGGGCCTCTGTACAACGCAAATCATACTACGGCATCGCCCACAGCACCCCCACTCGACTAGGGCTTCATTACAACGGACTGAATTTGGAAATATTACATTGCAATGCACTGATGAATCAATATTTTTACCCACCCCTAATGGCAATGAAACAAAACACTTTTAAAAAGCAAATCGTTCAAAATTACAGGAGAATATTGTGTAAAGTGTATCTCCATTCTTACCGGCACTTGTGCTGAGTCCATGAAGCGCAGTCCGAAGTAGTCTTTCTCTACAATGTCCAGATGGTACATGATCTGGTCAAACAGCTCCTCACCTTTGGCTTTTTTCTGGTCAGGGAAACACAAACAAAACAGACGACTTTGATATTGAAATTGCCTCACCTAGGATCATTAATGAGACACAATTTGTAAACTAGTGATATTTGAAGTCAAGAATACATCTGATTTGTCTGAAGAAGTTAAAAAAAAAAGCCCCATGTCCTAAAACAAAGGTTGAGACTCTTATTATTGCACTCTCAAAATCTTGTTTTGGGCAGAGCTTGGCTTAAGTACAGATGGTATGATTTATGTTTCATGGATTTAAGGAAATATCAACATGAAGTACTACTGTAGGTGTAATAGGTGTAGCCCTTTCTGACAAGGCCGTACCAGTTACTGACTGTGTTCTGCCTGAGGCTGGAAGATCTCTCCCTCACATGTGCATATTTGTACACACACACACGCACACACGCACACACACACACATCCAACTTCCAAACCCCCCCATGAGGCACAGCGACAGGATTGCCATGGTAACGGGGGCTGAAGTGCCCCAGAGACCAAGGAGCTGAGGGAAGTGGGATAGCTAGATACATCATGTGATCATCTGGCTCTGTGGGCCCTTCAGTAGGAAAATACGACATCCAAGATCAGTCTGCAGCTGCACTTCTTTTGCTCCTTTCTCCACCTGGAATTTTTCCTCTTTTCACTTTCATCAATAATTCATTAATCCATATTGTTCTTGTACTGAAATAATCTGTCATATTAACCAAGAGTATGACTGACTTTAAACTTTTGTACCGGTCTTAATTTTCTCTCATGTTTTCTCAAACATCAAAAGCATATAAGAGCCACTAGAACCACAGCATCCATAATTGATTGCCTCTTTGAGGCATCATGTAAACATCAACATCAAGTCCCAACACAGAATGCAGAGTAAAGGGAATTCTAATCAGCTACTAAGCAAGAAAAATAACACCCTTGCTGAGGTCAACCCACTGAGATTCAAGACAGAATCTAAGGATCCCATCCACTGGACCAAAGATAAAGCAGACCTTTTTAGAAAATTTTGGCTCGATCACTTGAACAAGCAGAGGGGGAACAACGCCCTACTGGAACTCTCCACACATCCAACACCACAAATCTTTGTTCTGGCTTCATCTTGACTCATTTAGAATGAGATATATTGGAATGAGGACTAACTTTTGTCCCGCAGCCAAGACCTCCCGATGTCCTGGAACTCTGTTGCAATATCCAGAATTAGCACAGAAAACTTCCAAATGTGAACCTAGTTGTAATTCACGGTCGGGGAAATTACAAGAATTGATAAGGAAAAGTGAGACTATACATCCTTTAACAACCTCTAGACAGGCAAATTGAATTTCACTAGGGCACAGAAGGTATAAATTACTGAGGTATACGGCTGGGTGGTGGTGGTGGTGGTGGTGGGGGGGTTAAACAAAACTACTGTAACTTATGCAATGGACATGATGCCAAGTCGACAATAACATTTCCATTTCTTCTTATACCAAACTTAAAATATAGTTCTTTTTCTGTCACTAACATTATTAAGCTCAGCTCACTGACCTTTAATGCACTCTAACGGTGGTGTTCTTGACATCAACACTTTAGCATGTTTGTTTAATTTGCAGCACTAGTTCCATCAACATGTTTTACGCTAAATTTAACAAGCTATGTGCAAAACGTTACACACAGAAATCAGGGACAAATCACAGTATAAAAAAGAAACATGGCAAATTGCTTGAGGAAAGGAGAGGTACATGGGTGCTTTAAAGTTTTCCCTGTGCGTCTTACACACACACACACACTGTACTCTCTCCCTCATTCTCTTTCACACACAAACATACACCCAAAGAGAGCTCCTGGGCAGCTCGGGGGGGCTGGCCCCATGCTAGCTGGCATACCGCACCCCTACAGTACCCAGAGAGAGAGAGAGAGAGTACAAAGGACTCATTGTGTATGTGTGCTGCACCCAAGGCCTTGTTATACTGCCTGCAGTATTGTTCAGCTGTTTGCAGTCTTTCTGCCTGCCTGTGAGCATACAGCTATGTCTCTTAGACACTGTGTGTAAGAATGTTTGAGTATTTAGCTGATGTGCTCATCTATGGCAATTTACAAGTCCATTAAACTAAACTCCAGTGTAGTAATGCTTCCTTTTTTCGCCAAAACATATGTCTATGATAGGTGGTGGACTGGGAGATTTTAAGTGAGAAATAAAGTCACTATGTGACTCCACAAACCAGTACAAGACAAACCGTGACCACGCGTCCAGGCAATTCATTGAATCCATAGCTTGTTTTGAATTATTGTAAACTGGCCATGAATGGTAAATGTTTGGTTCTTGAGTATTCTTCAGTGAGTCCTGACACCATCCTGGCTGCACTGTACACAATTTGACATGCTCTTTGTATTTTGTGAACCTTTGCCGACTACACTGAATTAAACAGGCAAGGTTAAACAACACACACACACAGACAGGCACACATACTCACACCATGTGATAAATACTGTATATTGCGTAGTGGCAGTTTTTGTAGATAATGTAAGCATAAGTATGCATAAGTATAATAAAATATTTCACTTAGGAATGATTAAAATTCAATCAGTAAACTTAAATGCAGAGCCATTCGGACGGAGTTTGCATTTGTTTAACTTCTTCACTAGGCTACAAATCTGCATTGAGAGAAAATGAGGCTGTGGGAGGCTGTAGGGTGGAGAATGGGGGAAGAAAGATAACACTAAAAGACAACGAAGACATTTAAAAGACAGAATGTGAATCAGAAGTCTGTGTGGTATAATGTTTGGACATGGATTCTGCCAAACAAAGGTAACCCCAGGAGTCAACTTTGGGTGGCCTGAAAGTAAAGCATGTGAATGAGCTCAATTCAGTTTTAGATCATGGTCATTTATTTACAACAACCTTCACATCTAAAAAAAAGAAAACCTTCACATTTTAGCAGGGGGTCCCCAAAATTTATGGCAGCTTGTTCAGCTGACACTTCAACTTCCATGACACTGGCCATTCTGTGAACTCTTTCATGGAGCGAAATGCTTAACTGTGTTACATAAGTCCTGTTAACCCAAAAACAAATGATAAAATTGAAAATTTCTTTATGCATTTTGCAGAACAATACGACAAGGGAAACTATAGTCTATATAATTGAGAACCAAACTATTTTAAAGCTGTTTTATATATGCCATGGCTCCTACCGCATTACCTCAGGAGGCTCTGACACCATATACTATACTTGAAACAAAGAACGAGTGCCAGCAAAAGACAGTAATGTACTAAGTTTAACTTTTTCTCAGAGTCTGGTTAACTAAATGATAAGCATGGCTGAAACATAGATAGTGTGAAGCTACAATGCTTCCCTGCAAGCCTGTTCAGCTGCCCTCCCATCAGAGCATGTTTTGTGCGTCTATGTTCACACTGTTCCTCCTATAAAAGTTCAGTTCCTCATGTTACCCAGAGCATTTATGGACAGTTCAGACAGAGTAGCACAACAACAAAAGCACAACCACCCAAAACTGCCAAGGCTCCCAAGGGTGGATTTTCACAAGTTACCTTGAATCAGTTCTCTTAACCAATCAGACACAACAACATTTATCTAGCTGGCATTTCCCATTTGTTCTGTTGCAAGGAGAAACTTTTTTTTTCATCTGAATAAGAACTAAAAACCTATAAAATAGAAACTCCACACACCCAACAAGAAACAAGGTATTGCTGACAAAATACTAGCAGCTATGGCCGACTCTCCCCTACAACCTCAGGAAAGCCAAAACACTGAGCATTGCAATGTTCAATGGTGAGGCAAATGTCCTGCCTTTACAAAGTGGTGCCTCCAGTCTCAGAAGGCACTACAGTATCTGTCAACATACTAAGGCTCTAGTGTAATGAAGGGCAAAAACGCTGATGCAACAGAGAGAAGAAACTTTTGGTTATATCTGATTGACTTTGAGGGCGAAACTCAATTTAACAAGACTTAAAACACCCAAGTGGGACTGACTACTTTTAAGATGTTAAGGAAATCGAGACTACACCACAATAACTTAATGAGGAATGTTGTCCAAAACATAGGTAGATTAAATCTCCATTGTCAGTATTTATTTTCTTTTTAAATGTCTTCTGTTCTACACGTCTTCCCAGCTTATGCTGAAATGCTGTCACAGACAGAGCAATGCCCCTAACTGGGTCTTTGTTAATGTCATATCACTTGGATACATGGATGATAAGAGACTGAGGGGTCTACAGAGGCTGCATCTATAACTGGGGGAGGGGAGTCACACAAAAAAAGCACATTTTGCAACCTAAAACAAGGCCAAGGTTCTTCTGGAAAGCATTCAGAGGTCCAATTGAATTTTTAAACAGGCACGCACAGCAAACACCTGAGAGTTTTTTAGGCATGAAAGCACACTGTAAACTCAATTAACTCCATCTAATAAAAACAAAAATCACAACTAACAACTAACACTGGTGAAACAGTAAAAAGTAAATTCCAGTAATTCTTTCTTTAAAAAACAAACAAAAAAAAAAACAGGAGATGGAGAACAAAGGAGATAAAGAGAAAACATTCAACATGAAGAAAGACGTAATAAGTCTCACCTATCTATGCACACAATACTGAGCTGATAGGAAGGATTACAGTAGTACAGTGGTATTAATGATTTGGCAGCTCTAACACACAAACTCAAAAATGTGTGACATCGCTTGCGAGAAGTGCTGAATAAAATACTTTCATGCATTCTTGCTCAATAAGCTGGTAAGGAATTCTCAAATGCCGTTAGATTGGTTTCACATACCACGTCAGGCAAAAGTAACAACCTATACAGTATGTAAAGATGATGGTCTCCTTTGAATAAAAACAGACTAAATGAATAGCAAAAAGGTAGAAAGTGTTTTGTAAAAAAACAACATCTGGAGTTTAAAGTAATAAGACAGTAAGACATAGTAATAATGAGAAAATATATTTTCTTCCACACATCTTCCTTTTAACTTATGCAAGACGGCTAGATATGAAGATAAGACTGAGTCATACGCAACAGTTTGATAACAGAATAACCTCACTGGAATGCTGCACATTTGACACATGGGACCTTAGTGGAAACACAAAGTAGAAAAATCTTTTAAAGATCATATGAGGGAAAAACCATCCAGATGTTCATGCCCTCAATTCTAAAATTATATATGCCTTTTTCCCCCCAGCAAGAGCGTGGTGTTTGTCTGTGAAAAGTCTATACAGAAAAACAAAAGAAGAAAAGGAGGGGGAAACAGAAGAAGGGAGATAGAAGGGAAGAAGTGGGGACGGTGACGTTCGGCTCAGTGTCCACTTGGTGACAGTCATGTGATGCTGTCATGTGATTACGTGTGTTCTCCAGAGAGGATCATGGAATTACAGGTGCTCAGCAACACTACCACATCCAAACCCACTACATAGGCTCAACAGTATGCAGACTTGACTACCTTTACATGCCTGTTCAAAAATCATGTAGAATGTAATGTATGTATGCAAGTCTGAGTTCATATCCAGTTTAAAACAAAAGAGAAAAAAAGAGCTTAACTGTGACATAATGAACACGCACAAGCTAAAAATTCAAACTCTAGCACTCCTCCTTACCGGCAGGTCAACGCTGACGTCTGTCCCGTCCAGCAAGGACACACGGCAGGTGATGATAGACTTTGCATCCCCAGCAGCAGGGATGTGTGTCGTGGCCCGCTGGGCCTCCCGTAACCGAGTTTTCTCTGCATGTTTCCGGATGGAGCGTCTCCCCAGCGTCCTGCGCAGGAAACTCAGCATGATGGGGGGAGAGGGAGGGTTACACTAACACACCTGTAGGGAGAAGAGAGTTGATATTAACATATACAGTATGTATATATATATATATATATATATATATACATATATACATACACCCACACACATATATAGTTATATATACACACATATATATATAAACATATACAACTTAAATTTGCATGTGTGAACAGTACAGGCCCTTCAGGATTGTTAGATATTTAAATATAGTGTCTACCTATGACACAAATGGACACTAGGACCACAGAAACATGAGACGAGTTGTATTACATTATTTTCGTGAAGAATGTTAGCTCCACTGTGAATACCCGAAAAACTGCAGACTAACTGACTAAGGTGCTCTGTTTTGTTTGTATTAAGGTTAACATCATCTAATAGTCTGAGTCCAGAAGAGAAAACTTGCTTTTATTATTATTATTATTATTAGGTCTTATCCATACGGTGTATGGTTTTAACGTGGTTATATTGACTAAAATGTGTCTGTAAAACCTAGTCTGACTGTTGACGTCCAAGGTGACAAACGGGTCACCAGTGATAAATGTTTGCTACACGAAGAAAGCTTACAATGGCTAACCAGTCAAAATGGGGTGTTACCTAAACTAGGTTACATCAACGGGTATCACTATAACGTTAGAGTAACTCAGGTGGAGGGAGGGAGAATTGATAGCGCCAATGCTACCCTGTTAACGTTATCTAAACATAAGCCCCGTAACTAACGTTATGTCAGTTAGTGTTATCAATAATAAAAGGTAAGTGTCATGAGTTTAGCTAACGTTATAACGCCGCTAACGTTAACCTCATGTCAAATTAAGGTTTTTTTTTTTATTTAAAGAAACTAAAACTGTATTATACTTTTTACTGTGTAAGTTTATTCGACGAATATCGTTACAAAGAGCAAAGTAGAATAAAGACGATATTCGAGCTTGAGTTTTGTTGCCATGGTTATTAGCCAACCGTTAGTCGACTTCCAAGATGTGTAACCTTGCTCGGTATTTGTGGTTTCAGGTCAGCCAGAAGAATACGCCGCTGAGATGGACCGTGCTTTCTGAGCTAACAACACACACAACCTTTTAAAAATGTGAAATGTACCGACAGCCCAGAAAAGTTCCAATACATACTTCTGCTGAAACAAACCAAAAAAACAATGTAACGGGTAGCTTCACAATTGTATCCAGTTGAGGCCTGAGGTGAATAAGAAAAAGCAACAGGTGTGCGCTTGTTTTATAACACGAGCTAACCGCTAACATCTAACCCGCGCGGAACACACACAAGACTCCGACCGTACAAACGTGCCCCGTGCAGTAAAACCAACGCCGCCTTTTGCTCAGAGAGCTGCATCCGACGTACACTTGCTCCGCAGCCACTTGTGGCTCCGCGAAGGTCTGGATAGAGACATACTTACAAAAGCCTCCTCGTGTATGAGTTCACGGGGAAAGGACGTCCGCTTGCATTGCAGTTGACTAAACAGCAACCGTGCTTATTTCCATGTTTGTTTAGATTGTGTCGCTTTCTTCTTTGCCCCCTCACCGCGTTACCTCTGCGGGATGATTTTCTCTCTCAGGTCCCAACAAAAAGTAGGAGGCAAAGCTTTCCTCCGGATGTGACGTCACGATAAATCCCTAACAAAAACGCAATTAGCATTTTTAAAGCGACAAACCTTAATAATAGAGCTGACATGGCTCAAACCTTTTTTTGTAGTTTTCTTACCGATGAAACCTTCACTTACCTATTGTTGTCTTGACAGTTTATATTGTATTCATGCATTTCTAATCAAGGTGTCATTTGTTAATGCAAAGTAAGAAAACACAGCTAATCAAGTTTACAAACTGTCATGTTATGTACAGTCAAATCTTTAAATAACTATACATTCATGAAACGGTTGTCACGCCGTTAAAAACTTCCAGTGTTAAGAAGATTGGTCATTAAATTTTTGAATTTGAGCCAACCAGTGTTGTCAACATAAGGCAGCAGCACCCCCTTCTGGTTAGTTTGGGAATAGTGGTTTAGAATGTGGCCAGAGACTGAGCTGACCTGTTTGACCTGTGGTTCATTTAGGGCTAAGAGCTCATTAAGCATTCACAGATGAAGGGCAACACAGTTTTTATAGGGGCGGTGTATCCGAGAAATTAGTTTCCTGTCCCTGTCAATAGGTATGTGAATGCTCTTTAGTGTATTTTTGATTGAATCCCTGGAGCAGAGTCACTACTTTGAATTTTTTCCCACTTTATGATTTTATTTTTTTACATGTTACATTTTGAAACACATGGCTGTTCCCAAATGTGCAGGCGTAAAGCTTTGCCAACATGAATCCACAAATCTGATTGTTTACAGGTGCTACTGTTTATAATATAAACAAGCGTGTGTAAATTATTATAAGATATGCCTGCAACAATAGGGCAAATCACAAACATGTGCCTATGCTCTGACAGACAATACTAGCAATCTCATACTAATGCAGTGATATAAAGGGTATATAGCCCATCTGTGGTCTATTGATTTAGTAAGACCTCCTTAAATTGTTGTAGGCCTACATCACCTTTAAGATAAGCACAGATTTACCTCAGATAGTATGGTGACAGTCCTTTTGTGTGCTGCGTTTACACCAATGTTAAAACTGTGTTTGGTCCTTTTTAACAAGTACAGTAAATGCATCTTTTTGTTCTGCATTAGGGCTTTGAGGCGCTGTATTAGCTCCCATTGTGCTCTCTGGCTCAAAAATACCATTAGAAAAGATCCAAATACCATATTCTGTCAAATCTTTAAAGGTCCTATAGAGTAAAATGTGAGATTATCACGTCTTTTTTTAATTATAAAGCATGTTGAGGTGCTATATAAATAATGGGAAAGTACGAAAACTTTCCATCGGCAGAGAAATGCAGACAGTATTTAGAAACTGTGCCTTTAAACGAGCATTCAAGACTTCTGTGCGGTTGAAACATACGTTAACAAAGGTAGAAAGTGCAGCTACAGCGCGGTTACAGATATTCCCCAGCTGCAATGATGTCGCAAAGATGCAGAAGCAAACACTAACCAATCAGAGCAGATTGGGCTTTTTTAGGGGGGTCTTAAAGAGACAGGCGCTAAAACGGAGAGTTTCAGACACTTTCAGACTTTTTTTTCAGAAGGTGAATACAGGTATACTCAGACAGATAATTGTGTTTTTTGAACATTTAAGCATGTAAACATGTTCTTGTAGAAACCCAAAATACTATTATGAATCTGAAAATCAGCACAATATAGGACCTTTAAAGATTGGATTATTTAAAGACAGTATAGGGAAACTATTCAGTGTCAGTCTACTTTCATAGTATTTCCCTCACTTTTAAAAGCCTTCTTCTTTCAGTGTGTTTGGTTTTTCTTTGGAGCCTGGCGTAACATAGATGTAGCACTTTGGCTACCTCATGTAAATGATGGCTTCACTGTTTGGATAAATCTCAAGCACAAAACATATAAAATAAGTCATCTGGTTGAGGCCTCAGCAGTGGTGCAGTCTTTTCATCGTATTACTCTAACTTTGCCTGACCTCACTTTTACAGCGTGGAAAAGCAAGGTGATCTGAAGGCACGTCTCCATGCTTTGACAGACAAGCTTTAATTGTTCACAATCAAGCTTATAGACATGTCCAAAGCACCGCAAAACCATGATACCAGAGAGAAACAAGCAACTGAGGACAAAAGGTTTTTATGACACAGGTAGGAGTTAACCAAGGGTATAATACGGTAAAACATTTCTCATTATTTTGTGTTTCATTATATATACACTCGCTGTTATAGATTACGTCTCAGATAAAACAAAACCTTTTGAAATAGCAGTCTTGGAATACACACCATTTGTGTCACATATGAATCATCCAAAAAGGGAAAAGAAAAATCCAAAAATCAAATGAAAACAAAATGTTTCTGCTCACAAATGATTTTCCCTTTTATTTTAAAGATTTTTTTTTCATATACAACATTGTATTTACATGGTCTAGTATTATTTACACAAAATTAACAAGTGGCACTGTGTAGTTAAGAGTTTGTTTCTTCTTTTTTTTCTTGTTCCCTACAGGTCTTATTTTTAAACAAAATAAAAATGACAAAAAAAAAAAGAACAACTCATTTTAACAATGCTTTATGTCTCCAACTTTATTTTTTTTTCAGTAGCACTACCTGCCACCCAGCCTTCTACAAAGTGCCGTCCTTTCCCTATCCGACTAGAGCTGTTGTCGTCTTTACAAAAATACAACTAACCTGAGCCCTCCCCGTGTCCGCTCCCCTCCAAACTACCTTTGATCAGTACCCTAAACGCACAGACAGAACCAATTATGTGTCAAAAACAATACACTTTCAACACAGACAGCTCGTTGCTGGACATGTTGTGCAGACGGAAACCCTGGCAGCCCTGAATAATTAATCATTACCTGTTTTATTTTCATGTTTTTGAACACTTTGCCATGAAGCCTTCAGTGTTAATTAAATCTGATTTGGTTGGCCATCCTGCTGAACACAAAAACCGATGAACAGAAGCCACTGGGTGCTGAATGGTTGTTCTTTTGATTATAAGCTCATATGTAGGGGTTGCCAATAATAATAAAAAACGGTTATTTAGTCAGTCATTAACTGGCGAGCCTTGGTTTGTCCTTTGGGGGAAAAAAAGCTTGATACTGCACTGCTGGTATTCTGCTCAGATGTGTCATTTGCCTTGAGGCCATGCAGAGAGGGTGGGATCCATGTATAATGATCCAAAAGAGAGGCATCTGGGAAAGAACAATGAGAAGAATGGACTGTGGATGTTGCGTGGGCTCTGCTGAAATGACTGATGTTGCCTGAGAGAAGGAGTTAGGCAGATTTTGGGAGAGGGCTGCAATATAGGAGAGATAAAAGAGAGAGAGCGAGAGAGGAGAAAAGCTAGGCTCTTCTTGATCCCACCTCTCTGTGTGGCAAAAAGTATGATTCAGCTGTTTGAAAGGGAGGTACGAGCATGCTTTGAAACGTTGGTTCTTAGGACAGACATTTTATAAAAAATAAAATAAAATAAAAAAACACTCTCCAAGGAAGCCCCGAGTTTCTTCAGAAAAAAAAAAAAAACTTGAGATCAAGTTAGATTAGGTTTGTGGCTTTATGGCACAACCCTTCATTCCAGTTAACGGACAAGCAGGCTTAGACCAGACAGCTAACAAACTATATGTTAGAAATGGAGGAGGAAGAGGTACAGAGAAAGAGATAAAGACAGAAATCGGAGTACACACACACACACACACAGTCTTCACACAGTCACAGCAGTAGGTGTTTCCAGCAGAATCCAATGACAGCTGGTACTGAAGCAGTCAATAAGAAAAAGATCTCAAATTATGAAGAGGCTTCACTTCATTCCATACGGCTATGTAAAGTACAAAGGCAGCTCAACCTGTACTTTGACTAAAAAAAAGACTCAACAGGCAACTTGATGCTGGGATTTGTGAATTAAAAATACACTTTAGTCATCACTTTAGTCTATTATCACTCATCAACACATCCTCTTGGCTTAAAAACATGTGCCTTCAAATAGAGTACCATTGGGAAAGATCAATAAAAAAGGAAAAGTATCGGTTGAATGTTCTGTTTGTCCACTGGAACATTTGATGGTTCAAAGAAGCAGCACAATCAGACAGATTTAGAAAGAAATGAAACAGCAAAGGTTGATTTTTAAAGCCCCGCTCCAGAGACCTCTGAACCTCACTGAAAAAAAAAAAAAAAAAGGACATTTTCTCAGAAAACCAAACGTCAGCTCACACAAAGCGCTGAGCCACCAGTCTCATCCGCGAACGTGGAGAGAGAGATGCAGGTGCGCTCCTGCTCCTGCGGATTCAAATGTCCATGTATGTAAAAACAATGCGGGGAGGTCACTGGAGGGAGCCTTTAAAGTCACGTTCTTACCATTCACACTAAGGTTGAGATCAGTTCACTGTCAATTCAGCAATTTTAAAAAGCAACCGCAAACGCTGCTTACATTAAAAATGCTAGCAGCTTTCAACCACTTGAGAACTAATGAAGGATACCGGTGTCAGATTTGTTTTGGGTACTGATGACCACTTTTTGTTTCTCAGGTTCAACAGACCTGTGCAAAGCAAGCAAGACACATTTGGGTGTTACACAACGTGGATCCACCGTTAAAAAAAGGTGTCCCGCTCAGAGGAAACCAATCGGAGGGAAGCCACAGAGCTTCACATACATTGGGAATTTGTTCTCAGTGTCTGGCTCAAGGACACTTCAGCGGGGACCCAGGGTTTGATTTCAATATGAAATTGACTGTATGTGGATCTGAAGCAAGACATGAACTGACCTCAGCCTTGTTTCATAGCTTTCTCGACTGGGAAAGCGCTAAGATTGTAACTCGGTGAGGCCTTGTGTCTACTGGGGCCTCTCTTTGTGACACCATCTTCATTTTGTTGTGTTGGATTAATGGGCTGTTGAGCATTACGCAATGCGACGTGAATTTGTTTCAAATGAACAATCAATGCTGAAAGTTAACATTTCCGTGGGAGGTTTGTAGTTGTAGAATAGCAGTAGTGACAGAAATAATAGAGAGGTGCCCAGTAAACACTGGCCCTGAGGATTGTAAACCCAGTTCTGTTCTTCGCCACACTGCATGATGGCCGCTTCAGAGCGCGTGCGTCTGTAAGCTCAAAAACACAGCACAAAGCCGGATCAGGAAAACAACTCGCCACAGCATTAAACAAGAGGTGAGACACTAAGTGCTGTCAGGTGTCCATCTGTCAGTCCGCGCTGTCAGAAACTTAGATGAGAAAGCTGACAAAAGATAAACCAAGTACAATAAATTAAATCATTTTTCCCCCCCACGGAAAGCAAAAGAAATAAAGAAGTAGTTAGAAGAAGAGGAATCGCACTACTTTACTACCTAAGATTTAATCAGGAAAGCATGAAGCTCTAGATTCATACAAACAAACATACACGTTTTTTTTTTGTTTTGTTCAGTGGACAGGGTTTGACACAAACTAAAACACAATAAATACTCTTTCTGAGGAACAAAAGATAAGGTATATCTCTTTATCAGCTAAAAGGACACTAAAAAAAGGCAGGTCCGTCTGGCAGACTCGCTCAGAAGGGGACAGGGCGACCCTTTGCGGAAAAAAAAAAAAACTCTCCATCCATGGGGGCGGCCCTTCCCCTTCATACTTATGGCACTACAGCAATTCCCCATCCACATTTTATTCTCTCGTACTTTTACCTTTTCATTCTTCTTAGACTTTTTTCTTTACCCTGAACATACAATATCCCCTAATGGTACCTATTCAACACAGCTGGGTTTCTTTTTTTAATTCTAGCTTGTCCATGACTTTCACGTTTGTTTGTTTGTTTGTTCGTTTGTGTGTCTATTTTTCCGTTATTTGTCAGCATAAAGTGCAACAGTGCTTTTGTTCTCTCCTCCAGCTTCCTGCCTTCCCCCTGGTAACCCCTGATGACTGCCAAAGGTCAAAGTCACGGGTTAGCGGGATCGGGATCAGGGTTCACGCTGTTCTCGCTGGTCACGCTGGAGGCGCTTGCAGCACTTGCAGCACTTGCGATGCTTGCAACACTTGGCTCCTCCACTTCCTCTTCCTCTTCATCCTCCTCCTCCCCATCTTCTGTCACTTCCCCGACATCCAGCACCTCCACCTCTTCGTCATCTTCATCCTCTTCATCCAGACCTCCTTCCAGCAACTCCACCACAGCCGCCTCCCCCTCTTCCGTTGCTGCCGTCTCTGCTCCCTCTCCTGATTTCTGCTGCTCTTTCTTCTCCTCCCTCTCCTCGTCCGCCCTTTCTCGTAGTTGGTAGACGACGGTCATGAATGGTCTGACGAGGCCCTCTTCGTAGACTCTCAGGATGGCCTCGCATACAAAGCGGTACTGGCTCTGATGGAGAGACAGATAGAGAGATTTTAGCTGATGGTTTAAAGTGGCTGAGAGCCGCAAGACTGACAGGTGGATGTGTCTACATACAGGTGTTTGTATCATCATGGCCCTCTGGTCTCTCATGGTCCTGACGATATCTAGGGGATACACTGGCTGACCGCACTCCATTAGACACAAAGCTGTCTCCATGGTGATCAGAACCCCTGTCCTGCCAATTCCCGCACTGGAAAAAAGACAGACAACAGAGAATTAAAGTTGACCTGAGTCACAGAAAACAAATGACAATGGGTTCACTGCTTCAAAAAATTCACTGGAAGAACAACTGTACCTGCAGTGTACCACCATTGGATGGTCTTGTCCGGCCCGTTTGGTGCGCACCAGAGCCACAAAGTCCAGGAAATCAGTGGAGTCATCAGGAACGCCGTGGTCTGGCCAAGCCACGTACTGAATCTGGGTTAGCTCTCTCTGCTCCTCACTCTGACACACACACACACACACACACACAAAATGGGAACAGAAAAGGGCAAATTACTTCATATTATATTTGCATGTACTGCATTTCAGAAAGGCTTCTTTATTACTGGGGGAAAAAAACTGAGGGCATTCACTCATCTCAGTCACAGGCTTACTAAGGAATGAATCAGTCTCAGATATCGCTCATCCTCAGAACCCAAACAAGGTTATGGTATTTCATGTGGGCGACCTCTGAGCACGGTTCACTGAGCTCTGTGTCCTGGGGGGCTGGGGACTACACAGCACCCCGTTTGTGTAATTATGGCCTTTAAAAGTGTTATGAAACGGGTGGTGTGAATAACAAACAGTGGTTTTATTTCTTCCACTCCGCTGGACCACTTTGTGATTCACGTTCTTCCCCATTTTATCAAAGACCAGATACTGAAGACACTATGTTCTGTAGCTCTAGTACAAAACGTACATTTTATGTTACTGCCATCAAACCACAGATAAATATGTCACACTCTTTTGTTCTTTCGAAAGGAAAAGAAAAGCAGGCAGGCAAGATACTGTAGCAATGTTATGTTAGCGCTGAATATGCACACAGTGAAGAGATAATGAGATTCAAACCCAACAGGGACAGAGTGACGACTTGCACAAACACACACAAGACAGATAACTGACCACTGTTTCATGTTTCTCTTTAATATTGCCTCGCTGCAACGCCATGGTAACACATCCATCTCCATGGCAACAATCACAGGCAGAGGAGAATGCTAATTGCCTCATCCTACAGCCATATATTTCAAAGGTCACGAAACATGGGCAGCACACAGGGAAGTAATCAGGAAAACACAGACAGCAGGACATGATGAGGAAGCAGCAGGGGCGTTTGATCCTCCAGTAAAAGTACATTTTTTTGTCCTCAATACCGGCCATTATGGTAGATGAAATGTTATTACGTGACAATAATATTGTACCATTTTGTATCTGAAAACAAACTGACTTTAGAAGATGGTATGTGAAAGTTCAACATGTTGAAGGAAGCCTGTGAGCATCAAAGGGCTTCGACATCAAACCAAGACAAACTTACATTCTCCCTTTCTGCTTCTCAAACTATCATCGTCCCACACTCTGTTCCTCTCTTCCTCGCTCTCTATTTCAGCACTGTGACTGACTGGGGTGGTTGGGTTGTCATGGTAGCCAGATCCCAATCCGTGGCCCGCACGCAGCAGCGGGAGCCAGAAAAAGAACAGCCCACACTGGTCACTATGGCAACACACCTCCTCGGGGTCCTCAGCGGCTCATGCTTCCTGAGACACGGGTCCCTCTATTTGATTGGACACAGCCTCTTCTCCCTTCACTCCACCCTGCTCTGGTTCACTCTCTTGTTCCTCTCATTTTTAATTTCTCCTTTTTGGCCCTTTTTTCCTTGTGCGTGTGTGTGTGTGTGTGTGTGTGTGTGAATGTGTTTACCTGTGTGTGTGTGAGAGTCATCTCCCGAACCAGGAAGGCAGAGTTGCCCTCTTCATTGTGGCACGTTACTGTGAAGTCTCCGTAGGTGGTGGTGCTGTCTGGATTGGGCCAGTACTGGTGACACTTCACCTATAAACACAGACAAAGTATTGTGTTTACAGCTGGACATTTAATGTATACTTGTGACCTGTTACACAAGTGTTTTTCTCAGCTCAGGGGTCAGAGGTCAGGCCCTGCTACAGAAAAACATCTCGCTTAAAGGGGAGCATTGCATACATGTAATTCTTATGGTCTAAAACATTACAGTCACAGAAATATTAGTAAACATGAACAACTTTCTTCCAAAACCATAGTGCTAAAACCCAAAATGTGAGGTCATCAAGTTTAAAGTGTAGAGCTGCGCCATAGACGATGCATTGAGAAATATGTTCTACATGAGACTGAGAGCACCCGGAGAAGGTTGAGTATACGCAAACATTTGCTGCTTCACAACTGACAATATGACAACAGAATAAAGGTCATTTGGGCATAAGAAAATGGCACATTATGCCTTACGTAATCAATAAGTAATCTGTTGTTCAACAGACTTTGCGTAAATAAACAGTTGTATGTTTTCGGACGCACTAAGCTGTAATTACCACGTGCCTTCCTTAGAGCCGTAACCACGTTATCCATGGTGCCAACCCTCAGCTCTACCGCCATTGCCAGATAATGCTTAAATTACTGGTAAAGGTAAGCGACTAGTTCAACGGTCAAAAATGACTGATTTTGAATGTGTAGAAATGCAAATTGAACAGTTCTTGATGTTATAAAGCGGCTTTGTTTGCTATTTGTTATGAACATGTCCTTACTACTGTTTTTGTGGGATATTTACGTTCTGTGTTTGCGTACTGTAAAATTCAGGAAACATGATGCAGTTCAAGGACTGCTGGTTTCATAGACTAAAACAATCTCGGATACTGTTTTAGCATAATAGATAGCATGTAATTATGGAATTCCAGTCTCCCATTCATTGTCTGTAGAGCAGCTCCACACTTTATAGTTGATGACATCACAAGATTGAGACTTACTTCTCTGGTTTTCTGGCTTCGAGAGAGAGTAGCTCCTGTTCACAAATACTGATTGAATTTAGGTGGTGTTCCCCTTTAAGTTAGCCATCTGTTCTTTGAAATTATGTTTAATACACATAATACATACATATAGCATTAAGTCCATCTGGAATCACTAATAACCTCAATTTTTAGAACGTAACACACGTCACCTGGTTCAACACCAAATTAACGTGTAGCATAATCTGCTGGTCAAGTCCCTTACAAACTGTGAGCTGGTTGAAATGGCAGCTTTGGACGGAAGCTCAACGAGCACGAAAGAGAAAGCAAAATAGACAGAAAGAGAAAGAGCCCGAGCAAGCTCCACAATAAATAAGGAGGGAGCGTCGTAATCAAGAACAAAGCAGTAAATCGCAAATAAAACGTTACCCTCGCCTTTCCATCACTACTAGAAATACAGCTTTGGAAAGCATCTTACCAACTCTGTCCTCATTTATATTTTATATTGCTACAAATTATATATAACTACAGAAAATATCCTATAACGTCAGAAATTAGGACAGAAGTACAGAGAGTCGTTGCTATAGAGACGATACTCCGTCTTGTCTCACTGGTGCGGACTGGCAGATTTCAGACCTGAGCATCGCAAGTAGTTTCAACTCGTTTCATAGATAATCTTTGGTCTGAACTGGGCTTAAGGACTTGTACTCACTTCAAGTATTTAATGAATAATGCTCAAATGAACAAAGGACAAGTTGCTGAAAACGTCATATCGTAAATGAAATATTTTCACACAAGAATTGAGATGTAAGTATCTCAAACAGACCTGCATTCCATGACACACAGCCATTATTTTGGCACCAAACAGTATCAGTATCTCCGTATCAGACATTACAAATGGCAAAGATGGGTTTTATCAGGCTGGCTAAATTCCAAAGCAATGCAGCACTCTCTTTACGTTTGAGTGCCTGGCTTTCTTATGTAGTTGCATCCAGCAATGCCACATGCACAGTAAAGGTTTTTGAGTTGTTTTCGACGCGCTGCAGTCCATACGTGGTTCTTGTCTTTGAGAAATTCTTCTACATACCCGTCCTCTCTCGACCTGTGTAGTCAGCATGACCACCATGGATGAGCCCTGCTCCCATGTCATTTGCCAGAAGTCGGGGCAGGTGTTGGGCAGGGGGCCCTGACATGCTATGTAGCGGTTTATAAGACTGGATGCTGGAATCTCCATCTACAGAAAGAGAGAGACACAGAGATATAAGGTTGCAACAATCTCACTTTGCAGCCTCGCATTCTAAATTATTTGCAATAGAAAGGATGTGCTGTGTGTGTTTTCAGCAACACAGAGAGCTAAATGTTCTCAGGTTACTGTAAAAAAGGTACAACCACTTCAACTTTGGCCAAAAAATAAATCAAGGTCCTTGCAAACATGCTCTTAAATACTTCAAGGTGCCGGCAAGTTCAAAGCAGTTGGTCTCCTGTTTGAACAAGCCTCTGAGTCAGTTACAAGGTCAGGCCAGGTAACATTATCGTGACACTTAAATGTTAATTGGATACCATCCTATAATGCCAGCATTACAGAGGCACAAGCTTTAATAAACAGACAGATATGTTAATTGTGCATCTTGTTCCAACATCTTCAGAGCACTGCCGTACATTTCCCATTAACATTGAATTTCTCGTTGACATGAGAAATTAAAATCAGGTTGTCGAGGAGATCCTTCTCATGTCAGAACAGTGTAATAACTGCATTTTCATGGATAATTTTAATTAGGGTTTAAGACACACTGTCACTATACAGTGTCACAATAGTATGTTTTTTGATACGGTTTAAACCCTTGATCGCTAGATAGCAGTGTTGAAATGTATTTTCAGCCATTTGACTTTTCTACTCCGATGTGACAACGTATGTGTACAGTATGCTGGTGTGTTCTTTATACAATGACAGTTTTCTGAAAATGTGATTTGAAAAAAAGCAATATATCGCAATGCTTAGAGCAGGGCTGCCCAATCCTGCTCCTGGAGGGCCACTGCCCTGCATGTTTTAGGTTTCTCCCTGCTCTAACACACCCAACTCTAATGACTTGCTTGTTATCAGGCAGCTGAAGCTCGTCACAGGTTTGATTATCGTTAGACTCAGGTGCAAGCTCTTTTCAAGTATTTCAAGGTGTATTTTCATGATTTTCCAGCACCTTACAGCTGTGGAAAACAACATATTTGTATACACCTGTACACCTGTCTGTCTGAATGCCTGTCTATCTGCTAATTGCCTCGCTGGCACTTGCTCTGTTGCCTATATGTTCTGGAGGGAAGAGGGGGTGTAGAAGCAGGAAAAGTTTGGGCCTGTCTGTCTGTTTGTCTGTCTATATGTCTTTTTTGTTTGTCATGTATGTCTGTTTGTGCCACTACAATATATTGTATTGTTATAATATGTTATTTTGGGTTGGGTGGTGCTGGGTGAGGGGTTGGAAATTTATAAGCGTTGCTTCCTTCCATCCCCTTTTCAGACTGTATGTGTAAATTGTTAATTCTTCTTTTTTCTCTTCTCAATGTGTTGTTTTTTTGTTGTTTTTTGTTGTTTTTTTTTCTCATCTTTGGATTACAAGTCTGAAATAAATGAATAATACAATACAATACAAATACAGTGCATACAGTATACGGATTATTTTACTTGTTCAGCAAATTAAATTAGATTATACTGTGCTATTAAACAACCAACAAAATGTTTCAAGAAAGTTTTCTAAAGAATGGTGACAAATTAAAGGAAACAACTTTTCATGTCTGTAAATAGACTTGACGTTAGAACTACAACGGTTAGTAGACTAATAGATAAACAGAAATATAATCGCCAACTATTTAAATATGGGTCCTACCGGCTTCAATACAGCCATTACAGGACATTTACAGTACCAAAGACCAAAGTTTGACTTCCACAAATGCATTACTTAAACATATGTCCGGAAGGGGCTTCAATTCAACACCCATATGCTGCTGATAGCTTAACTGGCTGACATGCAAAACATTAACTCACAATGTTATTCTCTTGTAAAGCTCATGTGGTTAATTCATTCACCAGTATGTCGACCGAAGTGTTTCAACATGTGTTTTGATGGTTCGCAAAACAGACCACCCACCACGCCTCATATAAGCAAAACACAGAGGTATTGATGGAGAGATGAAAGAGACAACTAAAGAGGAACAAACTCACATTGATGTAATTTGCATTGATGTAGTCATCTGCGCTTTTCAGAATGACCCGCGTGGCATCATCTGCAGAGGACAAAAATGCAAGAAAAGAGGGTGAGATAACAAAGAGAGAAGACAAACAAATAATTGGCAAAGGAAGAAAGAAAGGATTCCGATTCACGCACAAGGAGAGATGTCTCTGTAGCGATTTTTGGAAACGTTCTGAGGTAATTTGGCACACAGCATGGTCATTCCCGGCCTCTTTCTGTACAGTTGCTGTAGGAGAAGGAACACAAATTTATATTAAAGTCCGGGCTGCTTGTTTATGGCAAAAACCAGAATCCAGACTATTTAGGTCAATAATTAATAAATATCACGATTGTGACCATGATTACTTGTTGAAACATCATGCATTTAGTTTAAAAAAGACTTGATTTACTTGATATTTAAAAAGAATATAACTGAAAAACAAATTCAAATAAATTATATATACATTCATTAAAGTGAATAAAGAAATAATAAATAAATAATAAAAAAACAGTATGCAACATATTCCAGTCAGTAACTCTTTCAAGACAAAACAAGAGCATCATTGTGAAATCTTGGTAATCTTGTTTTCAGAAACATTAGAAACCACAATCATATTTGAAAATAAAATGTGATTAATCACCCAAGATGTGGTAACAAGAACAATATCAGTAGACGTCCAAATGTTCAATCATCTGGTTTTATATGTAAATGCAAAAAACACCATGGGACTTCCAACTGTATGAAAATACTTTACAAACAAAGTCTAGTTTTGCATGCATGAGCTTTGGGTTCATTTGCGTGTTTATGTGCGTGTTTGTTATCTCACATCTCCTCATCAGTAAAAACAAGAAATGTGTGACATATGTGTTCATCTCTGTGTGAGCATCTGGCACAGTATCTATTGATGCGTGTGTTTATTTCGGTGTCTTTCTCCTTACATCGAACTGTGCCAGTATGGCTCCACTGCACAGGCCCTCCTTCAGTGTGACCATGGAGTCCCTCAAAGCATGCTGGTCTAGCTGGGCGGGGTCCTGAGGGGACTTCTCAGGGATATACTGAAAATCTGGCTCTGAATCGACCTTCTCCTCTACCACGTCATAGATGGCTGAATGGGACAGAGAAGAAATGTGTCACAGTTTATATACACACAGCTGTTGTTATGTAGGTTGAGGCCCGGGGGAATTGATTTACCTTTAAGTACATAATGAAAAAAGAAAACATCCAAGATAAAGAAATGCTAAAAGTCACAACCGCAGCACTGCTTAGGGATATATAGTTATATGCATATATAGCATACAAAACTGCAGGATCAAAAAATGTAAAATGAGGCAGTCAATACATTGATGTAATCTTATATCTACTGTGATGTAAGAGAGGATAGAATCCTTAAATCCCACTTTGACCCAGTTAAAATACCAAGAATTTCCATGTTTCATCATCTTTAAAAGCTCCCCTCCCACTCTGCTGATTCTGATTAAAGGGAATGATTTGCCATTATACACACAGTGAGTGAATGCATACAGCTGAGATGTACAGAAAGCATAATGTACAACTTCATACATCTCCTTTAAAATGACAAGAGTGAGATTGAGCGGTGAAGAAAAGGCCTGAAGAAGAATGAGGACTGGTGACCAGATGTGTAGCTGTTAATCTTCATGAGTGGGCTGCACCAGCTGTCCGTGTGTTACACTTGCCTAGTTATCACTTAAAGGTCCCATATGGTAAAAAAGTGAGAATTACACTCCATCTTTGATTATAAAGCAGGTGGAGGTGCTATATAAATACTGTGAAAGTATCAAAATGCTCAATCCACAGAGAAACTATACTGAAAGAAAGAAAGAAGAAACCTGAACCTTTAACATACTATGGGACTTTTGAGTGTTAACAAAGTGGAGATTCTTTCATCACTATCTTAAAATGGATTGCACCAAACTGAGTAATTCTTACATAGAGGTTAATACTGTATATGTTTACACCCAGTACTGTAACTGCCAGATGTAAGTGTGATGAAGCTGGCGGAACCAACTGACAAACAATAGCTTGCTAATGTCTTCTGAGATGATAACTGAACCATCTCCATGACAACAGAGAAAACTCTAACTGCTGAGGAAGACTGTGAAATATGGTTAAAAATGTTGTTATTTAAGGCAGATACAGTATGTTACAGCTTGTGATGGTTGTGTCTAGATGGTAAGATGGTAAGACTCTCATGAGACTCGCTTTCCAACCACCTATACCAGGGGTGGGCAATTCTGGTCCAGGAGAGCCACTGTCCTGCATGTTTTAGGTAGTGGCTCTCCAGGACCGGAATCGCCCACCCCTGACCTATACTAACGTTTACTGTTTGATTTTAATGCCTAACCTTAACCACTCGAGGTTAAGGCCTAACCTCAACCCTCTTGTGAGACTTTTGCAAATCTTGGGTTACCATCTAAACATGACAGCTTGCAGTGATTTCCTGTCACCGTTGATTGCTTTTGATTGGACAGTGCTGGAGATGTTTCACAGCAACAGTTTACACAAAGTAGTAGCGAAGGCATTCCTCAGCAATCCAAATCACTAAATGACAAGTTTGAAACTAGCTAGTCGTAACAAGGGAAACAGGGAGGAGCTTAATTAAGACACTTCGTAAAGGGTTATGAATAACTGGTGGGTAATGCTTGTACTTAGTTGTGCGATTCCTCACTCAGTTGGTAAAAGTGACACTTTAGATCCAACCGATACCAATAACTCACCATTCGGTCTGACCAATAGGATGAGTTCTCCAGAATGGCTCTCACAGCTGGCTTTTATGAACATGACCACCTGGTCATGGGTGTGGTCGGAGATGTCCCGTCCATTAATTAAGACCACCTGGTCGCCCTCGTTAAGGCGAGGCACACACAGGTCGGCCTGGAGAGGGGGAGAAAACAGAGGGCAAAGAACAAAGAAGGGGAGAAAGAAACAGACAGAGCCGCAATGAGAATGGGGAGATAACATTATTAGTAGGTTGGTAAGATGTGTAGTTTGATAAAAATGTTTGTAATAGGGGAGATATAAGAATGCTAAAATAGTGGCTATTTGTGAAGCTGCATTTGATTTGTGCTATGTTCTTAAACTCAGCACAATTGGAGGTAAATACATTAGCAGTCACCTACAGGCTGTGTGTGGTGGTTTGTTTTCTTACTGATGTTCCTGGAGCCACTCGAGACACAATGATGGGCATCTTCTGGTCAGCTCCACCCTGGAGACACACAAGTGCACATGTAGTCAAGTTCAGTAAACAGCAGAACGCCTTGCACACATTTTGGAAAGCTTAGGCAAGGAGTACAAAGGTGGTCATAATGCAAACAGACAATTTGACTTCACTGCATAAGCAAGAGGGAAAGCAACGAAAAGAGATGAACAGATGAGCCAAGGAACAGAAAAAAAAGAGAGAGGGACCATGAACCTTTTCCAGCAAGTATCGTCTCTCACCTTAACATTGAAGCCAAAACGTCCATGTTCGTCAGGTCTCATCTTGATCAGGACCAGATTATCGTGAGGGACAACTCCATTTAGCTACATGAGCAAAGTTGGACACAGATGCAATAAAAATTTACATACTGCAGACATCTATACCATCCTCCTCTGGGGCCTGGGAATTTCAGCTCTGGCTCCAACACTATGCATTATTACTTGGTTGGTAAAGTCTGTCAACATATATTTTTTACCCCATGCTACTGTTGCATTATATGTACATTTGCATTTAACTGAAATGCCAACACTTTTAATGTAAGTCAGAAAGAGACCTTTGGCCACTAGGGGGCAGAAAAAAAGATCACAATAAACTGAAAAAAACTGTGAGAGATTATTTTAGAGAAAAAAGAACCTTTTTAATTGTGAGAAGCAATTGAAGGCACCCTATGTTGCCATTTATTTACATTGCTAATTATGTTTGTGAATGAAAAATATACTTGGAACTTCAAAATGCACCTAAATATAGAACAATATATTTAATGAAGCCCGATGCCATGTGTAACACAGCTTTTGAAGAGGACTACTGTGGTGAGTATTATATTGAGAAACTGTATGATGTAACTGGGTATCATACTAACTTGTTTTATGTGACTGTTACTGTCTCGTGTTGCTATACTGACCGTAGTCTTATCAGCATTGACGGGAACGTCGTACATCTCGTTCAGGTGGTTGTCCAGCAGGCTCTGCTGGGAGTGGGCCTGGATGATCTGGCTCAAGGTCTTCCTACTCAGCTGCTTGGGGGGAAGAGCTGGAGGTTGGCCATCTAGCCCCTCTGGAGACCTGAGGGAGGTAAATGGAGGGGGAGTCAGGGACAAAAGAGTGTTTAACTCAGATGAAAATTGACAGTTTTGTTTTTGATGGAACAAGTATTTTCCCAACCAATCTGATTGGACCTGTTGTGGTGATAAACAGAACTTTTGAATCACTATTGTACATGATCACACTTGTATCCAATAAAAAACAAAAGCTTACTTCATCACAATTGTAAAATAAAAAATGAATCTGACAACTCGCTGTTTAGCAAAATACCTGCCGATGAAAAACAAGATGGTGGGAAAGCAATAGCACAAATATATATAGGTACTGAAAAAGACCCATGTTGTGGTCTAGCTCAAGATTATTCCTGTTTGTTAAAGAGGTGGGCACTTTAGTGGAAAAAGGGAGAGAGACAAATGGAGAAAACAGATAAAGGGGAGTGTGAGAGAGAAAGAGATTGTAAGAGACAGAGAGGCTTAATAGCACTGTTTTAGTCACAATGCATTAACCTCGATAAAAGCCCCCCCCCCCACCCCCACCATCATACAGACAATAAAAGGCAGTCAGCGTGTATGTCAGGTAAGGCTTTCAGCAACATCATGGCTCACTCTCTGGGGGGTAAAAGCAAGTCATTTCACTCTGTGTTTGTAGCTCATTGAGGTTGTGTGCAGGCACTCCGTAGGGACGAGCGCACCAGTCAAAGAGCATCGCCTTTGTTTTGGCTGCTGCCACTGGTGCCTTTAACACACACACGGAAACTAACATTTATTATGGGTCACAACCAGGTCGGGCTCTCAGAAGGAGGCCAGTGCACAGCAGGCCTGAGCTACGAGTGAGCATCCTCCCACATTACTGTATTTCCTCAACATAACATGGACAAGTGAAATGGATATGGAAGTGTCTTCATATAGGAGTGTTAAGGCTTATTATCCCCGGACAAGACTAAGGCCCTGCTTTTTAGTTTAACTTCTGTCAAATGCCTGGATTGTAATTAAATCCTGGAACTTATTTTGCTTTAAAACGTCCGATATTGTAAAAAGTGGGATTTGTATTCATTTATTATAAAGCAAATTGCATTTCTATATGAATACTGTGATATAAATGCTAGATCCACAGAGAAATGCACACAGCCTGCATTGAGAAACTGTCAATGCGTTTACATGCAGTTTAAAAACCCAATTATAATCGGTTAAGGGCATACTCTGGTTACTTAAACACTGTGTAAACACCGTACCCCAGGTAAAATCAGAGTTCTCATACCACCATTAACAAACTTAGGTAACTCCTTAAGTAACCAAGGTTCTCGTGCCTGTAAACGCTTTACTCGGGTTACTATCGGGTTCCCCATCTGCGCATGCGCCAGGGTTATAACTCCCCCCAACAACAATAGAGCGTTACCTTTAAACCAAGGGAGGATTTTGCCGTGGCAATTAACATCACTACCAAAAAGCCCCGTTTTACCCGTAATTCTGTCCAAAAGTGGGCCATTTCCCCCCGCTTATAATTTTGACATAGGTGACCCGTAAAATAAAGCCATATATCGATCAGCTGTATGTTGGTGGAGCGCCACCTACTGCACCGGAGGTTGAGTTACTCCCGTCATTTTCCCATTCAACCCCTTCTCATGTATACGTGGGGAACTTCAATAATCCTGTTATTCCCTTAACCGAGGTAAGGCCATTTTCGGGCAGACGGGAGGCTTAAAGCGACAGGCGCTTAAAGGGAGCTTTTGAGACAGAGGGTGAATACAGATACATTCAGATAAACAGTACGATAAATGAGATAATGTCTTTTTTGAACAGTAAAGCACATGTCCCCTTTAATGAACATTCGGAGAGCCTGACAGAGGATAAAATGAGTGAGCACAGTGACAGAAAAATCACACGCGGGCACATGAGAAGCCCAAGTCTAAAACAAGCTGCTGTAACACCATGTTGCATTTAAAACCACCAAAAGATAAATTTAAAAACACTGAGTGCACACCCAAGTGTTATTTTCTGAAGGCAAACTTTGCTTTGCAAGGTCTGATTATAGCTTATAAAGAAATGCATCATGACCTTCCATACAGTTGCATACAATGTTGTGTTGTAGTGTATTATACAATTGTCCCTTTTTGTTCCCTGTCACTGTCGGGGGAAATATGGACACTGCATTTTGAAAACGATCACTGTAAGTTGGCGTGGTTAGCTTAAGGGATAGTTTTCACTCGATTTTCACTAGACTAAAAACAGAACATTATGGAGAGAGACTGAGGGTAATGGCTTTGTATTATTGCTTATGTGTGGAACTGACATAGCGTACAACTGTGGCCTGTGGGACAGAAAGCAGATTCTAATTTGGTTTTTATTGGAGGAAAATCTTGGGAGGAACATAGGGAAAATTTGGATTATGGGCCAGACAGTGTGACACACATGCAAATATTGGAATAAGTTCCAGTCATGTCAGCTAAGATTTTAAATATAAGGTCATTGTATATGAATGAGTATGAAAAAAGTCAGACTATTTAGGGCAAAGGGTATGTTAGTACATATTATGTAGAACTGATAGCTGCTCACCCAAACAAAAGTGTAATCTGAATTGGAAGCAAATCTTTTAAGACATCACAATGGAGCTGGCAGAGGAGGTAATTTAGAGCCATCAAAGCTAAGCAGGATGATTAAAAAAAACATGAATTTGTTTCTTTTGACAATAATCTACTACCGTTTTGGGAATATTTGTAGTCCAATAGTGTTATCAGAGTTGAGGAAGATCAAAGCAACCCTCGGATCTGACTCTAAAGGATTTATTTTCTCATCTGTGGGTTTTTTTCAGGGCCCACACCACAACAGATAAACGGACATCTCAGTAGAGTGGAAAAAATGATTTAGGCAAGAAAATTGGGAGATTGGGAAAATGAAACACCAAGTTACCCCTTCCTGCCACTGCACTTACAGAAAGTCACCATGTCAAGGCACCACGTAAACGGCTCAGTTTAGTCCTATACACCCTAGTTTGAGTGCAAGAAGCCCAATGTGGTTGTATAAAGTTATAATCGAAACGCTTGATTCTTTTGTGTGCAAATGACGTTAAATAAAAATCAGTCAGGAGACAGGAGATATACCAGACACATCTGTTGACAAACTGACAAAGAAAAAATGTTGAAAAAGAAGCCCACCAACATACTCATTTTAGTAGTGCTTAAGTCAAAGTTCCTTATTTGATAAATGCAATCCATAATAGCAGGTTGGTATTAAAAATGGTGATGGACAAATCACATAAAGCCAATAAAATAATGTGCATGTATAATGTGTGCTGTCTGAGGAAGAGAGAGCAGGTGATTATGTCATCGCTCTGGAACTGAGTGATGAGCCAACAACTTGCCGTGTGTGTTCGTGTGTGTGTGTGTGTGTGTGTGTGTGTGTGTGTGTGTGTGTGTGTGTGTGTGTGTGTGTGTGTGTGTGTGTGTGTGTGTGTGTGTGTGTGTGTGTGCGTGCGTGCGTGCGTGCGTGCGTGCGTGCGTGCGTGCGTGCGTGCGTGCGTGCGTGCGTGCGTGCGTGCGCGCGTCTTTAGCTTTGTAGGCAGCAGAACTAACACTGTAATGTTACTCACTACTCCAACTGAGAAATGTTCCATCTTTCCATCTCCATTCTCTCTCTCTCTGTCTTTCACACATACACTCCCTACTTTTGCCTCATTCAAATGAAAGACAACAGAGCATAAACGGGTCCAAGCCAACAGCACATATGTGCATCTTACATCCATGGCTCATTTCCAGCTCATAAAAAACATAACATTCCAGGCATCTATTTAGTGTCTTTGAGGGTTTTCCTACTAGGAAGAACCATTCTCACCTATGAGTCATTGATAAATAGTAAAAGCAATGTCACTGAACATTATTAGACCCTTCAGCAGTGTGCCAGCTCAGACAAAGGCTTTGTTGAGTGACTGAGCACCTGAGCAAGAGAGCAAATGACTGGGAGCAAGTTTGCAGTTCAAACAAGTCTTACATTCCACCAATCAGTGATCATTTTCAGACACATTCAAAACATTGAGACATTGGCGACGAAGAGGATCAAAAGGTGAGGAATGTGAGCACTGACATCTACTGAAAGACAGATTCCAAATACTGTACTGGTGTTTTCTGTTTTCAGAAGAACAGTGGAAGGAACATTTCATGGATGCATCAGTAATACTGTCTATATTTTTTTCTTTTCTAACACTCCACTGTTCTTTAGAAGAACACTTTGCTTTTACTCATAGGTTTTCAGGCTTCAAACTGAAATGTGGAACTTTGTTAGTTCAAGGAATTTACACAAGAACACGCACACGCACGCGCGCACACACACACACACACACACACACACACACGCATGCACGCACGCACACGCACACGCACACACACACGCGCGCACACATGCGCGCACACATGCGCGCACACACACACACACACATATGCCTAGTTCAGCCCTGTTGTATAACCTCTCCACCCTGCTAGCCGCTATAAACACATTTTACGGGCTGTTTTTCAAAGGGTTCATCTTTCAATGGGGCCAGCTAAGTGACACTGGGAGAGGGTGTGAATTGTTGGGAGAAGCCACAGGCAAAGACAGACATTTAAAAAACAGTCAACTCAGCAGTACACTCAGACAGAGTGGCACTAACACTGATGAGTAAAATTAAACTACAAAATTAAAGGGCGGCTGTTTTGAGGGGGTGCTGTATTCATAAGGCAGTTAATTTAAAGCGAAATCTAAATCCTTACCACCACGTCAAAGGTTGGTATTTTGTCCCCAAAGACAAACATCTTTAAAGAGAGTGGGCGGGATGTGTGTGGATTAAAATCAAAAACACAGAGGAGGAAGGGAAAGAAAAAGAAACGCTTAGAAGTATGAGAGTGACAGTAACAACTCACGGAGTGGAGTCCAAGCTGATGCTGTTAGCCTGCGTGGACGACGCCGACTTGTGATTGGAGGAGGAGAAGACAGGCAGGCTGGGTGAAGCGTGGATCACATGATCAACCAGGTGGCCAACCGACGACGGGCGTAGTCGTGTGCCCTCTTGTACAAACAGTGAATTCCTGATGAACAAAGACACATTGTCGAAGGGCTGAGAATACAACCTGGAAACCTTTTGGGTAAATACCAAAATGTGTCTGTTGCTTCAGGTATCAAACACTACAGTACTACAGTAGACCAAAGATGGCATCCAATGCTTGCTGGGAACTGTAATCTTGTTTAAACATTCTTCAATAAGGGTGCTCATTAAACAAACAGAATTAACCTTTTCAGAACAGGTTATGACATAAACTACAGACTTTAGTGAGTTACCGATGACAATGTTTTTTTCTAGAAAAATTTTATTTAAAAACTCATGAACTGTAGTTGTTGTAAGGGGAGACACTACGGGTGAAAAGGGGACATTTTAACTAATAAATATCATCATGAAATCTCCCCAGTTCATTACTTACAATAAGACAATCCGTTTTTTATTACAAGTTTTCTGAAATCTTATGTTTAAATATGCAACTGAGGCATTACCTAATGCTAACCTTTGGTGAATTTTGAATGCCAATAGACAAAGTATAGTGAAACAAACACCTTAAGTGCTTTTGGGATGTTTTCTTTCCACTAGTCTAAAAGAAGGAATGTTAAGAAAATTAGCCCAAAATTTTAAACCAGTGCATGAAATTGCTGTTTTCGCCTGCTGTGTCCCGCCTTAAAGCTATACCTGGCTTCTCTTTAGCTGAATTAACTTAATTTAATGTAATCCATTTGCTGTCAAAACAGTAATTTTAAATATCCCTCACCATTTTGAATATGATGACATTTCAATTTTCACTGCCGCAATTGTCTAAGTTGTGACATAACTGAACCTCAACCTGGTATGAACCATGAAGCTTGAACTCACTGATTGGGCGTCCCAGGCGGTGAGCGAGTGGGCAGGCTCTGGGTCTCCAGTCTCTCATCTGATAGGCTGTTCCTGCTGACCGACTCCCAGTCAGTTCCGCCCACCAACTTCCTGGCCAATGGCTTGCTGGGAGATCTGTGCAGGCGGAGGGATTAGTTTTGTTGAGGCCCAAATAGAAACAATAGTAATAATGACGTATGTTCCGGTGTGTTCATCAACCTTTAGAGGCTTTTGATGGCGTGATTGAACTAACCAAGAAAGACATGTTGATTACCTGGCAAACACTCTATCCTTGATGCCTTTCTCCTTTCCATACTGCACAGATTGCACCTCCGTCCGCCCACTAGAGACAGAACAAAATAACAAAAACAACAATCAGTGGACAGTCTTAGAAAACCTAATCTTAACTGGAGTGAAACAGGGTGAACTCTTGGGGTTTAGCGATGTTTACTTTTTTATTTTCTTCATGAAAAATTCTGCCTTTAAATAAACAAATCAAATAACACCAGCATTAACAGTTGAGCATAGTCTCCGAGCTAGGAACACATTATCATATGATACACTTTTAAGAACATGTTAAAAACACAAAAGTGTATTCTCAATGGTAAGCCAATATCTTCAATACACACACACATACGGTCAAGCCGAGCATCAGAGTGAGGCTTTCCGGGGGCTGTTCAATAATACATCACAAGACCTCCAGCTCTTAATTCATCTCTTACTCACATTTCACATGAAAGGGAAATAATAATTAAAAAAAAAACGATAAAGTCAAACGAGGTTGTCTCAAGGCACAACACAGTACAGTGATTGTATTCTGCTTTTTCAGTCCCCTTCATACTTTAAAATCCCACAAATGTACAATAAGTCAGAATAATGTAAAGACGTTTGTTAAAGAACGGAGTGGTGTAAAGTGACTTCCACATGATGCTTGCACCATGAATAATTAAAATGTGGTTTTCTGGGGGAAAATAGCATGAGAGGCACCCACTAGCCTGCCAGTGTTTGAGTGTCTCAACCCGAAGTAAAGCAACTGCATCAACTTCAAACATGTACTTCTGTTGATGTTTCCCTGGAGTGGGACTTCTGCTGAGAGTCAGACCAAAGGAAAAACAGACAAAGCATCAACAAGTCTGGTCCATGTATGTGTGTGCGTGTGTGTGTGTGTGTCAGATTGAGTGTGTGCACATGTCAATCTGCTAAAGTCTGCCTGTCAAAAGGGTTCTTTAAAGGAATTCTCTGTTTTGCTTCGTGGATGCTCTCTTCCTCTAGGAGTGTATACGTATGTTTGTGCGTCTTCTTGTTCTTACCAGTATCTGAACTTTGAGCCAAGGGTGAAGTAGTGAGCAAAGAAGTTCTTTTGTGGTGGGATGGGCCGATCCAGCCTAAAGAAGGTGTGGTGCTCCACACAGGCCTTCCACAGGTTTTTACAAGCCCGATAGTTCACCATGTTGAAACCCAGCAGTGTTTCCCGGGTCTCAGTCTGTGTGCAGGGAGGGAAAGACAACAGTTAGTGGGCTGAAAAATAGAACATGTGAGGTGACAGTGCGTTATCAGCATTCGGCCAGTTTATCTGAGTCCAAGACTAATGCAAGTAAAGATGCATACATGCAGTGAAGACAGGCAGTGTCAGCACACCGTCTCAACTGTTTATCCATTACCTTTAGCTAACCATTTCAACTGTTTATCCATTACTTTTAGCTAACCATTTCAACTGTTCATCCATTACTTTTAGCTAACCGTCTCAACTGTTTATCCATTACCTTTAACTAACCATTTCAACCTTTCATCCATTACCTTTAGCTAACAATTTCAACTGTTTATCCATTACTTTTAGCTAACCATTTCAACTGTTTATCCATTACCTTTAGCTAACCATTTCAACTGTTCATCCATTACATTTAGCTAACCATTTCAACTGTAAATCCATTACCTTTAGCTAACCATTTCAACTGTTTATCCATTACTTTTAGCTAACCATCTCAACTGTTCATCCATTACCTTTGGCTAATCATTTCAACTGTTAATCCATTACTTTTAGCTAACCATTTCAACTGTTAATCCATTACATTTAGCTAACCATCTCAACTGTTCATCCATTACATTTAGCTAACCATTTCAACTGTAAATCCATTACCTTTAGCTAACCATTTCAACTGTTTATCCATTACCTTTAGCTAACCATTTCAACTGTTCATCCATTACTTTAAGCTAACCATCTCAACTGTTTATCCATTACTTTTAGCTAACCATCTCAACTGTTCATCCATTACCTTTGGCTAATCATTTCAACTGTTAATCCATTACTTTTAGCTAACCATTTCAACTGTTAATCCATTACATTTAGCTAACCACTGCAACTGTTTATCCATTACTTTTAGCTAACCATTTCAACTGTTAATCCATTACTTTTAGCTAACCGTCCCAACTGTTTATCCATTACTTTTAGCTAACCATTTCAACTGTTAATCCATTACTTTTAGCTAACCATTTAAACACAGTTTATTCATTACTTTTACCTAACCATTTCAACTGTTAATCCATTACTTTTAGCTAACCATTTTAACTGTTTATCCATCACTTGTTTATATCCATTAGTTTTAGCTAATGGTTTTCAACTGTTTTTCCCTTACTTTTTTTTTTTTTTTTTTTTTTACAAATTTCTTTATTTCATTTTTGAGTTTCATACTTAGTCAGAGCGTTACCTTTAAAGTGAAAAACAAAAAACCCTCCCTTCCAACAATCTGTTTCAGACTTAGTCACAATAACCAGCTGAGTAATTAAATAACAGATAATATAAGTAGATAATTAAGGTACAATGAGACAAAATAGAGCAAAAACTGTACATAGTACAAATAAATAAAGTAGTTAAAGAAAAAAAAAAGGGGGGGGTGTCTTTCCTTCCTAGTATTAGGAAGCATTCTCAGCATAATCAGGAGTAACAGTAAGACGATTACTAGAGAGCCTGCAGTGGGTCCCAAGTTTTGTGGAATGCTGTCAAAGATCCCCTCTGTGAGAACCTTCACTTCTCTAACCGTAGACATTGCAAAATTTCACATATCCAACTGTTGTGAGTCGGTGGAGAAACAAGTTTCTATTTAAGGAGACTGTTACGTCTGGCGAGCAGGGTGGTAAAGGCAACGACACGCTGCGTAGTGGGGGAAGATTTTCAGATGGAGGGAGACCAAAAAAGAGCAGTCAAGGGATTGGGTTCCAAATTCGTGTTAAGAGCCTGTTTGAGCGTTTGGAATACATCGGACCAAAAGTCAGCAAGCTTCGGGCACGTCCAGAACATGTGTGTGTGGTCAGCTGGGGACTGCTTACAAAGGGTTACAAGCATCTTAGCCAATTTACCTTTGGTGAAACAGGCTCTATGAAGCACCTTCCACTGTAATAGGCCATGCCTGGCACAAATCGAAGATGAGTAGATCAGTTTGAAAAATGTCCCTCCACTAGAACACAGCAATGTCGACCCCCGTATCCTTATCCCTTACTTTTAGCTATCGGTTTCAGCTATGAATCCGTTACTTTTAGCTAAACATTTTAACTGTTTATCCGTTACCTTTAGCTATATATTTCAAACATGTATCCATAAACCTTCAGCTAACTGCTCCTTCTTCCCTCTGTGCTTGTTAATTAGTTTTGACACATTCTCAGTCGCAACATGTGGTGTTAAGGTGTTACAGTTGACTAAAAATGGCAGTATATTTTTAATCAATTCCTAACATCTATCAATACTGTAGCCTTTAATCTGTTGAGCTGTTCTACATTCTTTCTTTTAACCCTGGCAGCTACAGAGGTACCCTATTGGGTACATGTACCCCTGGTTGGGATTTGCAGAATTTTAAATTACGGAGCCTGATATTTATGCCATGTATTTCAATAGGAAGTTAATGTACAGTAACAGTAATGTTCAAACCAGTGCTGCTCTATTGATGGAAGTAGACAAGGAATGGGAAGGGGGAAAAAATCAAAACTGTATCATTTCAATCTCAGCAATAACACACTTTTAATGCATAAAAATCAAGGCTTTGATATTAAAAGCACTGTAAGGATGAATGAGGATTATTCATAATAATGTGGTGGAAATACTCATTAAGTAGCCTGTTGCAGATCTGAAGACAGAATTGTTTGTTACATTAAGAATAAAAAACAAATCCATGTCTCAAAACAGGGATGCAGGAAACAGTAGGGGACTAAAGCAACCAGTCAACCAGGACACAGACAGCGGGGGGTTAATCCGACACTGATTTCACACGGGCAGACACAGCTCAGCTAACATCTACAGTAAATACACACACATTTATACAGCCAGTATGTGTGTGTGTGTATGTGTATGTGTATGTGTATGTGTATGTGTGTGTGTGTGTGTGTGTGTGTGTGTGTGTGTGTGTGTGTGTGTGTGTGTGTGTGTGTGTGTGTGTGTGTGTGTGTGTGTGTGTGTGTGCCTGCCTACCGCCTCTCTTCTTAGCTGGACGAAGAACTGTTTGCACTTGAAGGAGATTTTCACTATTTTCAACCTGGAAGTGGAAAAAGACAAAACAGTACAAAAAGGAAGTTAGTGTAACATAAAATGTAAATGTTAAAATCTAACACTTTTTAACAATTAACTGAATTTTAATATAATATAATCATTACACAAAAAATGTGTTTCATACTTGCTTTACTGTAAAGTAAATAAAAAATATGTTTTGGGTATTTCAATAACCATTTAAAATATATAGTAAAACGACAAAATCTACTACTAATGTGCAGAAGAAAGGTTGTCGCTACTTTTAAGGATATTTTTGTTTCTGTTGCTATTTTTCTTGGATGTAACTAGGTAGCTAGCTAGGTATGCAGGAAGTTGATGTTGCCGTTCCTAACCCCACCAACAAAGCTCTAATTGGACTGCTTTTCCAACATGCAGAAACAGTAACCAATGAAGAAAACCACAGAACTATTTAAACTTCTTCAGGAAATGTGGAATCTGGATAGCTATCTGAAGGTCTGCAACCATGCTGGGCATATTTTTGATACCTTTGGAAACCCTGAGTTAAAAACTGGATTTAAAATGAAGCTACAACAACATTTGTATGTACAGCCCAACTGTATAATGATTGACCCTTCAGCGTGTCGGTGGTATTTGAAAGGTTAAAATATAACAATACCATATTCATCTTTTCATTTTTCCATGCCCAAGTTAAAGCTTAACAGTACTCACTATCGCTCCAATCTACCATATTCTAAGCCCTATACAGGTAAGTTAACATAACTGACAGTGTAGTTAGAAGCATGACATGTCCAAACTTCCCTTTCAGGAATCAATAAATAGAATTGTACAAGCACACAATGAATCGCCTGTTCTTAAAATAAGCTGACCGATGCGTCACATCCTAAGTGTGCATTTAACCTCCGACCCGTTCCTCCTTTCATAGCTGGAGTGTAAGAGTATGACCACAGTGGAGTACCCCAGTGGTTAAGCAACATCCATCTTTTCTCATCAATCTGAGTGTTACCTAGTCATGCATCTAAAGAGGCAGAAACAGTATAAAATAATATTTGAATCATAAAACCACACACGCACGACCACAGTAAGAGGTCTGCTGATGAGCAGCAGCAGAGTAACATAATCCCTTCCTAGAGCTCTGTTGCTGCTGTGACTCATCGCTCCCTGCTAAATATATTTTACATACTTACTCACACACTCTTGCATGGACAAACACGTACACACAAACGCACACAAACACACACACACACACACTCAGGCAGAGTGTGAGTCATGCCCCATCTTAGTGTGGCTCATTTGTCAGGCTGCTGTGAACAGAAATAGGAAACAGGCAAAAATTTAAATGTCTCTCTCTCGACCCTTCCGTACTGTATGTAACAGTTCAATTTATAAGAGGAGAGGAACAAGGACGGGAAGACTGGAAAGACACCAGGAGAAGTGACAGGACTTAAGCAGATGTAAAAACAGTGAGCCTTTGTTTAAGAGAGACTCTAGAAAGAAAACACGAAGAAGAGAGAGAAGAAAAATCCGTGAGCATAGGGTTGAGGGACACTGTTGACTATTGTGTCGCTCTCTCTTTCTCACACATGGTAGTGGACAGCTGTTAGGGACACCACTGTTGGTCTCTAAATTTAGCTCAAGTGACTGGATATGCAGACACTGACAAACTTGCTTCAACTGTTTTTTTTTCTCCACTTAGCCTTTGAATTGATTTACATTAATGCCATGTAGACCCTGACCAAAAACCACGTCTTTACCCTAAAAATGTCATGGTTTGGCTTTTTGTCCCCAAACGGGAGGCGAGTCCCCAGATTTACGACTTTGGTCCCCACATTGTCTGTAATAGAAAACTGTTCCCTCAACAAACCCTACATCAGCACTTACTCAAACTCATCTAATCGAAGACATCTTACTGATGTCAGGCCTTCACTTATGTTCGTTCACACACACACACACACAAACACATACATACACCAGCTGCTATGTGCATTTGGTCAGGGTGTGTGTGTGTGTGTGTGTGTGTGTGTGTGTGTGTGTGTGTGTGTGTGTGTGTGTGTGTGTGTGTGTGTGTGTGTGTGTGTGTGTGTGTGTGTGTGTGTGTGTGTGTGTGTGTGTGTGTGTGTGTGTGTGTGTGTGTGTGTGTGTGTGTGTGAAGCCTACACACGAGTGAATTATCTTCTGGAGTTACAGGGATTTGAGTAGTTACTATCCCAACCCCCGGCACCCATTAACATTTAGCCTCCCACAGTGCAGCAGCAGAGGATGGGAGATTTCCAAGAATCAATGCTTAGGAGAGAAAACGAGAGAAAGAGACATATGGACCGATGACTGTATGTGAATTAGAAAAAGAGAAGTAAGAAAAGGACATAGAGAGAAGGATAGCGAGCAGATTTGATGTCTATAATACTTCCAGGAAACCCAGTTTAACACAAGAGTCACTCGATATATCTGATGGAATTATCTGCGTAATTCTAGAGAAGATCAAATAAGGCTTAAATGCTAATATGCTATGTCAATAATCACTATGTGAGAGGTTACCAAAATATTATGCAACACATATCTCAGCAAAAAGGGCTCTTGGATGCGGTTCAAGTGGAGCTGGCAGCAGGCTGATGGACAGAGAGGTGGGCTTGTGACAAGAACATCCACAGTTTGATTCCCCAGATCAAGTAAAATCCGTCCGTAAATGACAGAGCTCTCTAGTCTTGTCAACAATTACTGCCCAAACCACAAAAAGCAAGGCAGCAAAGATCCAATAGTTCCAGTGGAGCTTCTAAGAGTGACCGTGTTTTTGGAATGAACATATCAATGGAGAAATGTTGTTTTTTATTTCTAGCAGTTCTCTGTTATCCAGCCACAGTTCTACTCATTCAGACCTGAGAGCTGCCAGGTTTTCTGCCGTTGGCTTCACTGAAACTATTGGTTTTCAGCCACCTTGCTTGTGGGCTCTCAGCAGGTGTAACTGAATCTATTGAACTCCTGATCACAAGCTTGTTTCACATCTTACACTTAATGTGGGTGGCATGCTTCTTCAAAGAGCATGTATGTATTTTCTTTCCCTACAGCCAACACACGGAGGAATTTGCCCACTTGCTACTTAACTGAAACTATGGATGGAAAGTTTGAGTTAAAAATCTACTCCAGCGTTAGGCATTAACAACTTTCCCACTACCCGTCAGTTCCAAGGCATCCCACAAGGTCCCGTACTTGGTCCTCTCCTGTTTATCCGCTACCTGCTCACCCCCCGTGATTTCATCTTTTTTTCATGTTCTCCATTTCCACTGCTGCGTCGATGATTACGTATCCACTAAATCCATCGCCACTGCAACTCAGTCCACCCTGACCAACTGCCTCACTGAAATTAAGCCTGATCACAAGCTTGTTTCACGTCTTACACTTAATGTGGGTGGCATGCTTCTTCAAAGAGCATGTATGTATTTTCTTTCCCTACAGCCAACACACGGAGGAATTTGCCCACTTACTACTTAACTGAAACTATGGATGGAAAGTTTGAGTTAAAAATCTACTCCAGCGTTAGGCATTAACAACTTTCCCACTCCCCGTCAGTTCCAAGGCATCCCACAAGGTCCCGTACTTGGTCCTCTCCTGTTCATCCGCTAACTGCTCACCCCCCGTGATTTAATCTTTTTTTCATGTTCTCCATTTCCACTGCTGCGTTGATGATTACGTATACACTAAATCCATCGCCACTGCAACTCACTCCACCCTGACCAACTGCCTCACTGAAATTAAATCATGTATGCAAGCCAAATACTAAAACTGGATTGTGACAAATCTGATATGCTCACCACTGGTCCCAAAGCTCTGTGTGTGTGTGTGTGTGTGTGTGTGTGTGTGTGTGTGTGTGTGTGTGTGTGTGTGTGTGTGTGTGTGAGACTCACCATGGGAAATAGTTGATTCGTACCCTGTTCTTGTAAATCACAATACCAGCAGACATCACCCCAAGAAGAATCTCTGTGTTGCTCTGGTCCTGAAGAGAGGAGAACAGAGTGTGTGAATGAGTGTGTGTGTGTGTGTGTGTGTGTGTGTGTGTGTGTGTGTGTGTGTGTGTGTAGCGAAGCAGAGCGGAACAGAGACACAATGAGAGTACAACAGGAAAAAAAAACTAGTAGCATATAAGCAGTTTGTGAAAACAGATCTGCCTCTGGGTCCACCTGTCTCAAACTAAGAGTAGAGGTTATATGGACACAGAGAGACAAGAGCAGTGTATGTGGGGATGGGTCCAATAAACATCTACAGAAGATTAGAGAAGACCTTGTTTAATGCTTATTGACTATCTAATTTAGAAATGTAATTTTATACAGTGCTGCACTGGATATCCTGCATGTGCAATGTGATACGGATGATGACAGTGATGAAACATGTTTGTGTTGTGCTGCTTTATGGAGACAACAATATATATGACCATAATGTTTTGATCATAATCATAAATAGCCTAAACTGGAAAACCAACCTGGAGACCATTAACCACCTCGGATTATTGGCATATTTTGTTCATGATAATGGTGATTACAGGAAAGGCTTTCGTCTTTACTTCTTGATTATTCAATTGATGCATATTTTGACATTTTTGGAAATGAAGGCTCATACACAGAACAAATGCTTAGAAATTAAAGATTATTACATTAAAAGCATGGCTACTCCCCAACCAAATTATGCAAGCAATGTTTATATTATTGTACTCAAAATAAGATCACTTTCCTTTAATCGATTTCACCTCCTGGTTTGTGAGCAGGTTTACTTTCAACAGCCGTTCTAAGAGTGTGTTGAAATTTGAAACCAACTTATTAAGTCCCAATCGGTAAAATAATAATAATAATTGGGATGTTTTCTACATGACCCAAACCCTTTTCTCATTGGTTCTACTTTTATAAGTATTATTATGTAGTTTTATTGTCTGATTCTATTACTGCTTTTATGACTGAGTGTTTTTATTGTTTTATTTTGTAAGGTGACCTTGGGTGTTCAGAGAGGTGCCCATAAATAACATTCATTATTATTATTATTATTATTACAAATACTGTATATGGAAGAAATCTATCTAAATGATGACTTGGCTACTCCGATGGTACTATCGGTCACTCTTTCAGTGAGAACTGAATGCCAAGGTGGGACATTTCTGCAGCATGTGGGCATCAACATCAACTGAAACTCCGCCAACCTGCTCTCATTCCTCCTCAGCTCTGAGAGAACTGTGTTGAATCAACCATGTTGTGACAGTGGTCGTAGGTTGGGACTTTCTGATATAAATTCTATTACCACAGGCTGAATGTGGATATGGACTAAATGATCTAGTACTTCACACGGAGACGGAGAAGACTAGTGTGAGATCCCAGATACCCTGACATGTCTAACAGCCTGTGTGGCCTAGACAAACAGAAACACAGACACAAACTAACTTAAAATGTATATAGCTATCTTTAACACACAAACATACACACCAAAACAAGTGTCAGAGTCACAGAATAAAACCTTACTTACCCTTGCATAGTGCAGCTCTACCCCGTAGAGCTCCAGCGTGCGTGCTGTGTTCAGATAATTAAACTCTGACTGGGCGGGAGATAGACCACTGAGAGAGGGAGAGAAGGGGATGGGTACAAAGACAGATGGGGGTGGGAGGTTGTGCGTTGGAGCAAAGGGGGTGATGATGACGACAGGTAGAAAAAGAGAGTGTGCATTACAGAGACATATGGCGGAGGAGAGAGAAAGGGAAGGGCACAAAATGAAACAAAAGAAAAGGGCGATCAGAGATATGAATGAAGTAACATCGGGGAAGTGAACCTTAAAGTATGTGAATGTGTTTTCTTACATATTTCTCAATTTAAATGACACTTTCACTATTTTGACTTAATATGATGTACAGTGATGGTAGAATTAATCAACTTAAACTGCAACGTATCTGGACATAGAGTTATCTGTCAAAGGGCCTGGAATCAAATTCATTGTTGAGTGATTTTCCTGCACCATGCCAGGTTGAATGTGTCACTGCCTTTGCATTTTCGTTTTATCGTTCATTTTAATGTGTAAGGCATCCCTACTGTGCTTGTTTGTGCAGCTCATCGTACCTGTGCTGCTGGTGATGTTTGGAGACCTCTTTGTGGAAGTCTTGCGGAGGATTGGCCAAGAAGCAGAATTCCGACAGATAGCCTGCTGTATGCTCCGTTTCACTGTAGTCCCCCAGCTCGGCTGGAGAGAGAGAGATTGATGTAATGTCAACGCTCGCAAGAAGGAAGAAAGACACAGATAATGAGACATGGATGATAGAGAGGTTTGTGCTCAATGTGCACAGGTATGCTACATAATTATCCCTTTAGAAAATGATTGTGACACAGGATTGAACCAAATTGAATTATTGTGTGATATCATGAACTGGAGCTGTAATTGTGACTCAGAATAATAAAAAAAATGTCCATATCATACAAACATGTCACTGATGTCATTTCTGTTTTATTTAGTGATGGTTGTTATGAATTTATTTGAAATAAGCAGACAAGTGCTGCAACATGCAAACTGAAAAAAAATATACTGATTATTTAAAGTACTAACAATAAACCCCTGAACCCAGTGCCATACACTACCTTTTCTGTCAGCATCTTTAGTGACATTTGCACTCGTTCATTGACCTTCTTTGTCTACACTTTCTCAGTCACTCATCCTCTCTCACCTCTTAATCTCTTCTGCTGTCTCATTTACCCTTCACTGTGCATTTGTTTACACATCGGAACAATCACAATGGTGACACAAAATACTGAATCTTCACACCTTAGCCGCGAGTTTCTCACAGCCTCTTCCAATCCTCTTCTATTAAGAGAGTATGTATTAGCATCACGAGATTGAGTGTCTCGATTGTTTGTGTTACTACGTCCAAATTTCCCACAGAGCTAAAAGGCGATGCAACCCTTCTATAATCATACTAACACACTAGCAGACCAACATATACTACAGGCCAAAGCTAAGACTGTGTTTGAATACAACGCAAATCTCAAAGAACATGTCAAAAACTAAATGGCAAGAATAGATCAATGATCTCTTTTCTAATTAATGTAGTTGATATAGTAGATGACCATTTAAATGTGGCTCAAAATATAAAAAAGTTAGACTGTATGAGCAAAAAGTCAGCTGTTTTTACACAAAGATGAAGAAAGGATTGTTTGTTGGTAACAGGCAGAGAGAAGTGAAATGATTCCCAGATCTCTTTTAGTTTTCAGAGCCCTTAAGAGAGAAAGTGCTCAAAGCAATTCCCAAAAGCCATTAGCTCCATAGCTAGCGGTTAAAGCTCAGAAGCATCAATTTACTCAAGTAGTCCCTGGACTAACCTACTAGCCGGTAGCCTAAGCACATTGACCAACGAATCAATTGAAGCTCACCTGCTTATTGATGTGCACACAGCTCCAGGGAGAAATATATGTACAGTCAATAGCTTGCATTTTAGAACAGTGGGGTAACGTTGGTTTTGACTGCATGCTGCAGTAAAGTTATTACTTTAACAAGGCTCAATGTTAAGGCTGATGAAGCTCAAAGACTAGCTGACAACCTGATCTCTCTTTACATATTCATTGATTGATGTGAAATCCATACTAGCTCGAGCACAGGCTCCTTATAATGATGTTATTGACCAGGGAAGCACAAACAAGATTTTTTACTCTTCATTTGTGATGATTGATTTACATATATTGTGGGTAATTTAGCCCAGGAGTGCATGTTCAGTAGTTTTGTATGCTTTCCTTGACAGAAACTCTGACTGTGTCCAACATCCACCACTGTCAATATGAACACATTAAGGAAAGCAACGCCAGTATGCAACTCTGTGAAAACCAGCTTTAAAGGTCCTATTGTTACATAAATGTCCATGTCTCTTGATTATAAAGCAGGTCAAGATGTTTTTTAAATATCGTTGTAATACACTGACGTTAGCTGACGTGCTAACAAGCTGACTAGCTTTTTTAATCGTTTCCAACAGGTTAGGAAGAATTTGATGGGGTAACGTTAGGAAAAATGTATCACCACACACTTAACATTACTTGACAGCCTACTTACTGGCTAAGTTGATTAGTCAAGTTATAAATGCAGCGTTTCAGACAAAAGGTGAATACAGGTATATTCAGACAGATAGTTTGAGAAACATAATGCATTTTTTGAACATTTAAGCATGTAAACATGTTCTAGTATAACTACAAAATAAGAGTATGAACCTAAAAATGAGCATACTATGGGACCTTTTAACAAATATGTGTTATGTCAAGATTTTTTAACCAAATCTCCTTTTTTTTTTCTGAAAAAAAATTGGGCCGCTATGGTTTTGGGACAGTATTTGGTCAATTTTAAACAAGAGTTTAGGTCGTCTGGGTGGGATTTGTGGTGTTTTGAGTATGCAAGCTTTAGTGTTGGATTTAGAGTGATCGGACTGGCACTTGGGCTGAGCTAACTGAATTAGCAGCATAGCAGCTGCTTCAAGCCGTTTTTCCCAAAGCAAACATTTATCTTCATAATCTGGGCTGGCACTGAATAAAGTGACAACATGGACCTAGCAATGGAGTCTGTGTGTGTGTGTGTGTGTGTGTGTGTGTGTGTGTGTGTGTGTGTGTGTGTGTGTGTGTGTGTGTGTGTGTGTGTGTGTGTGTGTGTGTGTGTGTGTGTGTGTGTGTGTGTGTGTGTGTGTGTGTGTGTGTGTGTGTGTGTGTGTATGTAAAAGCAGTAGTGTCATGATGTTCGTAGTCTAGGCCAAATCTCCTCCCTGACCTATATACTGTAGCAGTGCAAATTCCCTGCAAATTATGCCAGAGAGGTGGAGGACAGAAAGAGGGAGAGAGCAGAGGGTAGGGGGTGGGGTAAGTGTGAAAAAAAGGGATAAGCAGAGAGGGATGAGGCAGACTAAACCGAGATAAAAGAAAGACACAGACAAAGGGCAAAACAGCCTGAGCGAAACAATGAGCAGCAGTAAAAGAGAAAGAGCGAGTGCCACAGACAGACAGACCAGTGTGTCATTATTCTGATGACAGAGGGGCCCAGTCAGCCTTTAACGCAAAATCACAACAGCACTTTTTCATTTGTCAGTGTACCATATTTCGGCAATGAGGAGGTTTTTTTATTTGATTTTACTAGTTGTGACTGTAAAAAAACCAAACCCCAATCACATTGAATATTTATATCACTGTGAATAATATGAAATATCACCACAGTGCTTAATTGAATCCTAATGGCTTCAGAGCAGCAGCTATAAATGCACTGGAGCAACCACAGTCATTACATTTAACAGTGTGTGTAGCTAAAGGGACGCCTAATGAATTGCCTTTTCATCTATATATAGAGTGGATGTGTCCAGAGAGAACTACTTACATTGAACAGAATAGGACGCCAGCAGTGCGGCTGTGTTGTGTGGACAGGGCAATCTGGAACACACACACACACAAATTCAGACTTGGATCAATACAAAATATGTAATGGTTCTTTTCAAAGAGCAGAGGCACTTCATATTTGATAACAGCTATATAGGAATGTAAAAAAAAACATCAATATAAATTGTTTTTTATGTGAAGAAGCAAAGAGATGAAAGGCAGTAGAACATATTGTCGCTGACAAAAACACTAATGAGTGTGTGTGTATTAAATACGGGCATTAGTGCTTGAGTACGACATTTCAACGTCGATATTCATTCAACTCGCTTCTTCACTGCAAATATCTTACTACGATGTGCTACTATGATAACGCATGAGCTTGGTGGCTAATTCCAGCCACCAAGCCAATGCATACAGTAACTTTATAACATTAAATCATTCAACACGCTCAAAGAGTAATTTGGAGTACAGTTTCACTACAGATAACGGCCCTGTTCTACCCTAAGATTCAAACTAATACACAACGTTAGCTGCAGTATGTTAGCTGTATGGGTAGTCCGCTCAGCTAAAGGTAAGTTAGCAGGTTAACGTAATGTTAGCTAACACTACCTGCTGCTCCTTCATTAGAATGAAATGACGTAACATGACGTTGATCAAACATTAATACATTAACTCATCCGTGAACATTATTTCTGCCTGAGGTTTCCATCGGCAGTGGTGAGTGTTAAGCAACGAAGACAACAACTCACGATCCCATGATAACTTCAAGACAGTATAATAACTTAATGTGAGTACTCCAACCTTTTAGCAAGATGTAGACCCATGATGGGTCCCGACGAAGCAATGATAATACATTTTCTACAGCATCTCTTTATGAGGCAGAACTGTCCACTGTCGCTATAGCAACATCTATAACACAAAGGGCAACATACTCACCTTCCAGTTACTATGTCCTGCTTGATCTGAAGATAATACTGGTACCTAAGGGGGGACAACACACAGCATTAGTGATGTGATGTAAGGCCGAGCAGACGCCTGCTGGTCAGATTATAAAGACGACACCCTTCAGCAGAGGTCTGTTTCATAAGTAATACAATATAGCTCATTTGCCACAACAGAAATAATGCAGGTTTCCTTTTTAGAAAGGGCTTTTCTTGTCATTTGCTTTGAAAACAAATACGAATGAAAAGGGAAACAATATATACTGTATAAACGAATAAGTAGGTTCAAGGAAGGAAGATTAGTTGTTCTGAAATCTAAGACTGAATACAAAGTAGCTCTCGTTATCAGTGTTGTTTAGCCCAGTGTTGCCATGTACTACATCAACGATATCATGAACATAGTTCGAAGAAAGTTATCAGGGTTGTGATTTTGGTCGTGACTCGAGTGTACAATACACCAGATCGGCATGTAAGATCCAAGGCTCACGATTCACTGTAACAAGCTGCATAAAAAGTGTTGATAAGACTCAGTGAGCAAGGCCACGGCTGAGAGACTGAAATAAATATCAGGCTGAAAAAAAGGCGACATGGCGCTGCGACGCCTCCTCTGCATGTTGTTTATGTAGAATGCGGTGTTGCAGACCTTCTGTTCGCAGAACTTCTGTTCGCAGAACTGTGGGTTTGAGCCCACATTGCAGCCTTGACACAAAACATACGGGTTTCTAATTTTTATTCTTAACCAGTCTGCATCAGAGAGAGAACGAAGCGCCGGGCCTGGGGATCCATTTGCAATGATTAGATACAAAAAGCTCTTTTCATAGAACCAATTTTTGACATCATTACCCTGCTTATTTAAAATACACTGAAAGGAAATTCCGCAAATTTTCGCATACAGTATACACTATGTTCATTTTTGCAGGGCGAGCTGTGGGACATTATGTAGCCCTTTGCGGAATTCTAACAATTAAGTTATTTTAATAATTGTTTCCGTAATTAACTGGTAGCCAGCAGTTTCATCTGATACATTTGCTCTAGAATAATTCTACATACACACGTTACTGGTTGTTAAGTGTGCATGTATCAATCTAGATACTAGGGTTGGAAGCTACACCAATGGCTGCTCTTTATGTGCCTCCATAAAAATATAACTACAAGTGGTGGCTGCGGAGATACCATACGGGGACCGCAAGAAGTTGACAGCTTGTGTTTTTGCCTACAGTGCATGTTTCTATTGCTTTCCATTTCTGAAGGAAAAAAACATGCACCCATGGAACCCAGAGGTGTTCCCAGGCCAGACGATAATTGATGGATGGATGATACACCGGTCTTGTGTTGTATTGGTGATATCAATAGAAGAAATCCAACACTGAACTATAAAGCAAAATCTACACCACGTGTATCTACAGCCGGACCCCCATTAACCCCTTGCATCAAGTTTAAACAAGTTAAACATATCGTTCCAAAAATAACACCCTTCCATCAAGTAATATTGAGCATTTCCACGGGTGGAAGTCAGTATATAACAGTCGTTCTCTCTGTGTAATGAAAACTCTTACCGTGTGTATTCTTCTTGCAGTTTACTGGGGTCTGTCACAAAGAATTTGACTCTGAAGCTCAAGTTATAGGGGGACCCTCCTGGAAAAATGATGACAAACAGTTAGAGGGGAGGAACATAACATGGGAGATCTGTGAGTGGATACAAACGGTAAGCTCGTGTTGTGTTTTTAGATTTTAAGATTTTATACTGGAAGACTGGATTTATGTGTCTTAGTGTCTGGATTTATGTGTTTTAAAAAAGCTACCTGAAAAAGTTCCACAGCTATTTTTTAGCTGTTACAGGACATAAACAAGTGGAATAAATGACACAAAGTGTAAAATTAGCACGCCTACGTTTCTACAAACGCATCTGTCTAACTCCATGCACTGTGAACAATACAAAGCCCTGTGGTTAACCCTCAAAGAATCAATCACTCAGCATAAATACAGAGTTGAAGCACAGTTCAATAATTGCTCGAGGAGGACTGCATTTCTCACTAGGGCTTCTTCTTAATTGTTCTACATGATACAAATTCTATTAGTCATTATCCAAAAAGAAAAGAGCAGAGTTGAAATGAAGTTTAATCGTTGCTTACGGCAGACTCAGAATTTTAAATCAATCTTTTGCTTGAGGTGGATTTTTAACCTTCACTGGGGCTGGACCACAGACTTCTGCTTCAAACAGCTGGTAATCATATGAAATTCAAGCAATCATGTTAGTCGAGGTGGTGTGGTGCGATTTCACCTACTTTTTAACTGTTTCCTGATGGGCTTGTTGGGATCGAGCCAGCGCTGTAAAATATTGATTCAGAGACACTTAGAGAGACACCTACCATAGCACTGTTAGACAACATAAATTATTTACCACTGGCCACAAACACATCTGACAGAAACACTTAAAACACTGTTCACATGGATACAAACATATATCAATATACAGTGCTATACACACTGACATGCAGTACACACATGACGTATTTGATTTTATGAGACTGATGCGAAAACAGGGCATCCCAAGACACATGTATACTCATGCGCACGCACACCAAAAAAATGCAAGTTTAAAGTCAATGTACCCCCGTATCGAAAAACGTTATACTGACTGGTGCATCTAAGGAGTCATCAGCCAAGTGCAGGCCAAAGTAGTCTCTCTCAGTCAGCTCCAGGTGCTTAAAGACAGCGTCCAACAACACCTGGCCATGATCCGACTTCTACAGAGAGGAACAGATAACACACAGTTACTTAGAATTCTTTATTCCACAGCGGAAAAAAAGCAGAAGGAAGAGATGCACTGCTTTGCACGAAGATCTCTGGATCACGTCCCCGCCTTTTCACCGCTCCTCGACTCCTCGGTGAAAGGTCAAAGGAGAAACAGTGAGGGCACGAGAACGAGGGAGGAACCGATTACCCCATGCTTTATTGTGAAGGTGACTGAAGCATGGTGCTGGGAATCCATTTTCTCTCCACACCCATCTAAATAATTCACATGCTCACAGAAGCTTTTCACCAAGTTAAAGTGTAATTACGGCGCAAAATAATTCCATGGTCTTTTTCGGCACTTACATAATCAAATAAACCTCCAAGACAGTTTTCTTTTACTGTGTAAACTATTAACAGAGAAATACGGTAGAGTCGCTAATAGCCGGACGTGACTAACACTGATTAGTACGGTGAAGGCACTAAAACGGCTTTTTTAACCACTAATACTGCTCAAAATAACACCAAACCTCTGCAGTAGCATGAAAAGTATCCCTACACATAAAACAAAGCACCAATGAACTAATTGCATTTGGTAATCCACTTGAATGGACTTTACTATGAGAGGAGCTGGTACCGGGGCCAGTTGGTAAGTCTTTAAAACACTCTTTTAATAAACTCTGGGTTCACTTACTACGTTGTTGGTCCTTTGTTTTATGTGTAGGGACTCTTATCATGCTGCTGCAGAGGTTTTGCTGTTATTTTGAGCAGTATTAGTGGTTAAAAAAGACGTTTTAAAGCCTTCACCGTACTGCCCCGAAGTAATCAATGTTAGCCGCGTCCGGCTGTTAGCGACTTTCCTGTATTTCTCCGTTAATAGTTATTATAAAAAACTGTCGCGATGGCTTATTTGATGTATGCAAGTGCCGAAAAAAGGGCATATATATGCGTAAATGAATGTGGGAGTTGTATAAAACGAAGACTCATTGTTCCATTTCAACAACACATTAACTGTTGGCTGCCTTTGACTAACTGGAAAGTAATCAATAAAAACAGACTTGATGTGTGGGCAATTGTTTGATGAAGGCTGCCATGGGATTAGAAAGCAGCAGATACTGAGGAGTCAGAAGTTTACTTCTGAGGAACACTTGGCTCTGAAAAGAACCAAAGCACCGTGGTAAGAGAGTTAAGAAAAAACACGGAAAACCACCGTCTGTCTTGAGGTCCAGCTTGCATATAAAACAGAGAAGTGGAAAAAGGAACGTTTAAGAGCAAGAGACTGAGTTCAGGGAGGTCGTTCATTTCAAGTAAATCAATGACAGTGTGATAGAATGTAGTTAAGGAACTTCAAATCATTAAGTTCTGCTTTCAAAGGTTTTGGACAGGAAGTGCACATTGCGGCTTCATGCTGTACGTTATTCACTTGTTAACTGATGAGGACTAATGTAATAATAACCCTTTGCTATCATCAAACAGGAAGCAAAATGGATGTCTGCATTTTTCTACAGTTTTAATACTTGACGCTCACAACATTTAAATGTCCCTTTATTTAAAAATATATATATATATTTACATGTCTTTTTTCAGGTTGAGGTGCTATTTAAAAACTGGGAAAGTATCAAAAAACTCAGTCGACAGATACACAGCCTGTTATGACCCAGAAATGCTGACCAATCAGAGCAGACTGGGCTTTTTCAGGAGGGGGTCTTGAGGAGACAGGCGCTAAAACAGTGCGTTTCAGACAGTGGGTGAATACAAATATATACAGACAAACAATATGAGAAAAAATGCGTTTTTTGAATATTAAAGCATGTACACATTCTAGTAGAAACCCACAATAGAAGTAAGAACCTAAAAAAAACAAAGCACAATATGGGACCTTTAAGTGTGCATGCAGTCTAACAGTCTAATGAATAACTACAATATACATTTTAGATGTCATGGCCTTCATTTTCACAGAAAAAACAAATGGATGGTTGATGTAAAAAAAAAAAAAAAAATTAATGGTAGGAATAGTAGCTTGAGGTTGTAAAAAAAGGAATTTCTCAGAGCCGCGGAGAAAAACAGGACAGTGAAAAGAGGGATGAAAGAGGAGGAGGAATCATTTATGAAACAGATCATTAATATCACATCGTTTCGTGAGAGTAGGAAGGGCGCTAGGATAAACTGTGGGACCACAAGTGGAGCAGAAATTCACACCTGATCATCATGCCGCGACTTAGAGAGAGAGAGTGAGTTAGTGTGCGCACACACACACACACACACACCCACACCCACCCCTCTGGTCGACCTCTCCCCTTTACCCTGCTGACACACTTTTACAGCCTAGCATGCGTGAGTAAAGAGTGTGTGATGAACGGAATGATAGTTGACAGTTGACATGTTGACATGGCAGCCCTCTAGGATCACCGGCAGTCTTTTGGCGCGGCGCTCCTTTCTGTGTGTGTGTGTGTGTGTGTGTGTGTGTGTGTGTGTGTGTGTGTGTGTGTGTGTGTGTGTGTGTGTGTGTGTGTGTGTGTGTGTGTGTGTAGGCAATCTACTGCTGTCAAATCCTTGTTAAGGGTGAGTCAACCCTGATAGCCTCTGTTTCCCCCCACCCCCACTTCGCTCACTTCCCTACAGCTTTACTATTACTATCATGTTTGAATGATTAAAAAAAAGAAACTGTTAAAAAAGATCTCAAACTACTGTATTTTGGAAGTGTTTGGTAAAGGAAGTCTACTAAATCCGATAAAATGGACAAAGGTGGCGAAATCTGAAAACGTGGGTGTTGCATTGCACTGTTTTTTCAAAAAAGCTCACACTTGACTGTCACAAGATCTGTGTTGTCAGATTTTCTGCTGATCTCGATTCAAGAATGTAGTCAAAAGCGACCAACCAAGCTTTTTTTCGAAATTGTCACATTTAAAAAGATTGTAACAAATTGTGTCAATCACTTTTACACCGCGACTCTGAAACTCTAATCCACGGCAGAGGATCGTCTCCAGCACTCGGAACTACACTTGCAGGTAAACGATCTCTCAGACTGGACCACTGACATCCTGAAATAGACCTGGAAACGCTCCATTGTCCGCAGGTGAGACTCTCTTTGGTCTTACCTGCGCATCTCATATGGGCCATTTTTGCAACAAGTACAATAATAAAACAGAGTGTGAAAAGACTTTTACTCAGAGACAAACAGGCCACATCACTCACAGGCTGTTTGATTGACAAACCAACTGAAAATTGTCATGATCCAACAAGCTGACAGGATTGCCGACTGGAGTCAAACAGACTGAATTAGAGACTCTGTGTGTGCGTGTGCGTGTGCGTGTGCGTGTGTCCACTGCTTGCCCTTTGTATGAAGTGGCTTTTCAAGCTGGATGTGGGAGCCCTCTGTGCACTTTTTATACTGTGTTCCCAAGAAACCAGTCATCACCGTGTGTTTGTGTGTGTATATATGGTGTGTGTGCATGCGTGTGTGTGTGTGTCTGTGTGACTGTGTGTGTGTGTGTGTGTGTGTGTGTGTGTGTGTTTCTGGTATTTTAAAAGCATGTGGGCCAAGTGCAGGAGCAAACCGCAATATATTGTTAAAAATGAACATGCCCACAGGCAAGCATGTCCACACACTTTCACACATTCTTTCTCTGTACTTTTACACAACAAATTACAGCGCCAAACTCCGTACTGTGGAGAATTCATGGGCTACACACTCCAATGTCCAACAATGAAAGAGAGAGAGAGAGAGATAGAGAAAAACAGATGACTGAGAGATGGTGAGTGGAAGACAGAGAGTCATAGAGGCACACAGAGAGAGTAGAAGAGACAGCGAGCAGGGAAAAAGAGAAAAGGAGTGATTGACGATGCGGTGGTGCGAGACAAACGCTCTTTGTGTTGATCTTCATCCGTCCAGCAGCACCACTGACTGAAATAGTGTCTGTGTGCGTGAGAGCGAGGAGAGAAGAGGGAGACGTAGTGATGGAGCGCAATCAGGGCACAAGAGACTCGCTGAGAGACAGAGATGCTCTGATAAGTTTTTCAGCCGTAGGGTTTATCTAAAGTGTTAGAGGGGGAAAAGAGCCCCAAACTTCAGTCACACTGGGCCAAAGGGGTGCACAAGGGAATACCCCGGTGTCTTTTTCATGGCAGGTTAACAAAAGGTTTAAAAATGTGACACATTTATTTCCCTCCTTATTTCTTTCCTTCCAGGGGAAACCGCTGAATGTGCTGCATGTACGTGTTTGTGTTAAACAATGATGGAAATTCTGGAATGTGTAAGGCAGCTTGTCCAGACAGGAAGAGAACTACGTGAAGGAGGAGTCATTCACATCTACCTCTCTCTCGCTCTGTGTCCAAAACACACACATAATGCTGTAGACATACAGACACATTTAAATGCTTTATACATTGTATGAATCCACAAAGAGCATTCAAACCATTGCAGAGATTATACTGTGATTATACTCATTACATGTTTCACACAGCTAGGTTACATGTTACACCTGTGATGGAGCTGAATTCTGTTTGTTTTTTTTGGTAGGCCTGACATAGCCCAAAAACACATTTAGTGTACTTCTAATCGCTCACTGATATTTGTAACTGGATCTGCTCATCAAAAAAAAGGTTCAAGGAAACAGTAGATGAGAATAAAATCTCAATCCAATGATCACTTTAGTAGCTGTTCTGGAGCTTTCACTCATGTCGCAAGATGAAATGACTGATTGATGACCCATAACAACTGGACTGATGAAGACCAGACAATATAATGGAAATACCCCTGAACAGCTACTGAATGGTAACCTGATACACCAGATGGCTTGTTATAGAGAATCACCTGAGAAGCAGTCATTGGAGACTGTTTGGAAAAGGGCAGGCACTTTCAAAACATACCTGGCAGGTAATTGGATGAACCATCTGTCTACCAAACTCTTGCCGACTCTTGTCCCATCGAGGAAGGCCTTGTTTGCTCTTCTTTCAATGAAGAAATACTCTCCAGTTGTGATATAACTGATGCCAACTACAGCAAACATGCTGACCTCAGTCACGACCGCCATAGTCGTTCAGCTGCCAGTAGCTCCTCACAAGACACTGGAGTTATAGTTTGAGCCTAAAATGATGGATATTCATGCAATCACGTGATATATCAGATACCATGATCTAAGGTGCGTTTCCATTTTGGTAAAATGCGGCAGGTCAATGGCTGTTCACTCGCTGTGTTTCCATTACCAAAAAAAGGCCAGAGAGGGATTTACGAGGTGACATATCACTCCGAATGGGTTTCCATCGCCGGTGATCAGCTGCTCAGTTTTACAGTGGCGCGTTCTTCCTCAAAAGACATACAGAGTTTGATTTAAGGTGGCCCGTTTGATTCTCAACGTCAACTTATGTGCAAGTAACATGAAAGAAAACCCCTAAAGCAATTTCACTCAAAAGCAACTGGACTTGGTTATTTCCTCAACAATTAACCAAGTCCAGTTGCTTTTGACTGAAATTGCTTTTGGGATAACGATGACCTGGACAAAGGAGAATATTCAGAGAAAACACTCAAAAAAATTGAGGCGCCGTAAAAGTGTTTGTTGACAGGCTTGCACCCCATAGCACTAGGGTGTGTGTATGTATGCAGCAAAGGACCAAAGGTTAGGATCCAACCCGGCCGCAAGCCCGTGCAAAGATGCACATTCAGGGCGGCCAGTGGCGCAGTGGTTAGTGCAGTTGCCCCATTTACAGGGGGCTGAAGGTCCTTGAGGCAGTGGCCATTTCCTGTCATAAATAATAAAGGCTTGAAAACTCTCAAAAAAAAAAATATCTTCATGCGCATACACAGATCCTTTTCTGCGCTGCGTTCTATTACACCACTGGCTAAAAGTATCACACATCACATCCCACTCAGAGCTACATCCAATCAGCAACTGGCCTTTTTTCTGGCGCTGCTCTCACACAGGTCCAACAAACTTAAGCGACTCACAGGCAAAAAAGGGGCGTTTCAGCAAGATGGACCTGCCTCATTCCGGGTATTCGACCATAGTGGAAACGCACCTATACTCATCTTTTATATATTTATGGACGCAAAAATGCACAGAGGAGATAATCCACACATTGCGTATTTTCCATATTATAGAGAAGAGAGCTAAGCCAGCAAAATGCTCTCACAGCTACACCCGTCCCATCCCACAACCCAATGGCACGACATTCCTACGCGGTTTTCACACAAAGTCTAACTCTTAACACATAATTAAAATGAAATAATTTAACAAAAACACACAGAGCAGCTGTAGTCTATATTTGGCTCACCCAGTCACAGAGACGGCACGCTAACTGTTGGAGCATTTTAATATGAGGACTTTACTAAAGGAATAAGTGTCTGTGTGATGATGGGGCATTGGTCAGCTCAAGGGAAAGTAATATATGGAGTGGAAAATAACATCCAGCAAGCTTCTGCAGTGTTGCGCTGGAACAAATGTGTCCCCTTTAACTTTTGAGATAGTGCTTGGCATTGATAATCATTCACCATAGTGTCTCGTTTTGCAGAAATGTGTGTTAACATTCCTCACAGTAAGGTATTAAAAAAATGTATGGTTTTCAAAGCCTTTGGTTAAAGATAAGGTATGAGTTACTAGCTGTTCAGAAAAAAAAAGGTTTAGCGCTCTCATCGTTTTTTAAATCACCTCTTCCACATAACTTGTATTTGTCCCAGAGGTCTCAATCAGCAGAAAGTTACAGCTGTGATGCAGGATTATTTATCCTTTGCCTCTTGCTGCTCATTATTAAGAGCTATTTCATTACCAAATAGCTCCTGCGGAGAGCTGAATGTTTATTTGGTGTGTAGTGGTTACTATGGTTACCGCCGCATCTCCCTTTACTCTGGATAAACCCAGCTTCTGACCCTGCTTTTGTATTTGTAGAGAGGTGGGTCAGTAGTGGGCTGGGCTTTTTAATTTCTTGTCATTTATCAAGCCTTCGAGCTACACCAGATTCTGCTTTTAAACCGGTACGGTGTCTGCCAAAGACTTCCCCATCCATAAGATCGTCAGTACGAGCCCCCGTGTGCAGCCACTCCCCCGCACCATTAGCGTTGCGGTTCCCATGACAATACGTGACTGCTTCTGGATTCTCACTCTCCGCTAGAATCAAGGCCAGTCGGCCAGGGAGAGGATCAATAGAAGTATTGTTGCTCTCAGGATGGCTTGTCTTTCCAGGAAGTTACTGCTGCTGCAGGGGTCTGATCAATGACACTGACAGAGAGACTGACAGAGACCGAGTCATTCATTCAGCAGAAGGCGGGGAGGGGGCGATGAATCAGGAAGCAGAGAGGGAGGGAAATGTGATGCAGGGAGAAATGTAAAGACAGAAAATGGAGAGGTCGGATTTTATAAGAGAGACCGTGTATGACGGCGATCCACAATAATGACTTAATCCCGATTATCCATCCATGAAGAGAACATGATGTACAGTATGATGCAACTGAAGTTCACCGGCCTTTTGGCTGATTCACTGCAAATTCTTCAAGAATTATTTCATATACACGGTTCATAGGCAGATATTGCATCTCATTCCTTTTGGTGGGAAGAAAGTGCAGAATCGCAAAGAGTGTTAGGAAGTAAAAGACACACCGGCTACAAGGTAGCTTCTCTCACAACGAAACAAAAAGTCATGTTATTAAGAAGCCACTGAATGACGTACCATATTTGTGTATTTCTCTAGTTATGTATGCATGCATATACATGTTCACACGCACTCACTTGAACAGCAACAGGATGTGATCTGTCAGAGGGGATGTTATGAGAGGAACTGTGTTTTCTGACTCACAAAGGGAATTTCCCTACTCACACTGTCTGAAGTCCGATCAAAACACACGGTGACAGAGAGAGACATGAAGACACACAGAGAGAGAGAGAGAGAGAGAGAGAGAGAGAGAGAGAGAGAGAGAGAGAGAGAGAGAGAGAGAGAGAGAGAGAGAGAGAGAGAGAGAGAGAGAGAGAGAGAGAGAGAGAGAGAGAGAAGGACATGTGTTATCACATGAAGTGTCACACGACTTTTGCATCAGTCACAATCCAACTGGCTTTGGGCAAAACATGCCACACACATTCTCTATTTCTCTCCCCTCAGGGTGTTACTTATTGGGATTGACTGATGATTGCAAAAACAGAAGAAAAAAGACCAACTGTGTCTGAAGACCAATTACTGAGAGAAGCCAGTGTGACAAAATACATATTATGGTTAATATGGCCATACATGCATGTTGGATTTCTATGTATGTTAGACGCAAAGCTAAGCAAAATCTGTTTTCTGATCTAGGCAGCCCAAAAAAACTGACTGGGCCCTTTTTTTTTTTCTTGTGGGCATACCAGATACCCAAATATATACACCCAAGCACCGAAAGAGTGAGTTTTCCATTAAATGCCCCTTTTAACCATTAATTATCATCACAGAAAATAAATCAATTTAATTTGAACTTAAACGTCTGCAAACAGGCAGAGACACTGACGCTTTTTCCAACCAACACTCAAGTTAATTTGAGGTGGGCCTGAGGGGAAGTTCTACAGTTGAGAAAATGTAGTCCCAAAGGAAAGGGCTGTCTGACAGATCGCATGCACTTACACTGACAGATTTTTTTACGTGAGCTTTTCATCAGGTGGTGTCCACAGCAGTACATCGCTTAGCTTCACCAACTGCCATCTAGTAAAGGTAATACACTGCCTATATAGTCACCTCATAAAACCCCACTCCAAAATATCCAAAATATCCCTTTAATGTACAATTATTTAAAGGCTGACTTGTTTGGGGCATCAGCCCGACCCAGCAGGGCGTCAAGAAGATAAAAACCCGCCCTCCAAGAAACATCCTGAACTCATAACAGACAAACACAAAATGACTAGGCAAATTGCACATATGGACCTGCTGCTTTCAGTCCTTTTTGCACTATTATGCCACCATCTGCACTTTATTATTATTTTTATCATTATTTATACAATTGTATTGTTTTGTTGTTACTATAGCAGTTAGATAATTTATGTTGTGTCACTTACCATTGTGTCTTGCCACTTTACTAATCAAGTCTTGTCTTTGTCTTGTCTAGGCTACGCATGGGATAGTGAGAAACCAAATTTCGATTCCTTGTACTGTATGTCTTGATCATGTGAAGAATTGACAATAACTGACTTTGACTTTGCTCCTCACTTCATGGCTATATGAACATCCTTATATTGTTTTTTATGAATAAAAATAATCAACCATGTGAATTTGGGTTTTCATCCGCAAGTAAATGAACAGGTTTACCAACTCTCAAAATATCAATTAATGCATGACAATAAAATAAAGTTGATTAGTAAGTATTAAACATTTTTGGGCAAATTCTCCTCTCCCCCGACCCCCTCGGAAAAATAGTGTAGACAACTGCCCAACATCCCCCATCACACTCCTATCATTAACTCGATCTGGGTCATAATTATGCCCTGTGTTTTGATAATACAGTTAATTTGGTGGCCTTGCTTGTTTTGGCAAACTGACACCATTAAAGGTATTTCAAATCAGCTAACAGCAGTTCCTGCATGAAAACCTAAAAATGTGAGGATTCTCAGGCAAGTTCTGGAGTTATAAGGGGCATCTTTATTCTCAGGACTGTTTGTGATTGACAGCAGAGATGATAACGTGCATTCACACTTTATAAAAATGTATGTATCATGTCTGTGTGTTCAGAGTTGATACTTGGTGGGTACTTACGCAGACTTTGAACGTCTGGACAGTGTTGTCCAGCAGCAGTATGTTGCACACAACCTGTGTGTGCTGCCTGTCTCGCTCCAGCTCCGTCGCCCGGACATTGTAGGATCTGCCAGCAGGCAAGTGGAAGCGCGCGCTCATCACGCTCCTACCAGGGTCTGCAACGACAATAACACAGAGCAGAGGGAACAAAATGATGAATGAGAGAAACAAGAGGTGAAACAGAAAAAAAGGGACAGGGACATAAACAGAGCATCATATCAATGCTTGTGATGTACATATATTATATTACAACGTAGAACGTAGGTGTGCTAAAGCTCAATGTGTCTACAAAGAACACAATAAGATAATGTAGAGTTTTCTCCCCACTGCCTTAGTGAAGGCAGCCACACGGCGTGGCAAGTCTGTACAAGCATGGCAACCAGCAAAGACTGACTGCTTCATGAGAAAAGAATGTCAATGAGAAGGCAACAGCAGAGTCCCTACCAGGGGATGTGGAAACTCTACAGCAACCCAGCACTAAATCACTCACAAGCTACTATAAAATTAAATGAAACAAGAAAAAAACAGCTTAGCAACAGAGATTAAATTGATTTGCAATCCTCCATCTTCCAATGAGTCAAAACTTGTCTGTGTTTGATGGGCAATAAAAGGGAATATTGGAAGTTAAAAGTCAGTAAAACCAACAATCAGGATATCTTTCTGCCGCCTTGTTTGACACGTAGACGCATTTATGAATTTTGTTTTGAAATGTCACTACATTCTTAGAACTTCACACGGGCCTGTCTGGAGTGGCTCAAGTGATTGGTAAATGATGGCAGCGCAAACAGTGGCTGAGGAAGCACCGTCTGCTCATCAGTGGGAATAAATAACAATAATTCAATCTGAAGCTGCTCCATTTACAACAAACCAAAGCCCCTTATTACTGAGGCCACGTCTGACTGCTTTCCTTGTCTCCGTAGATTACAAACTGGTCGCATGTGGCTCGGATCCAAGTATACACAGATTTAAAAACAAATGGCCTCTTATACTTTGCTCTCTGTCCTCACTCTGCAGTATAAGAATGTATAACGAAGCTTTTAAGTTTAAATTTCTTTTTAATGAAATAAAATAATTCAACTTTAATTATAGACTAACCTTCTATTTCCCAATATTAGCGTATCACAGTTATATTGGTATTGACATGTACTTTTTAATATTTAACAGGGCGCTTTTTTATATATATGGGATTTTTCCTTTTCCTTGGATTATTCCTTCAAGGTATGAATCAACATACATAAATATGCCAATTTTGAGGTCTTCACTGGTTGCCTAGTAGCCTCATAGTGATAGTAAAACTCCAGGAAGTTACTGCACCACCGTAAGACTTTTTGTACAGGTTAAACAGTAAGAAAGAAAATTAGTATACTTCCCTAAATGCCATTCCTTAAAAAATATTCATCAATAGTTATATTTAACAGTCTAAATTTGCAGTTGTCTTAAACTTTCAGTGTCATATTTGGTAATAAAATGTGAGTGCCACATGCCGTCTCTTGTGTTTTTGTGAAGTTGCAACAGTGTTTTCTTCATTTTGTTGGGTAATATGCCTTTGCAGTGGGATTTGTGTGCTTCCTGTCCACCTCCTGCTTTTTTTATTCTTTGGTGATCTGTCTTGACAGGAGACATAATAACCCCACAAGGGTCATGGCCCCGTCATCAAGAGCTGCTGTATTTGTAACGATGGCTCTATGTGAGCGTATTTGGGTATGCATATAGTATATATGGAGGGCCCTCTGTGTGTCTGAGCTGCTTGTCACTACACATCAGCACCAACCCCTATGACCACTGGCAGATGGTGTGCACACTTTGTACGCACACACGCACATACAAATGTATAGTTGAGGCCACCACTAACAGCAGAAACAGCCTGCCTTGTTAGACACTCAAGCTCTACTTTATAAATGTGGATTTAATATGCACAGTATATCATTTATTGTATATGTTGCGTGATTGCATCTTAAGGGGTGGATGTTAGACTTTTTAAATATCTCTGTAAAATCAATCTTCATCATTCTTCAATATTGGGATGCATGATTACTTTACAGGCTTGTGCCAATTGGTCAGATCGTATAGCGACGATTGAAGGGATGATGGATGATTGTTTTTTGCCTACGCTGTCATTAAAGGGATTTTAACTAAACATGTTAAAACAATCTTTAGAGTTGAGTCCTACTGTGCATCTAGAGAGGTTTCTGGTGGAGCAGCATGTCCACCTGCTGAGCCCTGTTAATCAGCACCAGGGAAATTGGCATCTCTTTTCCATGGATCTGACACCCCGCATATTCATGCCTGTTCGCCATAACTGCTCTGCGCTCCATAACAGCCACACTACATGGGGGATGGATACTAGGGCTGCAGCTATCCAATCTTTTTGTAATTAGTATTCTACCGATTATTATTATTTAAAGGCAGCCGAATTGCCAGCTTGTTGTCCAGTGTAAAAACAAGAGCGGCCCTATGTTCACCGCTTTTCAAAAAAAAAAGGTCCTACGTTCCCCGGTTATTTTTCCACAAATAGTGCCAAATTTCCCGTCAAATAGGCTTATATAGATCCTAACAGTACCCCCTAACCCTGACCCTCACTCTAGCCCTAACCCTAACTGTAACCTCTAACTAACAAAAGGCCAAATTAAATCAGTGAAGACGTGGCTTATGCGACATGGGAACACGGGACCCTTTTGGGTAAAAAGGGATGACCCCTTAAAGACCCCTAATGTCGCACCAAGCACAGACACACAGACTATTGTCTGAAAATACATTTTCAGATAAAATATCTATAAAATGTATTTTATTAACGTAAATCAATTTTGATTTAACTGTATAGCTTGCAGAAAGCTTAAAAGTTAGATTTATCAAAGCTCCGTCAGACCCCGAGCCACACCAATGCTGGCTGAACACTGGTCTGTTAGTGATCTGGTGTTACCACAATTGGATTATATGAAAGGTAGAAACCCAACCCTATATTCACAAACAGTCTTACACAATTAGTGACTGACGAGAACACTTCTTAGCCAGTTACAAAATTTGTTTTAGTGTCATCGGTGGGTCCAGTGACGTCTGAAAAAGTAACCTCTGGTGATGTCACCACGGTGAATTCAGTTTGGGCTTGGAGATTGCAAGTTGACTGGAAAGTTTGCTGTGTTTCTCAGTTTATTATAGCACAAAAACCTGAAACCCTGGCTTGTGTAACAAACCGGGGGCATGTAGATGTAGGCATTTATAAGGCAGGGGTGCTCTTACAAATAGATGCTACTGAGCTGCGTTACAGAGAGTGTAGGACCCAGTGTATGACAGGTAACAATCAACCAAGCGTGAAGATGGTCATACAGTAGGTAATCCTAGTGAGATACATTTTTCTGACTGCCAGCAGAACAACCTCACACACATAATGAGGTGTACATGTATAAGTGCAGGCACATGCACACCCACAAATGCACACAGGGAAACAGTCGCAGCCGCAGCACTGTCGGCTGGGGAAACGGAGCGCGTGGAACAGCTAGATGAGCAGAGAGGAGGGCAGAAATCAAGCCATGCAGAAGGAAGGCAGGAAGGAAGGGAAGACGCAGGGACGCAGGGACGCAGGGACGCAGGGACGCAGGGACGCAGGGACGCTCTCCTATCCCTGGCTCACACTTTGGAACAGCTACAGGATACATAGATGATTAGGTCTGACACACATACTCTCCCCACAGGCCACCTTGCCTTCCCTGCTCTCTTCCTGTCCTAACATTTTTCTACCATCCAGCTGAAGACAATTTAAAGAGCACGGACCACAGTACTGGATCATCTCTGTAGTGTGCAACTATTTACTCACCATTTTCCCAAGTACACCTCTGTACGCAGAGTTGATAATGGAGAACTGGCGTAGAGGAAGAGTCCACCCCTGACACACCTGCAATACGCTGGGATATCTTTCAACGCACAATGGGCTTCAATTCTAAAAAATGGACACTGCTTCCCAACTGAGCAGCATGTTACCGAGGGAAAATATCCTGTTATAATAACATTAATGCCCTGCAGGCAGGCTTAAACGATCTTTTCTTTGACAAAGAAGAGCTAAAATGAAATGACAAATATTCCCTCATTTAATCTCCACTGTGTTCAGACTCAGGAGATAATAAAACATTTGGGTTGATGCTGAAAACCATTGTAGGCCTACTTTTTTCCACACAGAAAATGAATTAATCAATACCGGAAGTGATAAAGAATTAGACTGATAAGTAGAATCTATAATGGCAATGGTATAAATAAAATCTCATAAATTCCCATTCCTATCTGTACATGACTTCAAATCATCTGAATGGTGGATATGAGCATCTTTTGAAAGCACTAATGGCAAATACTGTCAGAATCTTATCCAGTTTTTCTGTAAAATATATTGTGATATTTGGTGTTTTGATGTTGCTCTTCTACGTCCGCCTAGTCTGGTGTTGTCAGACCTTACTCCAGTGTTGGAGTAGGGTCTGGCTACCCCACACATATACTCTGGAATAAGGGGGGAAAAAAACGCTCTAGATTGTGAGCCTTTCTTTAAACCAATCCTCTTGGGCAGCAGTAAGCACCAGATTCAGCGATGGTGGGTGGTGTGTCCTGGCAATAAAATGGCTGATTCCCCGCAAAAGAAAATGCCACAAAAAATATTAAAAGACTTATGGCGAGTGGTTGGTGCGACTGGGAGAAGCTGGTGTCACTGGCCCCTGCCAGAAATAAAAGACGTGGCAATTCCACTGAAACTGATTATGGCCATGTCAAGAAACGGGTCAACATCAGGGGAGCCAGAGTCAGGTCTTTCCCCAGGTGAGTTCAGAAGTGGTTTTAGTCCTGCAACTGCAAACTCATCCGATACAGACTAGCTTAATGTAGGTTGCTAGCTCGGAGGTGGTTGTTGTTGATGTTTCCTGTAGTGAAGGGGATTTGAGAAGGGTAACACGCAGATAGCGGAAGGGGAGCAAGGGGAGAGACATCTGGCCCCACGCCGGATGTCAGCCTGTATCCCAGCACTGTATATTGAGACTAACATCATCCTAATGTCATTGTTTTCTCATTTTAAATTCTGTTCTCGGTTTAGTCCCGCTCTACTGTATTCATCACTTTCCCATTGTGTCATTTTCTATTTTACTCCATTCTCAGTGTTCTGTCACTTTCTGCCCTGCTGTGTTTCTTTTCAGTTTTGCTCTGCTGAGCTGGACAGGGCAGCCATACTCCCCTGAGATAAGCCTCCGGAACTCCGGAAGCACGCTACCATTATTGCTTCCTGTCGTCAGCAGAGCTTGCAAACAGGCAGGAGTGTGCATGTGCATAGAGGTAGGTGTGTGCGTGTGTGCGTGTGTGTGCGTGTGTGTGTGTGTGTGTCTTCTTGACCCTAAAGCTTTCCTCAGTGGTAGGCTCCTCTGGCTCTCGCAGCTTATTGCAAACACAGACGGTCCTGGAGCCTTTCCATCTGTACACAGGAATAAACGCCCTTCATACACACATAAGAACACTTCCGCTGCAACACACTAACACGCACATACGTACAAACAGAGCTTGTGTATAGCTCCACTGGATCAGGACACATTCTTGCACACACACGCACACAACACTGAAAGCTATCCAACCATTACCTACTGAACTACAATTCTACCCATATGTCTTATTCATAGCAACAGAATAATTGTCTTCAAAGGAAAAGCTACACAACCCAGTTCGAGTATGGGACAACTAATGAACTTCATTTGCCCCATACATTTCTATTTATATCCCCAAATTCTTCAAAAGATACTCAAAATACAGGATACGTGTGGCTGTTCTGTGCCTTTGTGTGGCTTTGAAACAATTGAAATAAGAGGCTCGCAGTTAGGAATCCCAAAGGAATTCTACATCACCTCTCCACAGTGTTTCATAAAGCGGAAACTAGGCCACAGGCAAACAGGTGGTCAATTACAGACGTGTGCCACTGTGTGTGTGTGTGTGTGTGTGTGTGTGCGTGTGTGCGTGTTCATAAACCTCCGACTGCTGTGAGTTTTCATAATAAATGATTGAAAAAAAGCCTACTCTAAAGCCTTTATAGATCTCTCTCTCTTTCTGTGTATGAGAGTTAAATAAGAACAAATAAATGAAACATGCACTATATACACTATAGGGAGACACTATATTGAAAAAAAAATGCAATATATACAGAGGTATGAAAAAATAGCCTACAGAAAGGTTCACCCTCTATTTTGTACATTTTAAATTTAAATACATCGGTCCGTTGTACTTTGAAGGAAAATGAAGAGGCCACAGAGGAAATGCAGCCAATGAGGGCCAGTTATATTTTTGGTTCATAATAAAACTGTGGCAGCCTACCTAGACTAGTATGACTAGACTAGTAGTATGGATTACACATGGAAAATGGGAGTTTTTCTTTTGTTTCAAGCTGCAAAATGTTGTAGCATGAAATGTTTGAAATTCATCTACCTACATTTCAATGTTCATGCTCAAACAGTATATTGCGCAGCCTTACTTTACAGAGTGGAGGTTTGCACTGGCATGACACAGACTCAGACCTGACCAGCTACTATGTTATATTTGAGTTATTCTGTCTTTAATAACACAGAGGTAGAGGTATGCTTGGTATTAAGCTACATTATGGAGGCCAAGATCTGGTTTTAGCCTGGGGAAAAAAAGACATCCTGTTCCAGTTATTTCTTTCCATCCTCTTTCTACCTGTCCCTCCCCACCATCACTGAACTTCACCCAGTTTTCACCACCCTTTCCCTACCAAATTTTTTCCTCAACCCACCATCCTCCTCCCCTTCTTACATCCGACTACCCCCCGATGATCCCTTTAATTCTACTTATTTTATGTAGGGCAACAACAGCAGCAGACAGAGGACTGTTTCATGCGTGTGTGTGCATGTGCGTGCGTGCGTGCGTGCGTGCGTGCGTGCGTGCGTGCGTGCGTGTCTGTGTGTCTGTGTGTGAGACTGACAGATTCAAACAAAGCATTTAAAATGTGTCTGTATGGGGGAGGTGGGGTGCCAGGGAAGTTGCAGCTTAAGGAATGTGTGCAGCGAATGACCCCTGACCTCCTTTAGGGATAGCCATATGTGGCCCTGGCTGATGGTAAAGTCATACAGTGCAGCTTGTAATCTGATTGCTGAAGAGAAGAGAAAAGAAGATTTTTTAATAACAAAATTCAGATTTTATGTTGTGTGCAAATGTTTGTATCGTTCTACTTCAAAACCAGCACTACATAGAGATTTTGCAGCAGGATAACCCCACACTTCCACCAGATAACCAACAAAAGTTCCTTCAGAGCACTGACACACAAACACTTCATGTTTTGACTTGCAGTCCTGCCTCATCAATGCTGTATACATGTAAATAGTTTAACGTAACCTGCTAGGTCTGTTATTCTTTGGAATTTTCTTTTTGTTACACAATGCATGGAAATAAAGTGCATTTTCAGCTATAGTATGGACTCAAAACAAATGTTTTCATAGCGTATATATACAGTATATATATATATAAAGTATACTAGCATATATAAGTTAATCAGACGGATTATAATGAGATTATCAGTTCTCATCGTTGTTCTTAAATTCATCACAACTCACTTATACAGATATGCAAACGTCTGCAGACCTCTGCTTGAACTTCACTGACTGAACCCTTATGGAATAAGCCGCTCAGTGTGCATGAATGAAAAGCCTGAGTCAGCGTGCGCAAATGCATTGATTATAAAAAAGTCCAATTCAGTCCTCAGCTGCTTACAGGCCTTTATTTTTCATTCCAAGCAGTAACTTTCACACTTCTTTCATTAGCTGAAGTGGAATATCCAAAGAGCCACATACTTTAAACAACAACAACAGCCCACATTAGCTAGTGTCTCCTATCTACAAACCTATTGATGTTCGGATGAAGTTGCTTCAGCCCAATCCTTTTTTTGGTTGAAATTTTCAAAATATTATCTCATTTTATTTATCATCTGATGTATAACCAAAAATAAAATTCATTCATCCATTCAATTCATTCAATCAATGACAAGAATAATCCTTTGTCAAGTTAGAAACTGAAAATGGATAATGAAAAAGGTCAGAATTACAGTATTTGCATTGCGTTTTTTTTTCTGGACAGATTGTAGGTTTTTTCCATTGAAATTGTCTTCAGTTCAACCGAGCCCCATTCTTTTCATCAGCAGTTTGGAAAACTCTTCTGTCGCTTAAAACAGGTTTTGGTTTGGTCAAACGCCGTGGCAAGTAAAATATACCTACCGTAAACATTATCCAGCTGAATGCCACGACGGTCAAACTGGGTGAGTCAATCAGTAAGCCAAAAGGCTAAAGGATATACACCCACTGGCCAATTTATTAGGTGCACCTGGGGCTTGATAAAGTGTCAGTGTGGTCTTCTGCTGCTGTTCACTCTCTGTAGAAAGTAGGCGGTGTTGTGTGTTCACAGATGCTCTCCTGCATTCCTCTGTTGGAACCAGTGGATATTTGAGTTCCTGTTGCCTTTCTATCAGCTTGAACCAGTCTGGCCATTCTCCTCTGAGCTCTGGCATCAACAAGGCATTTGTGCCCACAGAACTGCCGCTCACTGGATCTTTTCTCTTTTTCGGACCATTCTCTGTAAAAACCCTAGAGATGATTGTGCGTGAAAATCCCAGGAGATCAGCAGTTTGTGAAATACTCAGAGCAGCCCGTCTGGCACCAACAACCATGCCACGTTCAAAGTCACTTCAATCACCTTTCTACCCCGTTCTGATGCTCGGTTTGAACTGCAGCACATCCTCTTCACCGTGTCTACATGCCTAAATGCATTGAGTTGCTGCCATGTGATTGGCTGATTTGAAATTAGCATTAACGAGCAGTTGGACAGGTGTACCTAATAAAGTGGCCGGTGAGTGCAGAGACGATATGGATTACAGCATGTGTTACTTAGTGGTTCCCAAAGCTGTCTACCATGCTGAAAGAAATGCCCTTCTTTTCACATGTGATAACATGAGCACATTTTTCCCTTCCCTTGTTTCTATTTACCCTCCGTCATCAGAAGACACTTTGACTTGTCGTAACAGAATGAGCGCAGGTGGAACTAAAACGTTAACAAAGGCTCTGGCCCAGCTATTGCTGCAGTGCAATGTAGAGATTAATTATATTATTAGTTACACCTGTGATTCACAAGGCAACACGTCTCTTGCGAAAGAGGTCTGCAAAACCATAGATGGAGAAACCATAAAAGGAAAGCTGCTTTATTACGGACAGTCCAGTGCAATGGTGTCATTGCACTGGACTGTTGTTTGACCCAATAACACTGTTATGTTTGACCCAATACCTACATAATTATAGATAGCGGTTTTGCTTTTACATCACACCATTTGATGCATGCATGTAAACAGTCATTGTAAAGCTGGAAAATACTTTTTTCTAGAATTTCACTTAAAACTGTTGTGTGGGTTAAAGTTCCTCATAAAACAAAATGGTTTTCATTTGTCACATATTTAATTCATGCAGGAGTATACAAAAGGCATTAGAATGCGGTTATTTCATATAGACTTGTTTATTTGAATTACCAGAAAATATGCTATATTCTGACCGTTATTGAGATATGAAAATATGTATACTGGGATATAAGATATTGGCCATAGCCACCCTGCCCTTAATAACGGCTTTCCTTTTTCCTCGTATTCCCCTCTCCTCCTGTCTTTAACTGGTAGTATGGCCTGTGAAGCCATTATGCAAATTATAGTCATCAGTACCGAGGAGAAGCCATTTACTTACACACACGCATGCACACAAACACAGAGAGCCATTCATAAAAACCTAACACCTGTCACAGACATTCCTCCTGAATCAAAGATACAGATAATGGAGACTGACGGGCACTTTCAGCAGTAACCCTTTTCAGCTCATTCTGGTCACTGTCACAACTGTGCTACTCATCTCCTCTCCCTGTATCTCACATGACCTCTCATCTCTCACCATCATATCCACATCCACCTCTCCTCCCCTCTCTCCTTTCCCCCCCATTTGCTTTTTTCTCTCTTTTACAGCTGCCTGCTTGTTGGCTCCTCCTTGTTGTGTCCCCTCATCCCTATTTGAGCATCACTTCTTCATTTTCTAACTTTCTCCCCCCTCTGTTCTCTCTTTCCCACTTGACCTTGGTAAAAATAGATTTCCTGTGGCCAAAGAGCAAAATTAATGCAAGAAGATATTTAATTTGTCCTCATACAGCTTCATTACATTTAAGGTATGACAAATAAACAGCACAGAAATGTAAAAACTCCCGCCTGCAAATACTCATTCAGGTGACGTGCTCGGGCTGCCAGATCGGCTTGACAGATTCACGGTCTAGGGTTTTTATTGTGAAAGGTAATAAGGAGTGGATCTGGTTTGCGGACCCTTTGTCAAAGTTAAAAGAAAGAAAATAAAGGCTTCCTATGTCTTTGCCTAACCACTTTTCCTTGACCTCGATGGAACACATCATGAGGGTCAAGGAAAGATGTAAAGGGGAATTCATAAGGACTTGGGATGAGACAACCGCGGTGTTCAGGGAAGCCGACTGACACTTGGCTCGGATGTCAGGGCGGATGTTATTGACGTAGGTCTGCTGTGGTGGAATACAAAGAGCACATCTCTAAGTGTTCTTGCCGTGCTGTTTCATGCAGGTTTTACAAACGTGTACAAACTGGTGGAAAATCTTTACATTTACCATTTTATTTCCATCTTATTTTGCTTTAACTATGTCTATTCATATGAAGCACTCAGAACATGTAATTTCCTCAGTGTAAAGCACTGAGCTGTCGTTGATTTATTGTATTAAAAGCTGTGAAATAAGGTTTATTATAATTGATTGCTCATGCTCCTGTCCACTCAAATGTATCCAAATCAATCCCGATTAGTAAGATGCAAATACACGTGGTTTGGGTGGTTGCGGGTGGGTGGAATAATCATTAATAAGGAAAATATTAATTACACCCACTGCTCTGCATTTACGCATTTATTTTTTCCTCTGTAATGTTTCTTAGTAGTATACGCTTTTTTAGTTTTGCTGCTTAAATGTCCTACAATTTTTATGGCAGTCACATTACTGCTTACATGGAAACATTGGCAGTTGCATAAAACAGCCTCTAACCATTCAAACAGATGGTTAAAGAAAACACTCATCAATACAATGGATCATTTAAAAAGCAACGTAGCCAGCAGGAACTGGTAGAGGGGGAGTGAAATCTTTCAAGGGGATATAAGAAGTTTTTAGCCATCAGATATCTCTAATCCAAGGTTTGAAACTTGAAATACATATTTCCTCTGATTTAGAGACCTGCACCGTATATTATATTCTGGCCAAATGGGGATAATGTGTTGCTATAATTGTTGCTGCCTCCTAAAAAAGGAAGCAGCGATCACCTTTCCTTACCACGCAAACAGTTCGACCAGCTCTTATCATGGTCACCACTTAAATACTTCCGGGTCATTTCACTTAATTAGGAACCTTCCTGAGCAAAAAGAAAAACTATTCGACCACAGCAGTCATGCCTTTATTCAAGTTCTGGAAAAATCCACACATAATGTCAGTGTTCTATATGACAAAAAACAGCAGTTCAAAAACATATAGGCCACATAGGAAAAAACACCCGTTTATCTTTTTTTGCGGAGTCATTCTACAGTTTTTTTAAGAGCAGAATGTTTTTGTATCACTATTTTTATCCATGTTGGAAGAACCAAAAGTTGCAAAACAACAGTTGCTATGTGTTGCAAGATGTACATGAGCTATTTACATGATTTACCACTGTACAGAAAGTGGTTGCAAGTGGCTACAGGTAAACAAAGTGGGAGAGAGATAACTTCAAACTCCCTTTATCTAACTTCTTCTGTTGAAACACCCTCTGGCTAGAAACACATTCCTCTAATAAATGCGACTTCCACAAAAGCATTGCCCCTGGCGACTATTTCATTAGATGGTTTACACGATAGACATTTGTGGTTCTCAATCAACATGACAACAGCAACTTTAAGTCACATTAAAATCATGGCAAGGGCTCTTAAAGTTCCAAATAGTTCTTTGAAATGATCCAAAACAGAGTAACTAACAAACATTGTATGCTCATAAAAACACAGAGGAATGTGACATTTCCACCCATGTGTTCAGTGACATGTCCCTCACTTTAACCTTAATATTCACCAATAACTGGAGATAAAGAAACAGTCCAGCAGTCAAAAACCTTTGTGTGATTACATCAACAGCATTGTGATCATAACTGCTTTAAGCACCGCAGTAAACACAGTGACCACACCCAGGTTTTTCTTCAGGGCATGTTAACGCACAGACTGACTCCATTTGTTGTTCTGAATTGACATGTAACACAAATGTCACTGCAGTGGCTGGCTAGCAGCGGTGGAGAAAAGCCACAGTTTCAGGGTTTCCTTCTGTCAGCTAACACAGCAAGCAACAACACGCTGCTCCTCCGTAAATAAAAATTCAACTGATGTGTATTTTGTGGTGCTATTAGGACGGCTCATCTGGCACTAGCAAACATTCGTCTGGACATCAACCATCAGATTATGATGTGTTTCTTGTTGTGCTGTCCAACAGCGGCAGTTTTATCTAACATGTAACTGTTGCATATGAAATTATTCATTCAGTGTTCAAGGTGTGCAACAAGAGTCCTTGGGAAAAGAAACAACACTGTATTCTATTAAACAGGTAAGAAGCAGCTACTATACCTTCTAGATGTTTTTTACTACTAGAATTAATTCAAGTTGCGAGGGGGGAACTTTCTCCAGACTAATGGCAGTTGCAAAAGATTAAAAAATAATATCTAGGCTTGTCAGGGTGGATTTTTTTAAAAACATAGAGGCCATTATCCACCACCACTGCAATGTAGTGGGGACACATTAAAGGAATTTCAAATGAAAAAGCTAAACAGAACACACAAATTGGAAACATGAGACAGGTGGGACGGTGTTACCTCATTATATAACGAGAGGCCCTCTTCTCTACAGTAACGTGGACACACACAAGCACACACGCACATGTACACACGCACACGTACACACACACCCGTACAAACAGAAAAAACAGAAAGCAGAGAAACAGAGATGCAGGTTTGATTAAAGCAGCACATTCCCCTGATTTTTCCTTTCCTGCTGACGCTGGCACCTTTAAAATGTTACCAGGGGTCATGTTCTGAGCACACTGCAAATTTCCACCCGCATCCACCTCAGCCCTGTACATTCCTGCCCCACCGGCAGGGAGGCCAGGTGTTGTACACCAAGCACCCCCACCCTCAGCTATAGCCTAGGTTACCAGAATAACAACGACTACATTCACATTCACACCTGATGGAAACAGGAATGTTTCCAATCGAATATAATCAAGTGATTTCCTGCCATTGTTTCTAGTAACATGTACATAGACCTTGGACCATTTTAGGGTGGAGTGACTAGTTCAGGTGATGTAAGATCAGTCAATATCAAACTTTGACATTTGCCCTCTGTCACCACTCAGAAGCACAGTTGTGATTCAGTCCGTGCTTCTGCTTTATCCCGTCTTTGTAGTTGCAGTACACGGTTTTATTCTTCTGATAAAATACCTCTCTGGATCGATCCTATACATTCTTTAACCACCGCTCTCAGCAACTGTGTGTTTAACAGTGTTGAGGATCAATAAGCAGTAAGTTAAACAGCCTCTCGTCATTAGACTGTAAAAGCTCCCTTAACACCACACACACACACACACACCATAAAGAACAATCAACGCACACACACGCACAAGCACAATGCATACCCATTCATGTGTGTGGTAGAGCTGATCTCCGCTTTTTTTGCATCTCAGTTGTTTAAGCGTATACGAACTGCACATTTCAATCAGGTGTATAGTATTTAAAGGTTCCATATTGTAAAACCGAGATTTTCATTTCTTTGTTGATTATAAGCCAGGTGGAGTCGCTCTATAAATACTGTTTAAGTATCAAAACACTCAATCCACATAAATGCAAACAGCATGTATTCAGAAACTGTGCCTTTAAACGAGCCGTCAGGAGTTCTGTACAGTTGTGATGTCACAACTACTATATATACGCACACAAACACACACATATATATATATATATATATATATATATATATATATATATATATATATATATATATATATATATATATATATATATATATATATATATATATATACTGTATATACAGAGGGAGAGAGAGAGAGAGAGGGAGAGAGCTGCTGAAGTGCTGCAATGGCGGTGCAGAGACGCCGAGAGCGCAGATGTGGGAGACCATTAAATGCTGACCAATCAGAGCAGACTGAGACTGCCTTTTAAAAGAGACAGGCACTAAAACAGAGCGTCTCAGACGGAGAGTAAATACTGGAATATTCAGACAGATAGTATAAAAAAAAATGTGTTTTGAGACAAACAAAACATTAATGCCCCTAAAAACCAAAAATACAAGTATAAACCTGGGAATGAGCAGCATCTCTCCCCTTAACTTAAAGGATTTTCACAGGACAAGACTTGCTCTGTGGTCACTGTTAAACTATGTCAAAGTTGAGAGTCCGAGCATCAGGGTGCTGTGATTTCCTTGAGCCGTTAATGAGATGGGCATAAACACCCCAAACAATAAAAATAAGAATGGAATTATACAGCTTTAGGCACTTTGATGCTGATCATGTGAAAGCAGCTCTTGTTTTGGCCTGAATGCACCAAGGCACTCATACAGGACTTGTAGTGAAAGGACCCAACTGGCCTGAAGTATGAACCTATTCTTACAGTATTCTGCCTTGTAATACAGCGGTGCAGAGTACAAGGTTGCAGATATTTAGTGTTGAGAAAACAGAATTACCCAATTTTAGGCAAATGAACAGTCAGTGCTTTTACATGCAGTTTAAAACCCTGATTATACTCGGGTTAAGGGCATACTTACACCATACCCCGGGTGAAATCGGAGTTATCACAACAAACCTTAAGAACTCCTTTCCGGAGTTCTCTGGCATGTAAACACTTTAATTATTATCGGGTTTCTCGTCAGCGCATGTGCCGGGGTTAGAAATCCCTCTCCCCACTCCGTGGCGGTGGTTTTTGACCCGGAAACAGAATAGACCAGGAAGCAACAGCGGCGAAAGAAACAACAGGTCGTCACCTTTAAACCAAGGGAGGACTTTGTCACGGCAAGTAATATCACTACCATGAAGATCCATTTCTGTCGTAATTCTGTCCAAAAGTTGGCCGTTTCCCCCCTTGTGATTTTGACAACGGTGAACCGTAAAATAAAGCCATGTATCGATCAGCTGTATGTTGGCGGAGCGCCACCTACTGTACCGGAGGTTGAGTTACTCTCGTCATTTTCCCATTCAACCCCTTCTCATGTATACGTGGGGAACTTCAATAATCCTGTTATTCTCTTAACCGGGGTAAGGCCATTTTCGGGTTACTGATCTGCATGTAAACGCACGGAGTGTAGACTAGAATGTGTGTGGCTACGTGACCCAAGCCTGATGAAACCCGACAGGTCAGGCCAGGTTTGGACAAATACCTACAAATGATGTTCGTGTTCGGCCAAACAAGTCGTTTTTAGTGAGAAAAATTGTGTAAGACTCAAATAAATGATGGATCTACTGTCTGTGCAACACACTCAGTTCTTCAGCTTACATTAACTGCATCAGGCTCAAGTTGGGTTTGAACAGACATATGCAGCCAGAGGCACTCTCCAACGTGGAACGGAATAAGTTGTTAATGTGATGATTAAATAATAATCAATAGAATGATAAAGTCAACCAAGTCAGTGTTTGTTTGTTTTTTCAGAAGAGGACCAAGATGAGCTTAACATAAATACACTCATATTAAAGCATGATGTTTGGCAACAGTGAAGTAACAAAATCTGTCCGTCTTCTAGAAAAAAGACAGGATAGAGGGAGAATAGCATGTGAAAAGTCATGAGGACTACATTTACTTAATCCCCTGCACCCTCAGGATAACCCAGTATTCCTATTCTTAGAAGCTATAGCTGTTCAGGCCGTGATACTCAAACACTAAACCAATCAGAACTCATCCCATCAAATTTCAACCCATCTCTTTTATTATACGTCTCCCCTCACACTACTCGAGCCTTTTTTCTAAGAAGCCTTGGATATTCTTTCCCTTCTCGTTGCGGAGAAATAGAATTAGACTGGGTTGACATTTTAAATGAGAGATATGCAGCGGGTAGTTGAGGAAAGAGTACTAGGAAAAGGCTTTTATCATCAGCCTAATCCTTTGGAGGCAACAGTCATTTTCCAGGAAGCTCTGCACCTCCTGTCGCTGAATGCAGTTTAACTAAAAATGTGTCCGTATTATCAATGCCAGCGCACCGTCTCTAAAAAGGTCACTCGCTCAGGCACTGAAAAGAGATGCCTGATTCAGTTTTCACATTTAACAATGACTTCTCAAGGTCTCTGTGGAAATATTACAAAACAGCCTAATCTGTCGGCCTATTTAGACATTTAGCTGATGAAAAGAATAGATCGAAAGACACAATATAATACACGAGAGAAACTAAAAATATAAGCAAACAAGCGGTAAGGAAAGAGCGTTTTAATCCCCTGCCTGGATGCTTCTAGAGGGTTCCTACCTTGGGCTAGAAATGTACAGTGGGTTATGTTAATGCACATGTGAACATATGAATTTGCATTATTACACAACTGCCTAAGCCAATACTTCACACAAGTGCCAACTGAAAACTGAGTGTTAAACCCACAATATCTAACAATGCTGAGGGAAAATCGCTTCTACCTTTCTTCTATGTTTTACAAACATACACATCAGGTACACACAGTACAGCATGCTTAAACACGCATCTGACAATGAATTGTCTGGGTTCCTTCAGCATTAATGTTCATTTTTGAGAAGAAAAAAATGGCCTTCAGCGTCTTTTGCAGAGCTGTACCTGCTCTGGCCAGTGAGTGTGTGTGTGCGCGTGCGCGTGTGTGTGTGTGCGTGTGCGTGTGTGTGCGTGTGCGTGTGCGCATGCGTGCACAGATGGGACATACTGTAGACTTACAGTGTCTGCTCTATTTTGCTAATGAAAGAGATTCTGCCTGAAGTGCAATTCAGTTAAGTTTCAAACTATGCCACACATCTCTCTCCCTCTATGATATTTTGATGACCGCCATCTTTTTAAGACAAAATGACTTCAACAGCAATCTCTTAGAAAGTCTGTTTGGGACTTATTTCAAAACCACAGTTTGATGTTTGGTCTACCAGGTTCCTTTTTATGTCCCATTTACTTGTCAGACCGCAGCAAGGTTTTGACCTGGTGCGGTTCAAGCCTACAAGTTGGTGTCAGTTCGGTGTTTTGGGTTTTGTTAGAAACATTGTGTGGCTAGCATTACTGTCAATTGTCAAGATAGAAGACCTAGAAACTATCCAGACATTAAATGAATAAACGGAACAACCTTTGGGTGGATCAACTGCAAACTATACACCTGCAAAAGCTAAGCACCTGTAGGCCCTGCTGCAACACCGGGAGGAAGAGGCGATTCAAGAGTGGAGTTGATGATTAAACAGTTGATTTGAATGTATTACACAGCTCACGTAACAAGAAGCATGTGTGAGGGAGAGGTGTTAAGGGATGTCTGTGTACCACTGCTTTTATGAAGAGGTGAAGATGAAGAGATGGAGGTGGGTGGAACACATTGTGGTTGATAAACAGGGCCAAAACCGGAAAGCGTGGGCCCACCTGACAATCACCACAGAGCCTGTACAATGTTTCCACGCTGAAGAAAATAAGGTTAGCTTTCTGGTGAAAAATACTGAGACAGCAATTAGTCACTTTTTGGGTTTTTTTTTTGCATTTCCCTGTGTATGAAAGCAGACATTTGCCCTTTCAAGGCCCCAGTTTGCTTCATGCAGGGTACCGAGGTGCACGCTTGCGTGTTAAACTCAAACAGCTGATACAGCTCTTCCACCATTAAGCATTTTTAGGTTCCTTTCTGTTAGCGTCGCTCAGCACAGTGCACTGTCAAACTCCTGACACAGTACTGACTGTGTTTTTCTGAGGATTTGATACAGAATTGAGTGTGAAATTGAGCATTGCGCTACTCTACCTTTTCCAAAATAGCCTATTTGCATGAATATATTATCAAAATTGTTTCATTAACCATAGAATTGCTGTGTGGAACATTTTAGCAATTGTTAGCAGGTGTATGAAATAAAACAATTTTTTAATTGGGCATACTGCAATGTACCCGTTATTACCTGTCTTGAAAATTGTACTGAATTAATAACAATATCAGAGACAGCTTCTCTTCTCTTTAATTATTCAATTTGCTTGTTGTTTTTTTATATGAATGTAAATTTTATATCTAAATGTCATTTTATATTTTGTTCTTTCTAATGCTTTCGATGTTTCGTGTAAATCACTGAATCACCTTGTTGTTGAAGGTGCTATACAAATTAACTTGCCTTGCCTAGGTTGATTCCAAGTCTTCTGTATGGTATATGTATAATGTCATGTGTCATGTTTAAATTATACTGGTAATGTGCATAGACTGCACGTTCTTTGTAGCTTTATAAAAGGTTACGTACTATGTAGGCCAGTGCAGGTTATGTATGGGTGGTAGTGTTACGAAGCAGATGGCATTTCCTTTGCTCTGCAGCACTGACCTGATACAACATCCTCAAACCGGGTTTCACAAACATGGGTTAAACAGTGCTTGATTTAGCCGGTTCTGCATTAATCTGATTTTACAAAAGAAGATTAGTGCAACCCCAGACCTGAGTGAGGGCTTAAATGAACCAATGAAACAGATTCAACTTTAGAGTAATGGTGTTATATAGCACCATGTACAACATTAGTAATGTTTTAGAGAAGAGAAAAGTTAAGAAAATGGACCAGGGCATTGAGAGCAACAAAGCACAAGAAACAAACGGATGCACACTGACTTTGCGTGCCTTCATGTAGTTTTTCATGCTGTAATGTTTGACTCAGAGTAACGTTTATTGGTGTAGTATGTTAATATGTGTGTCTTATAGCTGTTGTTTCCTTTTTTCCATTATGGAAACAAATCTATATCTGTTTAAGTGTACAATATATTTAAAATATATTCACTGCTTTACCTTGCCATCATACAGCCCTTTCTGTTGGAAAACTGAAACTATTTTATCCATCTATGCTCTCTTCAAAACCATGCCAAGCCACACTCCTTTGAAAAAAAATAATATTTCTACCACAGAACACGGGAGTTGCTGGTCTTCCGCTGCCTAGATCTGTTAGTTAGTTTGCGTTATTGTGAGACTTTGGCAAATCCGTACTAACCCTTTAAAACATCAAAGTCACCCTGTGCATTCAGGGTGGCTTAAAAGCACGGTATGCGGTATTATTGCATCTACATGTTTTATGTAGATCAATGCATGTAAATACGAAACCAAAATCCACAAGTGCATGGTCTTCCTGGAAACTTTTAGCTGTCAGCCGTTAGCAACAGGCGCTGAGATAAGCAGAACAAGCGGATTAAGTCAAGTTATGGCCTGAAAGGGCGTAGGAGGAAGACCCGCCTGCAGGTTTACGGTCAGCTATAACAGCAACAGAGAGAGTTGGAAGAGGACAGTGTGCACTGTTGTTGGTAGGGATAGGCAGGAGTAGTTAATTCCAAGATCAAGGGATCGCATCGTCACAACACTCAGTTACCCTTTAAGGATTTTTCTTTTCACAACCACAACTTCAGTTCCAGTGTGGAGAACAGGCGCTCCGCTGACACAGGGGTGACAGGTATCAGCAGGTGCTGCTTCGCCACAACACTCGGTTTTTTGTACCGGTGCCTTTTCACCATTCCATTTTTTTGAGGACGAATGCATTGCTCACTGAAACAAGCTTCTCATTGACATCCATATTTTCTAACTAGTCCTCCCCAAAGAGGGTGTCCAGTGCCTCGACATTGCGGCCCCGAGCGACACAGCTTTCCCCCTCCATGTCGTCTGGGCCTTTCACAGTAACCCCGTCATGTAGGTCAGGAAGCTTCTCTCAGATGGTGAGGCGAAGGCAGCCAGAGCGATTCAATCGTTGTTTAAAGGCTCTCTTGGTTTACCCTTCACTGTGGCTGTTAAATTACACTCAACTCTTTCATTAAAAATTTATTTTGTATGCAATACACAGACATTGAAGTGTAAAAGAAGAGGGGCTTAGCCTCATGACAAAAAAGAAAAAATGTGAACATAGTGGTTGTGGCGGTTACCGCGTGTGCTTGGTTTGGTAATAGCGCGGTTATGCAATACACAGCCCTATACAGTGTACACTTAAAGTGATATTGATTGTTTTACATGAGTCTTTTTTTAGGTGGCTAAAATACATTTAGTTGTTGCCCCCGTCCACGTCATTGCTTAGCATCAGTGTCAGTACTCCTGTCTGTTTCTCCAGACTGCGATGCCGACCACCATCTACTGTGAATAATACACTGACTATGGATAAGCACCTCATACAACCATACTTTAACAAATCCACACTATCTGTTTAAGCACTTTATCCTGATAAACACCAGCTCATGTGATGATTCAAACAGCCTCTCTGAAATTACTGTAAATGCTTTTGTTTTGTCACCTATCAAACACAGGCACAATAGCATCCCATTGACTTTGAACCAGCATACACAGCTACGTTCTTCTAAAATTCAACAACAACTGTTGTTGAAGCTGATCAGTGAAAGAGCACTTCTGTTAGGTTCATGTAGCTATGACAATTTAGCAACACCTTATTTTCTTCTCCTCGTAAACCGTGATATGTACTATCTAAATAAGGGCCAGTCCTCAACTGTAGCATCTGAAAATGTGAAATGATTGCCACTGCTCACAGAAGCAGCTTAGCCAATGTTAATCAGTTGCTAGGTTAACGCTTGAGCAAGAGGTGCTAAAATATGCACGGATTCAGTCTTGTAATTAATGTATCATAGATTAAAGTGTCCAAGAAAATGTCATGTATTGTCCTCCTGCTAGTAGCTTCCATGCTGGCATAGAGGCCGAGACGGGTGGGGTGGGGGTTAGAGCAGCCGTGAGTCAGCCAGAGCCAGCCCCCTGCCTCATGCTGAAATCAGAGAAACCACAAGAATGTAACAGCTTCTGTTATTATCCCTCCCTGCTGCCTCGCTGCCTGATAGCCTGCCCCAGAAAATAGCAGCGAGGCAGCCTGTTTCTCCCTCTCTCATACACACTCACACACACGATCCTGCTCTCATGTTCTCATCTCTGAGAGACACAAATGCACACACATACTCTTGGGGTATGGTTGTCTGAATGTTGCCCGCTTTCTCTCTGTACACACAGATACTGTATATAAGCTCATACACACACACATACAAACACACAGGACCTGACAGTGCAAAATCACTTAGACTGCAATTTGTTTTTCCAACAGAGAATTGCTACAAACCCAGGGCTGTCAGACACGCAGAAACATCCAGACCAATGCCCACAGAAAAACCAGGCTGATGCAGAACATAACTAGCCAGCTGACACGCAGCAAAACAGATCAATAGAGTGAAAGACTGACACATTGATAGTATCCAATATATTGAGATTCAGCAAGTTGTTGTGTTACTGATCAATGCTTCAAATAGACTTTAGTTACCAGTTACTTTACAATACTGTGTTCCTATGTAAAATAAGTTAAACTGTCATTTTAGCCGCCTATAGCTGCAAGATCAGGCTATCTTATACAATACCAACACAGAGTAAGATTACATGCATCCCTGATAAACTCACCACACCAATTAGCTACATATGTGTTAAGCTGCTATACGGCAACAATGGACGACTAATGTTGCTATTAGCGGAATTTTTATACTACAGTGATTGCAGCAGTGCCAGTTGCGACACAGCCTTACTGTCATTGGTCGGCCTTGCTTTTTGCCGTGGAACCTCCATTGAAGCCCTGTTTTTCCTGTGAGAAAACATAATGTATTTTTTGATTATAAAAAAGGGGTCGAGTTGCTTTATAGCTATTGTGAATGTATCAAAATGCTCATTCACACAGTCCGTATTCGGAAACGGTGTTTTTAAATGAGCCGTCAAGACTTCTGTATGGAAAGTGCTGCTACAGTGCCGTTACAGTCACTCCCCGGCTGCAATGACGGTGCAGAGAAGCAGAAAGTGCAGAAGCAGAAAAAGACCCAAGAATGCTGACCAATCAGAGCGGACTGGGCTTTTTTTGGAGGGGGATAGTATGAAAAAATGTTGTTATTTGAAACATCGGTAAGTCTGGCAGATCAAGCTGACTCAGTCAAATTTCAAATGTTTACAACTCCCGCCCCTCCCCCATTACCAACGAGCTCCTGAGCTCCCTCCAATCGAGTGCTCGTCAGTGCGTCTGCACCCGATTCCTGTGAACACGTCTGTCTCTTCTCTCATTGATAAACGGCATGGAGTACACGCTACACAGAGGTAGGCTGGCTCACTTAATCATAGATAGCAATTGCTAACGTCATTTAGCGTATGCTTAGCTTGAGGCGTACATATGATATTGCAACAAGCACAAGGGGTGGCGTGTGCACAAACTGTGCCTGGCAGTCAGCTCTCACACAGCCCTGTGCTGAGTGGACAGGATGATACAGGTGCGGTTGAACAAAAACAAAACCAACGTAGAGGTCTGTTTTTTCTAAAACTGGCTGATTTATGTTGTTCTATCGGAGCATAATTTCAGTTTCAGTGAGAATGAAAGGAAAAAAAATGTTGCCGACTGCAGCTTAACAGCCTTGTAGAAACTCAGAAAGCAATCATGAACCTGAAAAATGAGCATGTCCCCTTTAAGCTAAAACCATTTCAAAAAAGTGATCTGCCCTTCATCTGTCTGTTCAAATTAGGCTTTTTTGGTATTCACAGACTAGTCTCTGTCACGTGACCTCTATCCCTACCAATAACCAACTGTTACCAACTATAGTAAATAACTATACTGAGAGGAACAAATAAAGTGCACCATTGTATACTATTTGAGTTGCTGTTTCTCTATACATGGTTGCTAAATGAAACTAAAGGGCCCTTGTGAAAAAGTTAGCTTGAAGGAAGGATCTTCCTTACCCTCAGGCTGACTTGAATTTGCGAAAGGTTATTCTCAGATGTCAACAAATGAGCACAGGGAGGTACATGTGATTGCGTGTTTGTGCTATTTAGAGTGATCCAAGCTCACATGGGTGGACACACCCACCAAACAAGCATGCTCGTCAGCCTTTGTAACCAGATATCCCTACGCATGTTGTCGATCCTTTCCCTCTCGCTTTCTCCTTTGCATCATATCACACGCACCGTGACGACACTCACTGCCTCACCTCTACAATGGGCACATGTCTGTTGTTGACTACAACATGGGAGATTATGGAGAGACAAACCAAAAACAAACAACAACAAAAATGTCTTAGACCAGTAGGGATAAAAGGAAAGGAGGGATGGATAGAAACTGGAAGCAGTTTAGAATGTTTTTAAACTGCTGTTCATGTTCCTGTTTGAGTTGGATAAGGAATCCGTTTGCGCTTCCTCCACGCATCTCCAAGCAAAACAAGCAGCGGATAAAACAAGGTTTTACCATGTAAACTGTTGATGTTCCAGATATACACTGTAAAGTGTCACACAAAAACACACTGCATTTCTGAAAAAGAGGGCAGGAAACTAAAGGTTTAAAAAAAATCGGAACAAATTTAGAGTCTCTCACTGGTGCTGCTCATTTTGCCTGTTTATGACTGAGACAGATGAATTATTTGAGATTGGAAACAGGTTCTATAACCCCCAATATCACCACTTTGTAGTTACACGATTGTAAGTAATTTAATCTAGTTAAAGTCATAATCCGTAAGAATTGTGATACCATGTAACTAGTGGCTTCTTTTGCAGTAAGATGTAATTGCAGGCAAGTCTGTTCTTTCAGAGCCTCCATCTTATCACATTTGCAGTCGCTATGTTATTTTTTTCTTTCTGGCTCTTCTGTAAACTTTATTGACAACTTTCTACTTCCAGTCCATCCCCTATATGTTACCCTCCATACACACAAATATTCCTATTACACTTCTGCACTCACTACAAGCCTGACTCAGAAGTTGGAAGTTCACAATTTCCAATTACAAAGAAACCCAGCATAACTGGCAGTGACGAGCTCCACCGGCAGACCAACCGCTGTCAGCAGTGTCACTAACATGGCGGCCTATTTGCATCTAGCGAATGTCTGTGCCTAGCCTCGCGAGATCAGGATGGTCTCGCGAGCTCCATTGTATTTTACTTGCAGATCAGTCTGGTAACCTGCAGCAAAGAAAATTTAACCAATCAGTGCTGGTTTTGAGGTGGCTCGAAGTTTGACGCAACGAGAAGCAACTGTTCAGTGTAAACAACGGCAGCTTCTGCTGAGGAGATGAACACAGCTATCGAGCAAGCTGCTCGCTCACGCTTTTTTCTCTTCTGTCCTTCTGTTGAAATATGGACCGGGCACCTGTTATTCGTAAATTCACGTTACACAAACGACAAATATCCTCTACCGACATGTTGTTTACTTTGCCTCGACACTGTTAGTTACTCTGTTGATCTGATTGGTTGATTTGGCCTGTCTATCACCAACATAGGTGGTATGAATTTCCACCTCTTCCCAAAAGATTTCCAACAGGGTTCCCTGAGCAAATGCGTATTATGCGAATCAATCCATCTGGCGGAGACAGATTTGTCTGTGCCACAGACACACAGATTGGAATACTCAAATACAAGTGCTTTCATTAGTTGGCCATATGATCAATCACCATTGTTTTCTGTCACTCTTTGATAGATAGGAACTTAGCATATGGTCACATATCAACCTAAGATCAAGAACAATGAAACCTAATTCTTATGAGGGGGGTACAGCAGAATAATAAGGAGTGCAATCCAGTTTTGGCTCTGACCCACTGTTCTTAAGCAACTGTGTCCTTTGACCTCCTGAGGTATTCAAGGCTCTTTAAGCAGCTGTTTCAAAGGCAGACCTGAGGATAACAGAGAGAGACAGAGAGAGAGAGAGAGAGAGAGAGAGAGAGAGAGAGAGAGAGAGAGAGAGAGAGAGAGAGAGAGAGAGAGAGAGAGAGAGACAGAAAGAGAGCGAGAGAGACAGAAAGAGAGCGAGCTCAGGTTGCACAAGCAGCAGGTTATAAAGGGAACATGGCAACAGGTCTACAACCCTTTGCTGAGCAAATCGCAATACACCTTTAGGAAGTGGTGTGTGGAAATGTGCATAGAAAGGCCATGTGTTGCTGTGTCTGTGCATTTTGGCTGATAGTGGAAAGGATGATAGTGAGGGAAAGGACAAGCCAAAACATGCACTGGAGCATAACTCTTGAGTTAGGAGCCAGCTGTATTCACATACCTGAGGAGTGCAAAGGTGGGGGTGGGGCTGCAGTGGAGAGGAGTCCTCTCTGTCAGATGAGAAATATTTAGGTATAATCATCCAGTGGTTTTTCTTTAATAATATGACATGGAGCAGTGGGGCTCAGGAAGGACAGATTTTATCATCGTACCCCCCATTTTGACTCAGTCTCAGGATGCTTTTGTCAACTTATCTGGGCTAGGTTCTAACTTTATTTCCAGTATGTATGTAGATTTAAATAAGGTAGTTGAAACCCTATTCCTTTTGCCCAAATTTAGATGACGACTTCCACGAAAAGTCAAATAATATGATCGCTCTCTGAAAGACTGAAAAAACTATAGACCCCTGGAGGGAGCAGAAGGGATTACATTGGATGTCATTTGTAAGTATAGCTTTTTAAGTAGAGCTACACATGTTCCTTTATGATAAGAATTCTTAATACTTCAACTTTTGAATTTACAGTGAGAATTGGCTATAGTATTCTAAAACAATACGCCTGTTTTTTTCTATCTGCATTAACCATATTTATTTTTACCAATAAAATCATCCATCTACTCCTGCTTCACATATTATATCCACCCATTCATGCCATTCAGTTGCCTCCCTGCCCCCGGCTGTTTGCCCACCTGTCCAGCCACCCAGCCATCTCTGCATCTATCCATGTCATATCCAGTGATCATAAATGATCATGTTAATCCTTTAATGTCTTTATGTTTGCGCTGTCTTAATCCAACCTCTGCAAAGCTAGCTAAGTCTATCTCATAGCCCCTAAACTATAATCTAGCTAGCTTTATCTTCCGGCTCTGTTGGCATCATTTAGCCTTTCATTTTTCTGAAACTGGGTTGGAACACCCAAGTGACTTATAATAGGGCAGCTACCGATGATGAATTACAACACATATCTACAGCAGAGCCACTGTTTATGTTGCCAAGATCTAAATGCTTGTTGGCTAGTGGAGTAAAAAGTCAATATTTCTTACTAAATCAGAACATTTTAGTCATTTTGTAGATGCAGGTCTGGGGGAAAGAAATATGACAATGCACACTGGGGTATAAGTAGATTAGAAGATAAAAAGATCGCCATGGAATACATTTGAATGTGATATACTCAATATCTGATATACACATTTTACCACACCTGTCCTTCAGCGATTTAAAGAGACAGTAATAAGTCGTCATTTATTCCAATGCCAGTGACAAAAATGTGTGCTTAATAGAGATTTGTTAGGGCCATTACAGCAATATGGGATCACAAGACTGGATTTCTGCTACACTGCATGACAAGGGTGTCAAAACTATTTACAGATAAGAATCAGATATTGTGCGCACATGTAGAGTCACGTTTCTTTCTGTCGTTTTCTCCTGTATACCTGCATGTAACTGATGGTTTAAGCAGCTATTCTGTGAGTGAGTGAGACGTAGGGGGTCTGTTTCTAGCTCCTCTCTCTGGCTGGATAACATGCTGTTTCAGCTTATCAAGCCATTAGGTCAGCCCACTAAAAGAGAACACCATAACCATAATATGCAGTTTCACCTGATTAGTTATGCATGATCCAGATACGCCAACACTTGGCAGAGAGAGTGAGCGAGAGCGAGAGGAGGGGAGGGAGGGGATGGAAGAGGTGACCCTGATCTGATAAAAAATGTTTAAAATGAAATATTAAAAGGGAACCGAAGGAGAGCTGCAACCACTATACGGTCACATTCCATGAAAACGGTACTGCTGAGTGATTTGATGTTTTTCACGGAAATGACACACTCACAAGACTCCGTAGAACAATAAGCCTGAAGGCAATGCCACCACTGTCCAATAAGTCTTAAAATTTACAAACTTCTATTTTCTGAATGATATCGAGACTAAACCGCTAAAAGCCTGACCAGTGCATCCACTTGATACTGTTATTCTTTACTACCAATTAAAAGTTACACGTCATTATAAATATGGCACTTCTTGCTTTTCGTGTATAGGACTCTAGATGTGTCAAGGCACCTTCGTCCTGGCATTCTGTAGCTGTGGTATCTTGCAGGGAACACACACACAGCTGTCTTTGGGGCTTGGGAGACTTTTTGCTAAAGAGTTGTGCCATATCCGCCCCAGCAACAGACCACTAACTAGCTGCCTTTTTGAGAGCTATCTGGCTGGATATTTACGTGAATGGATGGCTGCTTGGCTGCTTCTCTTAAGGACCGCCAGTCAGACTCAAAGTACTGTAGCACAGGACAATGATGGTGATCTGAGGGTGCTACCAGCCTGCCATGTTCACCAAAATTGTCTTTGTGCCGTCCCTTGCCAAATTGGGTATATTTGCAAATGTAGCAACTATTTCGCCTCCCATTTCAGAATGACTTCTTGGCAGTAAATTCCCTTCGTGTAATTACTGATGCAAGATGCACAACATTCAAGGAATAAGCTGGCACAGAATCCCCAGTAACTTGGCAACAGTCGGGTCGGTGCGCAGCCACTGTTAACTGAAATGGCCGAACTCTGTCTATCAATGGCTCTGCTTACTGCGCTTCCCAACTGCAAATAGGACTGTGAGCTTTCCAAAGGGTTATAATAGAATGGGCAGGCAGCTGGTCCTCTTGGTTAAACATGAACAGGCTGCTCTTTGACAGGGCTGTCACCAACAGTCAGCATAAGTCACAGCGAGCCTCGTCTCACTCAAATAAAGAGGAGGATCTTAAAGGTTTGTACCACTCAACTGAAACATGCACAAGTGTGAGTATTCATAACAAAGTCATTAATTTGCATAAGGGGTGAAACAAAGCAACTTGGTAGCGCTACACTGACAAAGTATAAAAAACAAAATGATGGTGACAAAAGTGAAAGTAAATTATTACTATTTTTTCTCTTCTGGCAATGGATCCAATTCTACAAAGATAAGATACACAGATGCTAGCAGCTTTGAAGTCTGATAATGTATCTTGCTTGCAGCACCCAGCCAGCCGTCTCCTTACCAACACTGTCAGTTAGCACCAATATTGAGCTGTCATCAGCACTACTGAGCATTGTGCTGAAAAGCTAGGGTGTGCCTTTCCAACGTTGAGACTAACCAGACGTAAGGTGCCGGGCAAAGATAGAGAGAAAAAGGAAGAGCTGAAAAGTCAGAGCAAAGAAGCGAGAAGCAGGCGAGGAAGGAGGAACTGTTGGGGAGACAGAAACTGAAGCTCAGGGTGCATAAAGATGACATCGGCGTGCACTGACACAATTATGATAGAAAATACAAATGCAGCATTATCCAAAAGGATTGATATTTTCCTCCTAAACACTGACCTCTTGTATTTAACAGATTATCTTTAGGCCCATAATGTCCTAGACTTTTTCAAATGTTCTGTGCTCCTAGCCCATCCCACAGTGTATACACATCTCAGCTCTTCAAATCCACAAGAACAATAGTTGACCTTTGACTACTTTGCTATGCGGCTGGTTTATGATGTTTAACCAGGAGGCCGTCATCTTAATGCATTTTCTCTACAGGCTCCAGCCAAACCTGTGGACACAGACACATCTGTAAAAATGACAAGACGATTAATTGGTGGTGAGAGGTCTAAGGATATGAATTTGCTGCAGCTTACCTCATTATATATATCCTTACTTTTGCCCTTGTTGTGCTAATAGTACCGGCCAGCAAGCTATTCCCCAAGACGAAAAAATAATTTCAACTTAAGTGAGGCTTTTGGCAGAAATGATTGGTCACCTGTGAGTATTGTGTTCGTTAATAGCCAAAAATGACTAAAAGTTGTAAATAAATGTAAGGGTGAATTACAGTTTGCCCATACAACATGTCCACATTTAAATTTGAGCAACTTGCTTTGGGATCTGATGATACTATATAAATCCCAATTGGCTCTCATGGGATCCTCTGCCCTTTGCTTGAAGGTGCGATTATCCCCATTAGCCCTGTCACACATGTGCCTCCTCTGACGTCCAGTATCCGTATCCTCTCTTCACTTTTTAAGGCACGCGCACACACACGCACATGGGGATGGCAGGTTCAGGTGCACTGCTCAAGTAAACCAAGGCCATTGCCACAGGCGATTTAATCCTCACCAGCTGAGTCCATCTACTCCTAAAACTCAAGGCTTCTTCGGTTTTGGAGAGAGCAAGGGCAAATTACAGTTCAAAGCAAATTACAGTTCAATCCAGGACTCTCCCAAGCACACCATTTATACATTTATAATAGTAAATCCAAATGGTTAGACTGCTAGTAACAAAATCCATGAAAAAAAACTTTGCTCAGCCTAATTTAATCATCTTTCAGTGCCAACAGCACCACAATATAGCCTCCAGTCCTATCGCGTAGCCCTTTCACACAGTGCGCAAACCTGAAATTATCGAGACATTACCGGGCAGAGTCAGTCAGTCAAATGTCTAAATCAGTTAGACTGGACATCAAACTGACTTTACCCTGCCAGCTCCCCAGTACAAAGTCAGTGTAATATCTGATGGAGCGCTTGTGAGAATAGAGCTGCTCATTGTGCATAGAATTCACAGCGAGCAAATGGCTGTGTTGATGACTGTTCCATGATGCAGCTTATGTAAAACAGGAAGAAAACAAACATCTGAGGATGAAGAAGAGGGTGATTTGCACAATGACGCCAACGGACATGTCTAACTGGAGTGACAACGAGATTCGGGAACTTCTGTTGGTATGGGCCGCCGCTGAAATCATCAGACATGTTCAAGGGACGGCAAGAGACTTGGGTATTTATGGCCAAATAATGACTCGTCTCCGTGACTGTGGTGTTGTCCCGCCTCCTGCAAGCTGAAGCCAGGCGCCACCGCTTGCCTAAACCAAACGAAGGATTTCCAGTAATTAAGAACACAGACAATCTCCTGCTGTGTGCTACAACTCTGAACAATGTCAGGACCTGATTTGCTGGATATTGTAAACATAGTCAACGTCGTATGAGAAAAAAGCTTTGGGATCGGAGATGTGTGGGATTGTTCCTTTAAAGAAACCCGGATGCTATTGCCTGACTCTCCTATCTTTACTCTGCCTGCCATAAAAAAAAACCTGTGAAAACACAATCAACACGGTGGTTACCGACTGCCTAGAATGGTGTCCCAAATGTTTTTAAAAGTGCAACATGTCAGGCCTAATTCCCAAGAGAAGTGGTTCAGCTTCAGCAACCACCCCCCTCAGACAAGGTTTCTCGAACGTATCGTGGTCAATGCCAACATCAGGTCAGAGGCGACCATCTTTTGGACCCCCTCTGAGATTCTTTCACATATGTATATACCTCAGAATAAGATAAAGATAGCGTCAAAACAATTGTTACCGTCTAATCTTACAGATAGAAAATAAAAATGACACAGGAAATACAAAGTATGCCATGTGGTTGGGAGTGTGGAGGAATCTGGTACCCCCTTCACAGACCACTTGAGGACCCCCAACCACAATTTGGGGGCTGCTGATATTGGAGAACACTCGGATACTGAACCCAGTCACTGGATTTCATTCACAATTCCTTCCTGTTTCTGCCCCTTACTGAGATGCCATTCAGAACCAATTGTGACTCTAAACTGCGACTATCGAGTCATTTTGCAGTTTAGAGGGGAAAAAGACAAGAAAGAGCCAAGGAGGGAGAGATAGAGGGGCTAGACAAACGGGACAGAGCAGGGTCCATATGATCTCAGCGGCGGCAGCACATAGGCAAAACAGCAGGCAGCAGGCAGCACAGGAACCGACTGCGACCCAAAAGATGTGGCACGGGTGGTGGAGGAGGATTACGTCATCGAAAAAAGGAGGACGCCTCATCACAGCAAAGCCTCACACATCTATTACTTAACATCACATAGTTAACAGCTTTCCGCTCCGCACACAGGAGGCCCTTTCTATCGTTCACTCCGCAAAACAGGCAATTATCGATGCATGGGCTGACCAAAAGCGGGGTCCCACTAAGCAGCTTACCCATACATAGGCCCTCTCTAGTGACATTTCTTCAATGTGACACGTACATGAGAGCAGTTGTAACAAACGGCGCTTTACCAATCAGCGACAATGAATGGAAGAACCCTATTTTATCTCAAGAAGCGGTGCATCTTTTACCCGCTGGTTCTGTGTGGTAAAAGAAACACATTAGCTCAGTCAAACAACGCTTGCATATGATAAAGGAATGTCAGTGTTAAAGCCACAGTAACATAACTGCCGCCGCACTGGTTCCATTGAACCGACTAGACTCTGTCATTAAAGGGCTTATTGTACACTGGATAATGAATGAAAACTTAACGGCCCGTTTAACCCATTTATAAATACCGAAAACAAAGTTTTATGAATTCAATAAGCCTTTAAAATGCATACAAATAGCGCGCACACTGTATTAACGGCTGTTTCGCAGCTACGTAAAGTAAAGCTGTAGATGTTGAATGGGCTGAAGCAGCTAGCTAACAGGCAAAGCTACACAGCCACACTGAGTACGGTTATGGAATTAAACGTATAGAATACTTGGCTTTCTATTTCTTTTTGTGGAGTCCCACTCAAACAGACACAAGTGTACAAAAAAACAGGCCATGCGGAGAAGCGTTATCCCAATGCTGTTTCCCCAATGTGAGCCGTTTATCTGTGCGGGGAGCAACTTGGATAAAAAGTGACAGCGCTAAGCTAAGCTAACAGCTAACGTCAGCTGGCTGTGAAGACCGGTGGCCTGTGAATGAAGTCTTTCTTACCGTCATAAACTGCTCCAGGGGCGTCCAGTTTTTAAGGAATATAATGTTTGCCGTATGAGGAAATGTTTTGTGTAGGGCCGATATAACGTTAGCCCGAACATCCAAAGATCAGTTGACCCGCTGCCGATGAAAGCCGAGCATCATCACGATTATCGCCGTCTTCATCAGTACTCGGAGTCCGGCGCTGCTTCACACACATCCATCCAGCAGAGCGGGGCCTCCTCCGGGCTCGACCATGCGACTGGCTCGGTGACGACGGATAATCCACAAGACAGGAGCCCCCGCAGTAACCATTGGCTAGACACGGCGGCTAGCAGTCAGTTCAGGTCGCGAGAATGAAAAATATATTCCCACGCATGCGTAAAAAAAAGAGAACGAAAACGCGATCTTCAAAAAAAACGTTGCAAGTGGAAATCTTTAGACGTCAAATCGCAAAAACAGGCAAATGTTGCGTTTCTGACTTTCCTAACACGAGCCTCTCCGTTGTTGTCAGCGTCCCCTGGTAACTGCAGCTGCTTCGCCTGCTGTCTGCCTTGCAGCACAGCAGCGACCAGCAAAGCGACGTAATGGCGCAAAGCGAGCGCACAGGGGCGGGGCCACGGAAAGGGAGGCGCGCTGTTTCTTTAAGAGTGCACCTATATGTGGGACTGCTCCAAAATATAATTCTAATACATTCATAGAATTCTAGATGTATTGAACAACATAAAGGCAGTTATTTATTCGTATCAATCAAACGACGCATCATGTGACACAAGGACGTATACAACATCTGTGTAAAATGTGTATGTCCGTGTGTGTAGGACGCCGGATAATATTACAGCACATGTGGAATCCGTCAAATATATTGCAGGACGTGTCAGTTATTTCCGCTTTTCACGTGCTGTAAAAAAACAAATATAAATGACACATTGCCGTAGGTTAAGGCAGTTATTTGCAAGTGCACATACAGTAGTTCTACCTACAATCCGAATAATAGAAAATTAGGTGCTGTATTGACAATGTAGAATGCATATATTCTTATATTTGGTTCTTCTACTTGAATGTATTTGTATGCTCCGTTTGTGTGTGTGTATCCATCTTCAATCCTATCGGGGCCACTTGCAGAGTCCCAGCTGACATCGGGCGTGAGGCCGGGTACACCCTGGACAGGACGCCAGTCTATCACAGGGCACATAGAGACAGACAACCATTCACACCTACGGGCACAGTCATCAATGAACCTAACAGCTGCATGTCTTTGGACTGTGGGAGGAAGCCGGAGAACCCGGAGAAAACCCACGCAGACACGGGGAGAACATGCAAACTCCACACAGAAGGGCCCCAGCTCGGATTCGAACCAGGGAACCTCTTGCAGGAACCCTGCGGCAACCCTCTTGCTGTGAGGTGACAGTGCAAACCACCATTCCACCGTGTCGCCCGCGCGCGTTTGTGTGTAGGTCAAATAAATTGCATAATGAAAAATATGATAGACCACACTATAATAGAAACAAGCTTCCTCCACCGTCTTTTCTACAGTTTTTTCAGAGGGCATTGGCAGTGGGAGTCTATCTCATTATGGCTGATACTGTAACCTGCAAGCATAAACACACTTGGGTTTGATCTTTCTGGGAATGTTTTAGAATATTATATTGAAAAGAGCCATGTCCAGACAGGAGTCTTAATTTCAGAATGAATATCATCATGTGACTTTCAATATTGATGTATTTCTGAAAATGGCTTCTTTTTTTCTTGTCCTCGTTCATTCATTCTTGTAGTCCAATCCTGCCAATTCAGCCCAAATGAATGAAGTAGCCTGGTATTCATAAAGCACTGTGAACGAAAGAAAGTGGTAATGTGGGCTGTACTGACCTCAAGTGGCTTTAAAAAGAAACTGTGTATATGGCAACTAACAATGAACCATTGTACAGTAACTGTGTGGCACACAATGAAGTAAGCAGATGAAGCAGAGTGGTGAGAACAAGACAATGAGTCCAGTGTTGTTGATATGCACATCCAAAAAGCTACTTTGTAATCAGGAAAATGATAGAGTAGACCTAAACATCCACTCAAACACTCTTGACATCTTTTTTAAAAGGAACATTGCAACGTTGTTTGTTTTTTAACTTGGTTTTTAACACAGTCTGACCTCATAATAAAGTGATTTGGTATTTGACTTTGGTGAAATAATATTTACTTCACATATTTGGGAAAACATTTCTTGATGAAGAGTGTAGGGTGTCAAAACCCACAATCTGCTGCATAATCATGGATCTGAAACAAAATCTGCACCTTGCTCAAGGGCACTGTGACTTGCTGTCAGAGAACACTGAACCCAAGCTGTTCTGATTAAGAAGTCCGTCTGTTTTTTATGTCCAGATTTGATCAGAACATGTGCCTTATAGTTTGGATTCTATTCACCCATTGAAGAAAAACGGCAGTGGATTGTGAATTCCACACAATATTTCCATTCTGTGGTCTACATAAGGACAACGATGTAAAGCGTCAGTGTATGTCTTCCTACAACGCTATTAATTATATGCTTCTATATTTAGTTCAGTCCGCAGGGTATAAGATATGAAGCGTAATTAAAACACCATATCTGAACCTTGTTAATATGCAGACAGATGACCTAAGGGAAACTCGGGTGCTACATGATGAGTTCTGAGCCACAATAAGCTGCATATTAAGATTATTATCGCTAAACAAATTAGTTAGGGTCATGCAAATGATGTTGGGGGTGCGTAGAGTGTTGCTCTCCTTAAAGCTTGTTTGAGACCTGTAAATAAAAGAAACCTGGAATAAAAGAATGCTGAAGTTCAGCACCATCATATGTTATATAATATAATATATATATATATAATGTTATATAATATAATATTATATATATATATATATATATATATAAGGACAGATAAATGGCTGCTGCTCCTTTGCGTTGAAAGGAGCCAGTTGTGGTGGTTTGGGCATCTAGTAAGGATCCCTCCTGGGCGCGTCCCTCGGGGAAGACCCAGGACTAGGTGGAGAGATTATATCTCCACACTGGCCTGGGAACGCCTCGGGATCCCCCAGTTAGAGCTGGTTTATGTGGCCCGGGAAAGGGAAGTTTGGGGTCCTCTGCTAGAGCTGCTCCCCCTGCGACCTGACCCCAGATAAGATGTTGAAGATGAGTGAGTGGGTGAAATGGCTACAGGTATAAAGACTACAGGGAGAGAGCTTTGTTATAGATACACTGGTAAATTACTGACCAGTTCACTGCTTTCATATTTACCCACCAAAATATGAATAGTACACATATTATAAGCGCTAGTTGATTCCATAACATGAAAACATATTTTACTCCACAACGGATTTACTTGCCTTTCATGGAGAGGTGACACACCTTAAGAAACTGTGTAGTGATGATGCAAAAAAACACAAAAAATTGCACCGGTTGGAAATTATGTGAGCGTCACGCAAGATAATCCACCGCTAATCCAGGGTAACCAGAACATTGTTTGTGGGAGGAAATGATGATGATGATGTTTGCTTTTCATAGATTTTATTTTTCGAATGCTGGGATCCAAAACCCAAAACAAATTTTCCATTCATCCTGATTGTAATGGGGGTGTGGCAGAAATCTTGCAGGTGGACATCTCAAAACCTGGATAAATAAAACTAACAGAAACGATGGATGGCTGGATTCCATAAACGTTTGCAGGGAAACAGGTTTCTTGTTGTGATACGGATTAACTGACCTGTTAAACAGTGTTTTACTACACTGATCATTCCCGACAGGTTCCAATTGTAATATCTAGAGTCAAATAACAATCACACCTTTTCTGCATGTGAAATACTGTTCCCCCATGTCTGTTCAAATAACATATTTCATCACATTTTCTATACAGAGTACAAAACTGTGAATTTGTACGGGTATCGGGTAACCATCAAAAACCTGCCTTTTGTTGCATGAATAAGTCAACATCCCTGATGGCCACTAAATATTTGACACCCCAAGACAGTCTTGTAATTAGTATCTTTCAGATATATTTCTATGAAATACATTTTTTAAATTCTTACGGCCGAGGTCATTTGCTTCTAAGAAAACCTCCAGTATCCTCTTACCCTGCCACGTTTCAGCAGCATATTCAATGATAGGCACAACTCATTCATCATAATAGCTTCAGGGGACATTTCTTTTTAAGCTTTTTCCTCTCTCAGCAGAGTGAGGATCCCTTCCCTCCTGGATGTGTACGGTGTGTGTTTCAGCTGAAGGAGGTGTGCAGGAAACAAGTTCCCACTGGGAGCATACATCTCCTGTCCCTTCTGCCCCATCAGAGAGCGCAGCGTCTTGTTCCTGGACAGGATCTTATCGTAAAACTCCACCCCTCCTTTGGCGTAATCGCGGGACACTCCCGCCGCGCGCTGGTCTGAGCTATAGTCGATCCACTGATTGACAGCATCTGAGGTGAGTAAGTAGGACACAGCACTGAGCCCCAGCGCCAGAATATTCACACCCCCGCGAAGTAGTAGAGGCCCAGTGTGGAGCCCAAACACCTGCTTCATAAGCACGCTGTACACCCAAACCCCAGCCAGGCAGAACGGAGCAACAGCCGCACTCAAAATAGGCCCTCCGGACTGCAAGCGGGCCACTTCTCGTGCTATGGCAAATTTCTGCGCCTCACGGGAAAACACCAGTGCCTCCTGTAGAGCGGAGCCAGTGTCGCTGCTCCAGTCCACCACTTTGCCGTTGATGAAAATGGAGCGGTTGGTAATTCCGCTTGGGTCATCGGACGTGCTGTTAAAGTTTGCTGGAATGCCAATTTGGGCCCCTGCAAAGAGCCATGGCACACCAGCACCAACTGGATGGAACCCAAAGGAGGCGAAGGCAGAGAAATTCTTGGGTGAGCTGATGCCATAGTCCTTCAAAACCTACATATGACAACAGCAGCAGCATTGGAATTAGGATTTTTATGTTCACTGAACATTGCAATACTCTACTTTAATGGTATTGCTCTTCCACAAACTATGACTGTATTGTTTTGTGAATGGAAACATGCTGTTTGAGAGTGCTGATATTTATTGAATTTGACCATTCTTTTTACTCAATTTACTGTAAATATGTTATGTGTTTATATAATGACATGACTGTTATTGCTAGAACATAGTGCTTTTTAATAGTTCAATAGCTGGCAGTGAAGGGAATTTCTTGCATTTTTGTTGCGTCTTTTATACTCATTTGCCAGTAATTGTATGAATCTGAAACAGCTGTTATTAAATGTGACCTGTGAAGGCAGACTGGGCAACACTACCTGCTGGAAAACATCCTCAAGCTTTTCGGTCAGAGTGGCCGGTTCTCCTTTGGACCAGGCCTGATAGAGCTGACGGTAGGACACATCGGGGAACGCATGGTAGAACATGTTGGCTGCAAAGACCCCGCCACAGCTCACAACAATCAGCGGAGTCCTGTACTTCTGCAGAAGCACTGAGTACTTGAGTAAGCGAGACGCCATTGTAACGTCCTTGTTTTTAATGGACGATTCTGTGTCAGTTGGGCGCTGTGGACTTTCGTCGTCTGCATCTGTGAAGGAGGAAGACAATACGTTCATGGGTATACTGCATGTAATAGATATGGAGAGAGCGAGTTCAACAGAAAGGTGACGCTGTTAGAAGATTTCTTCCCTTTCAAAGCTGATAGGTAGATTATGTAATGAGTGTCTCTCTCAGGGACACTGCAGGCGACCTTTGTTGTCCTGTTGAAGCAATATTCTCCTTAACCACTAGGCCTCCTTAACATCCCCTTCATCCCAGGCCGTATTTAGTTAGCTTCAGTTAGCGGGTGTACACGGCAGTCCCTGGTCATTTTGTTTTCAAGGTTAACACAGAAGACATGAACACTGGATGGGAACATAATAGCTGAAACAACTAATGCATTATGTTAGTGTATGTCTCAGTATGCAGATAAAGGCTACTCCAGGGATTTAGCATGGGAACACGTCTTTCCTGGTCTCATGGTGCAGTTTGTGACAATTTTCTAAACTTATTTGACTCTATAGGCTGTGCGAAGCGACCAATAAATCTCCTGTTTCAGCCTGAAATGCAAAGAGAAGTGAAAAGTATACCCTGTTTATTTATAACCCCAGAGTCCCAGGCACCAATTAATAGACTGTGCACTTGAAGCAAAATACTTGCAGAGTTTTTGCGTTAAAACTTAAAATCTCCTCCACCTATGCCCCACTTACTAACATTATATACATTATATTTTCAGCCAATTGTAACTACTATAAAGTGTGTTTTATTCCCCAGTAATTATGCCATTCTATTCCTTTTTGATGTTATTTCTGTCAGATTCTTGTCATATTATGAAGCTGTGCTGCATGTCCTGTATAGGTCCTATATAAAAATAATGTATTAGTAGTATTTATAGTATTAAACTACATACTGGACAAGACTACCGTATGTCATCAGTCCTGCTTCAAACATGCCACCTACTTAAATCTAAACTTACTCCCCTTACCCCTAACCACAAGTTACTGCGGTCAAGCCAGCCGCCACTTAGTATATGTTGCGTGTCTATTACAGCACTTACGGTACGGGTGCCCGGCTTGGCCAAAGTGGATGGGAAAGCAGTTTTTTATACCCTGTGAAAAATTCCTGATTTTCAAGAATTAATAAAAAATATTTTCAATGGATTCTTGTTCACAGTGATCCTGACTATCATTATGGAAATTATCAAGACATTTTACTGTATGGTTTCAAATTAGATCCAAAATCCCTCCCAGTGTCAAAGTGCATATTGGCGAATGGATAATTTTCCTGATTTTCTAGGTTAATTAAAATTATTCCATAGGAGGTTTGCTGAATATTTTTCAAACCTCCTATGGAATCATTTGAATTAACTCTTGAAAATCAGGAAATTTGCCCAGGGTATAAAAAACTGCTTTCCCATCCACTTTGGCCAAGTCGGGCACCCGTACCGTAACGCAACAGATAAGTGTTGGCTGGCTTGACCGCACTCCACAAGTTCCCATGTCCTGTGTTGCTTACATATATTCTCTGTACATATTTCCGCATGCATGTGTTTCCTGTTTGTATGCGTTGTAGTAAGGGTTTATCTTCATATCTAAAATGTTAGCGACCCTATTAGCGTCGTGGTTCTGAGTCATTCACTGCTCCATTTGATTTCCTCAGCACTGACTTATTTAAGTCAGCCTCGCAGTACATGCCAACGGTTATCTCCAGGCATGTAACGTCGTTAAAACTCAATAAAACAGCAGTCAAATCCCCCAATAAGCACCGTTGACCAACTCTCCTGCCGCGCACTGACACATTGTGTTCGTTGTGTTGTTTTCTCCACATTATCTACATTGTATTACATCCTTAGGTAACTGGAAGAATAAGGACACTTCACTATATTTAACCGCTTTAGCGTTAGCTCGCTCGATATAAACACAAATAGGCTAAATGTATATGCATTTACTGTCTGCATAGAAAACAAATACGCTTACATGTTCTGTTCCTGTTACGTTCTCCACATATTTGCAAGGACAGCCGACATGACAGCAAATCTAGTCCGTAAAGCGGTTTTGCCGTCGTCGTCGTGGTGTTGCACGACAGTTTTACGACAGTAGATTTTAAAGTATTTCACGGTGTGTTTTCCCCCTCACATTTGTTTTTATTCAATGTTCATAAAAGTTTACAAAGACATTTAATGGCTCTCTCATTCGTCAGTGCTTTGTGTTTGAAAATTGGGTCTCCCTTTAGATCATTTCCATTTATAGATCTAAAACTTACCATGTACAATGAGAAGATTTAAAATAGACATAACTTTTGTCTAGATCATGTTTCTTATAATAAAGAATAACATATTTGTTCTTTGTCAAGAGAGTTTTAACCTCTCCCATTTATGAAATAAGCCGAATAACGCCTTTGTTAAAAAGCAAATGATCCCCCGATATTTGGATGTTTGAGCATCAGATATGACAAGTATTGTGTTATGTTAAATGTACTGTACTGTACATAAAAAAGGGATTGAATGGTAAAACAAGACCCACATTTGCATAGGTTATCATCTTTCAGCTGTACAGAATTATCCATGTAAACCACATACCAAGGAGTGTGATTAATAAACACAGCTGAAAATAGTTATGCAATGACAGGTTATAGAAAAACAGGTGAATTCACCTGTTACCCTCCACACGACCAGATAGTTTTAAAAAGTCACATTCTTTCTTACATAACTTTAATTTATTTATTTATCTATTGTTTATAATACAGTGATTTCTCCTTTGATGCACTTGTGGCCCAAAGTTAAGCATATAAAACGTTATAAGACAAAGGCACTCCACCAGTGTAGCAGAGAAGAAAAATACAGAAACAATAAAAAAAAAAGTGGCACACTAAGTACTAAGTTATATTTGTTATTGCACACATCTCTGAATATAAAACTATTAAATGTTCCCTGCAGCATCTAGGCCTTCAGTCATTGCAATTTCCACGAGCACATGCTGTTGTGATCGGGTTGCATACAGTATTCATAAACAGGCTGCAATGTATCGAGAGATAAATAAAAAAATGATCTGGCTTAATAAAAATAAGAATAACTTTTTTTTGTAAGTAGGTGCATCAGCAAATCAACAGGGCTGGACAGTAGGCGAACTGTTGCCAACAGTTAGAAAAATGTGCAACCAATGCTGACTGAACATAAAAAACAGATATGACAAACTAGAATCCTACCAGACAGTACTGTAAAGCAAATTAAATGATCTTACAGCTTGAAAATGTTTGGTTAATATTAATAAAGCTTGTATTATTTGATGTCGTAACTCTCTGCATAGTAGTCTGTCCTATAATTACTCAACACAAAAAAAGTGACTTAACACAGTAATCGTATTTGAATTTTCCGTAAACCCTGGCAGCCCCTTTTCAAAGTCACTGCTGAGCCCTGCAGGGTGTTGCCATCAAAGAGAGCTTCACCGGCAGTATCTTCAGTGGGAGGTCACTCCAGGTGTTGATGTATGGAAACAGCGTCTCTGTGAATGTGTGTGTGAAGGTATGGATGACTGTTTTCCTATCTGTATCCAAGAAGGACAGCTTCCCTCTGTCCCGGTCCAGGAGCACTCTGACCTTCTGGAGCCTGTTCTTCCATGGGAGGACAGATGCTGGGCGGGAGGGCGAGTATGCTGTGTATTTACCGTGGCAGAACCTCACCATCCATAACCCGGATAGTATGCTCTCTGCATCCGGTGCCATCACACCCAGTGCCCATATGGGATTGTCTTCGACGTTAACGTCCCATCTGTGAGTCCCTGAGGTGAAGCCTGTTGAGCCCAGGACGCTGCGGTGCTGTATCCTCTCTGGGCTCTGAGCAGAAGTCTGTTTGGGTCCACATCTTACCTGGGTCAGACCTTCAGACAGCTGGAGCTCCGGGTGGGCCGTGTTGGGATTCAGGATTACAGGGGTGAACGACACGATGTCCTTCATTCTGCACCACACGGTAAACCTCATATTCCCCAGGTATTTGGCAACATCGATCCGCGGTGCTGTGACCTGCTCCGGGTCATCCGGCAGGGGGCGCTGGGCAGCTCTTGTAATATCCTGGACTTTCAGAAGGAACGGCGTGTCATCATCTCCGAGCCCTGCCTCTATGGTGTTGATGGTACTTTCCAGGGTATTTACCTCACTGGTCAAAAGTGCAATCTTGTCCTTCATCACCTTTGTTTTGAGTTCCTCTTCTCTCTTCAGTGCAGCGATCCTGGCCGCTTCCTCCCTGAGCAAAAAACCCATAAGCACCTGAAACTCATCTCTTATCTTCTTCTCCGTGTCCTGAGCTTGCTCCTTAATTCCTTCATCAATTTTTTCGTAGCTGAGTTTCACTTCATTCAGGAGTTTCACTTTCTCCCGCAAAGGAGTCAGGCATCCCCGGAGAGCACGTCTGTGAAAGTCGGCAGCCTCGTCGATGGGAGTAAAGGTGTGGTTCTGGTGTTGTTTCGAGTCTCTGCAGAGGAGACAGACAGGAGTCTGGTGGTCCCGGCAGTACAGCTCGAACTTCTCGACGTGGAGGTGGCAGATGACCCCGGAGCATACCTCCAGCAGAAAAGCGTGACACAGGTTCTTCAGAACCCGGTTGCAGGGCGGTGCATTATTTGAAGACACGGTCTTGCAAACGGGACACTGCCGTTGTCCTTTCGTACTCCACCACTGTTTCACACAGGCGTTACAGAAGCTGTGGCTACAAGGAAGAAGAACCGGGTCTTTAAAAATGTCCTGGCACACCGGACAGGAGAGCTCCGAAGTCGGTACGGACCAGCTGGACGCCATCTCTCTCTTACTTTCTCTTCGTCTTCTTTGAGTGTTTTTTTGTTTTTGAAGTTTTACCAACTTTAGCTACATGCCGCCACCTACCGCACCGGAGTATGAAGCACAGAAGCTAGCATGGACCTTTTCAAAGACATAGACATTCAAAATGTGTCCTAGTTTATTTCCTGTTGCAGTGTATGTGAATTACGTCTGCTGACAGGAAGTTACCATGGACCAAGGCTGTTGCCTAGCAACCATTGAAAAGGTCTATTTCTTGGTCTGTGAATATAAAATACAAACAAAAGAAAGAAAACAGCTACGGAAGAGCATAAGAGCTACACATGCGAAATGTACATGATTTCTGATCTTATTCTCAGAATTGAAAGCCACTCATGAAGGTTCTTTGTTTCGGTTTTTATTTTGGTCTTTTCCTTTAAGGTATAGAGACAATTTGTCATGTCTTTTTTAAAAATCATTCATCATTCATTGTTGTTAATATGTGAATATTATTCCATTGTATATATTTATATATATATACTGAAATAATCAAATAAGTATGAATTTAGTAGGAGTTTCTTTACTGTCTATGAATATGTTAACTAACCATTTTTGAGTCTGAATATGCATGGTTGTTAATACCAAATATTTAATGTTATTTGTACTGTGATGGTAGGCTACTACAAGTCTATGACTCAGAACCACAGCACTAATGAGGTTGCTAACATTTTAGATACATAGATAGCACTGTGATTGTAAGAAAGATAGAAAATTAATAGAAAACAAATTCTACTGTTTTTTTCTTAGTGGGGACATTAAAGGGAATGAAAATAATGAAATATGTAGCAGAGCAATTCTAATCTATAAACTGTTTCTGAGGGCAACAATCTAGTCTACTAGCATGACACGTACAAAAAGTGGTGATGGCACACTTGACTTCTCAATTGTCAAACATGACAACCTTTTTCATGTCAAGTCACAGTTAAACAAAAGGGAACTTTGACCTGCGAGGCAGCTGGAGGCAGCCAGAGCTGGCATTAAACAGGACATGCATTCTTGTTTTTATCATCAAACGCATTCTAGTTGAAATTAATGAAGGATGGAGTGAATATTTCCAAGAAGAGGTTCAAGTGTGAATGTGCTTTTTATCAGGAAATCCAGGAGGAAGAGAGTTGAGATTATTCTTCCCTCCCCTGTTTTTCCTGGACAAGGAACTGTTGAAGATTCTACATCATTGCAATAAAAATAGATAAATAAATATATCTATAAACTAACCAAATATATTGATTTCAGCTGTATTTCTATGTGTCTCTATACATCCAAACACTGAATTCCCTTCTGCCTTCAAGTAAAGATTAAATCACATCATACATTTTTAATACTAGAATAGAGGAAAGTAGAAATAATAATTAAAAAAAAATAGAATGTACATGTAATTTAAGGTTACTGTGGTGACATCTGGATAAACAAGGTTACTAAAGGTCAATTTAGGCAAACAAATTTTTTTTATTGTAGCCTATGTTATGTGTTGTTAGAGAAACAGATGAAGCAGAGCAGTATTTGTACAGATATCGTAAGATAGTTAGAGAGTAATCAGTAGCAGTCATTAGAAAGCAAACGTCACAATGATTGGAAAAGAAAAATGAGAAACAAAACAGGTGGAGCTCATCAGAATAGCTTTAAAGCTGCTCTCCCCCACATCTATTTTCCCCCGAGCTGCTTCTGTCATCTGTGGGTGTGATGAATGGTTCATTACAGCCCTATTGGTATATTTCCATTCTTTCAAAAGAGCCTGGCTTCTGTAATGAGGTTACTGTGCGTCGTTGCACATGCATATATTCCACGTCCCTAGATTGAGTAAAACATGCATGCAATCCCATGCACATTTGTAAAAAGAGGAAGAGCCGAACACATGCGTGGTTGCTGCAGATCTGTAACGGTGTGTGTTTCCTTTGAGGAGCCCTGAGACGTGGGTACGTGGCCGTGAGCTGATGTTAAATTTTAATGGTGTAGCTGAGCTTGGTGCTCATGCATAGGATGAAAATGAAAGCTGGAACCAGGTACATAACAGCTGATTTCCCTGTACTCGCTGGCTGCACGTGGCGGTGGGGTCGTGGTAGGAGGAGGAAGTGAAAGTTGTGCAGTTACTTAAGACAGCAGTGAGAAAAGTCTTACTGCGTGATCCTCTATTTACAATATTTAATATCACAATGTGCAACTGCTGGAACAGTAAAGGTAGGTAAGGTAGTCACTAGGGTAAGGTATCCACTAGGGTAGCCATGTACAGATACCATTGAATGGAAGGATTCATTCCAAATGTATGTTTAACATTAACATATGATGTATAAATATATAAATATGTTAATAAGGATCACTGCAATATCTTAGTATTGTATGCACCATACAAAGCTGTGTGTATAGGCTTTAGGCCACCCCAGCTGTTGGAACCAATTTAGTACGCAACTCAATTTAATAATTCAGTTCAATTCTATTTTATTTATAGTGCCAAATCATAACAAAAGTTATCTCAGGACACTTTACAGACTAGGTGTAGACCACACTCTATGACCCATTTATGATCCACATAGACCCAACAATTCCCCCGTAGAGTACAGTGGCGTTGAAAACCTTCCCTATTACAGGCAGGAACGTCGGACAGACCCAGCTCTGTGGAGGACGCACATCTGTCTTGAAGAAATCATCTTAAAAATAACAACATTGCTAAGGGCTCGTAAGCCCTAGCTGTAAGCTTTATCAAAAAGGAAAGTTTTAAGTTTACTCTTAAATATGGGGACAGTGTCTGTATTCTGAATAATACTTGGGAGTTTGTTCCACAAAAGAGGAGCTTGGTTGCTGAAGGCTCTGCCTCCCATTCTACTTTTGGAGACTCTAGAAACGACTAGTTGCCCTGCATTCTCAGAGCACAGTGATTTAGTCGGGCGATACGGTACTATGAGCTTTTTAAGATACGACGGAGCCTGACCAATAAGAGCTTGTAGGTAAGGAGAAGGATTTTAAATTCTATTCTATTCTATATTTTACAGGTAGCCTGTGCAAAGAGGCTAATACAGGAGAAATATGTTCTCTTCGATTTAATACAGTTTTTGTAGTAGGGGGTCCCTGCTTCATCTCTCTTTCAGCTAAGGGGTCCTTGGCCTAAAAAACGCTGAAGACCCCTTTGACACTTCACTCGACATCACATCCCTTAAATAACTGTTAAGTGAAATGTCTCGGTAAAGCCTTTTTTGATTAATTTAATTAAAAAACAATGTTTTAACCTTTATTTATTCAGGTTCAAATGTTTTTTGCAGGAACCCCCTGATCTGCTGGCCACTGAGCTCCACTGGCCTTGCTCAAGGGCACTTTGGCTGTATTTTCACTTTCCCCACCCAAACTTATCCTGCTAGCAGAAGATCGAACACTGAAGGGTAGCAACATAGTATAACATAAGGTATGAAACAGGTCAAATAAAGCAGTCTGATTGGTTCATAGCTGCTGTACAATAACCAAATACAACAGCTATGCCATCTAATTATATTTCACAATTCAGTGTCACTCCGCACTTGAGAAAAAAATGTTCCCTTGCCATCAGACAGACCTTTACAACGGGTTCTTTTAATCTTGCAGAACACGAGAGTGGCTGGTCTATCGCTCAGGCATTTTGAACATTTCGCAGTAAAGTCATTGGTCACCATGCCATTTATGTCATCCATTTAAACAAAAAGCAGATTTTACCTTTTCAAACCTTCATTTTCCTCTGTTTATTGAGCTAAGTCATTCCTTTCTTCATTGCAGTATATCTATCTAAATCTGGAAAAGTGAATTTACACAGAGAGAACTAGATTATTAGAGTCATCTCCATAGCACCTGTTACTGATGATGCATAACCAATACAACCTTGTACATGCAGGGAGAAGCTCTATGTTGTACGTCGTAGGGCAGACTGATCTGGTCAAACTAAAAAATGCCTCTCTTTGAAGTGCATTTGTGGGCATGCATGTGTTTGTACATATGTATTGTGATCAAGAAAGAGGGTCTGATTCTAGTGAAGAAACAGCTCACTACTGTCTCCATGGAAACAGGCAAGGGGTGATGGAAGTGTGTGTCACTGTGTACGTGTATTATGTGTGTCTGAAGGGAAAGAGACAGAGAGATTCCCCTATTCTATTGTATTGTATTCTATTCTGACCTAAATCTCAAATAAATACAAAAGAGTATTGTGTGTTCACGGCAGCCACGTGCCAGAGGTGTGTCAGTCCAGTGATGAACTGGAAGCAATTTATATGTGAGTTTCATATGTTTCCATGTGTTTCTTTCTACACAGTGCATGCAGGAAGAAGCCACAACCATGTCTGCAGATAAAAAACTTGGCAGGTACCTTTTTTTTCAAAAGCTGATACTGGTATCCGTGACCTCTTGCACTGGCACTGGTTGGTCCGTGGCATTTTAAACCAGCCTGAAATCGCCCAGGTTCGAGACCAACCAAACCAAAACTGAATTCAGACAAGCTGCATTCTGTACGATTTGAGACATGTTGGTTTGTCCATGTGGCTCAGAGGCAGAGTGGGTCAACCTCCATTCGAGAGATTGGAGACTGAACCCCGGATTGCTCCCCGTGCTGCGCATGGGTAAATGTGGTGTGAATGGTTACATTAGATTAGATGGTATGTAGATGTCCACTGCCAACAGTGTGAATGTCTGTGTGAATGGGTGAATGTGACAAACACTGTGAAAGCACCTTGAGTAGTCAGAAGACTAGAAAGGCGCTATATAAGTACAAGTCCATTTACAATTTACCATGTGTCATGTCAAGTGGTGAAGAAGTCTGATGTTCTGGAGGGGTCAGTGAGGTTATTTGCTGGACGTGGATGTGCGTTGGATTTGATGTTTTTTTTACACACATTTACAAAGTGCATCAATACTGAGTGACACTCACAGACATCACTGGGGCTTAATGAACCATGACACTGAATGTCAATTCCATTTTTCGACGTGGACATGCTCAACTGTGATCTTTTTTATGTCCCCTAATGGGACAGACAACACTCCAATTTGTACAAATGCTAAACACATTGTTAGGTCTCATATAATTGTGTCCATGGCCATCGGTCTTCCTGTGACTGTAGGTGCAGGGCTGCCATCAAAAAGGCTCACTGTACCCGACTGTGCCCTCCAAACGCCAGCAGCATCTAAAGAAACAATCAATTCTCTAATTAAGATCCCATCAACTTGTCCTCCAATCCAGTGGAGTGAGCTCTCAGTGAATGAAAAAAAATAAATAAATCAGTGAGCGAGTCAATCAATTCACCACCTCATGATTGCTTCCTACAAGTCTTCCAAAGCCTAAATCAATACGTCCTTACCTCAAAGAGAGCAAAGTGAGAGACTTCCAGACGGACAGAGTGGAAAAACCCTGTTTAAATCCTGATTACCTTTGATTTACTATCTAAAGAAAATCCTGGAGTTAAATGTAGTGGATACTGGATCAATTTTCCAGCTGTAGAAAACATTTCTTGAGATGTGGAAATATCCATTTCTATCCCATCCCACAAAGTGCCATTTGTGTTTAATGGTGCACCAAGTCAACCCAGAAGCTCTGGTACTTCTGGGGACTGACTCCCTTCATGCACACTGCCTTTACTACTCCCTTTAATGGTACTACTTGTTTGGGTTGGCTGCATTGCCATCAATCCTTTATTTATCTGCACCTTATGAGGGTAAGTGTGCTTCCAATGTCTTTTTGTTTAAAGTCCTGACAATCCAAAGAAAGATAATTTAACACCACATGAAATTATGTTAAGGTATAATAATAGAAAGAGAGAGAGAGAGAAAAGAGAGAGAGAGAGAGAACTTCACTTCCTATCACGTGACTGTGACATGAGTTCTAAAACGTATAATGTCTGGATTATTTACAGAGGTAAAACTCATAACAAGCGCCCTCTTCCTCTTTTCGATTGAATTATTTACATCTTTCCCTCCCTCTCTCTCTTACATGCATCTCTGACAGTTACTGGTAATGGGCCGCTACATCATTAACAGTCTTGCCAGTAATGTGGAAAATGTGCATGCGCGTGTTTTGTTTCTGTGAACATGTGTGCACTCACTAACTGTCATATCTCTCTTTAAATAATATATCACACCTCATGAGATATCAGCATGCTCGGTGGCTTCAAGCTGATTTCCAGAATATGCTCATCGTGCTCACAAACAAGCTCATAATTACCGAGATTTCTGGGAAGCACTTCGCTATACAGAAGCTGTGTGACGGATGAATAAGTCAGTCAGTCAGAACAGCAGGCAGCCTCTGTTTGAATTGAATAACTGCAGACTTTGCCTTTAGGAGTCACACTCTTTCATGGCCCCCTTAAATTTGCATTCAAATTATTTATCGACCTGTTACGGAGTAAGAATAAAAGAAGGAATGTGACTGAAATCAGTAGTGATTTATAATCTGCTTTTAATCTGTAGGACAAACAATATTGGTCTTCTTTTCTTCCTTCTGCACAGATCTGTCTTGCCGTGATATGCAGATTTACTGATCACCAAAATTAAACTGGACTACAGCTTCTGCCCTCATCTATTTTCAATATCACCTTTTGCTCATTTAGTATCACACACACACACACGCACACACACACACACACACCCACACACACGCACACACGCACACAGACACACACACACGCACACACACACACACACACACACACACACACACACACACACACACACACACACACACACACACACACACACACACACACACACACACACACACACACACACACACACCTCCCTTTTTTCTCTTGATTGATCTGATTCGTATCTGTCCCTTTGACCTCGAACTAAAACGAACCAACGGGGCAGACAGTGTCGTATCCTTTTTCTTGAGCGTCATCATTTTTGATGACGACGCTTTATGTTAAATGTTTGCCTTTTATCTCACAGAAAACCTGTGAGATTGATGTTATCACATGTAAAAGGCCAGAAAGCCACAAGTGCCTATTGTTAAATGTCAGAAAATCAACAGAGAAGAAGAAATAAAGATGTAGCACCTCATGATTACAAGATGTATCTCAAGAGAAAGAAGATCCTATAATTAGAATAAGGAAACTACCTTATAGTGATGAGGTCTTGTAATTATGTGATTTTGTCTCATAATTACAAGTCACAATTACAATGTACAGCTTTTTTGTAATTATGAGATATGTATTGTGTGAAAAGCTCTCTGATTTATTAATGTTCTGGTTAATGAATTTGCCTTTGCCTATTTTGTATAAATGTTCCCAAATACATATGCCTTTACTGTTTGTGAATTCATAAACTACCTGTCAACACATTAAAAAACATAATTTTACATGTTACAAGATCCTTTACTCCATGTGGGGTTGTTGTTTTCACATGAAATGACTCACATTTCACATAATAAAAACCTAATGTGCTCATGTCATTTCATTTTCATCATGTCAAAGGTAAGGGACAATATGTTGGCTGGCGTGATTTTTTTGTGCAATGCAAAAAGTACAAGATAGATGAACAGTTAACGGGAAGAGTGAATGAAAAAAATAATCATCAGCTTAAACCTAATTTCCTTAAATGATTTATTTTAACCTTCATCTGTTGCTGAGTGTGCCAGCTGTGGATATCTGCGTCACAAGCCTTTGTACTAATTGAACAAATGATTTCAGCAGAGGTTTTATCTGGTTGGCTCATAAAACAGGACACAAAAACATATGAAAAGTATGAAAATCATAACCTGATTTAAGCTATTGCTGATTTAGAAATGTTGGCTCCATCAACTAATTAGAACACTTACTGATCAGTGATTCAACAAACAAAAAACACACATTTTCCTTGAATTAATCCATTTAGTCCCCCTCAAATTAGATAGGCTAATTTGACAGGACTAACCCTTTAAAGAAGTGCCTTAAAGGAACAGTCCATTTCACATAAAAAAGGGGGGCTCTGTCACTGCTTCCTGAGAGTTAAAATGCGTAAACACAAAACATTCACTATGAAAAAAACCCGAACACGTTGCTTTCCAGTGGCTCTCAAACATGAATATGATATTACACTGAAAACCGACATTTAATGTTTTAATGCCTTCACAAAAAAACGGCGTTCACCCCCTTTGGGGCTTTTCTATTAATAGCATCAGCTGTTGCAATACAAAGATGAGCTATTGAACGTATTGTCTCGCAGATGTGGGGAGCAGGAGCACACTCCCGTCTGCGGAGAAAGGGCGGCGGTGGTTCGAAGCCGAGGAAGAGAGAGATGAGGAGGAATATGTCGGTGTGAGGACCATTCTTTGTGTTCACGACAGCCAAACTCATATCGGTAAGTAGCTTTCCTGCTGACAGAGAAGGTCGTGAATGCGGCCGTCTGTATTCACGTACAGTGTAGGCAGCTCCTACCGTAAATGTAAAAATGAACTACTCTCAGTGTATCAACACTTCACTGTAGCTAGCTAACTGTCACTGGGTTATTTCGTCTAATGACACCCCGGGAAACGGCCATGGGGAAGTTAGCTCGTTTTATTTAAGTATATGAACGGCTGTATTCAGTTTGCGGAAATTCGTTTTTGCGGCAAAGTTCAAGAGAGAGAGATGAAGCAACCGAAATCCGTTATTCAGGGGCGGCTACTGTCGGTTTTCCATACGGCCGCTCTCTCTCTCTCTCTCTCTCTCTCTCTCTCTCTCACACACACACACACACACACACACACACACACACACACACAGACACAGAGAGATGGGCCTTGCCTGTGTGTCAAAAATGTTCCCGGGACGACATAAAAACACAATGCTTGTCTTTTAACGTATGTCAAAAGGTATTACCCTAAAAGCTTCCTTATATGTAAGTGTTTTTACATGCAGCACACACACACACACACACACACACACACACACACACACACACACACACACCCACACCGCTGTGTGTGTGTGTCCAGCTCTGGAGCAGAATGGTGTGTGCAGATTTAACCGCTGGACAGAGAGAACAGAGAGATTCTTCATGTATCAAATCATAGGATGAGATCATTCAGAAGCCCTTCGGTCTGCAGAAAGAGAGAGACACACACAGAAACACACACTATTAACTATTAATAGCAAAGTGAAATCACCAGATAATTTGGCTGGCTGTGGACAGATCCCCCCTTTATCCTTCCACCATAACTCCATGGACATGTCAAACCCTGCTCCTGCTGCTGCTGCTGCTGCTGATGATGATGATGGTGATGGTGATGATGACGTTGCTTGTTGGTTAGATAACGTTTGTAGGCTGTTTCACAATTTCCCTAAAGCTTAATTGTGACCTTTGACCAGGGGAAATTACCTTCTGTATGATTGGTGGGTGCTGGGTTTCAAACCCAGCCAAGGCTACACAGTGCCTCATCTGTTCCATGTGTATGAGGCCTGATAGGCTATTACGCTATTATTAAATATTGATTTCTGCGAGTTGTAATTTTTCCACATGCATGTATATGGTGTGTTACCGGTGACACCTCCGATATTTCAGTGTAGCACAAGGTCGCCCTGTGGTGTAGAAAAGCAGGCTTGTGTGGTGATTTGGATGAATAAAATTAAAAAATATTCCATAATATTCCAGGGATAGTGAAAGGCTACCCATGGAGATAGACACTAGAGCAGCAAACAAAAGCTAAAATAGTGTTTTGCATTCAAGTTTTATTGTTCAGTCTTAAATGTGAAATGTAATTTGAAATATCAGAAAACCTATAGTCTAGCATACTGTCTTAATGTTAACTTACTAATGTTTATTAGTTTATTTCTTAAGCGATTGGATATTTCCTTGATGGAGCATATACATTTCCCAGTTTTTATGGTCGATGTGGTTGAAATAAATATGATATTTTTAGGGTATTTTCTATTTTTGGTGTCGATGAACGTACACGTATAAAAAATAGAATTTATGTCCAAAGCTATGCATTACATAAGACCACAAGACTTTCTTAGTTACATAGTTTTTAATCACAGCTTGCTCAGAATCATACATTTGGATAAGTGTTCTAGAACAATAACATGATAATTTCATCATTATATATGTTTACCTCCAATACCATTATTTTATTTATTTTTTTACCAACCCTAAGTGATAGTCTTGAATATTGCCAGGTCATATTATTGAGATCATGAAACCCATTTTGTGCTACGCTGACTTATACATTTACACTCTAACTATGTTAAATTATTTTAATTCTTGGCCATTAACTGCTGTCAGTGGTGTCCAATGTGTGCGAGAAATGCCATAGATTACTGGTAGGTTATGTGGTTGTTGTCATTCAAAGACATCTTCTTCATAATCAACATTTGATATGCAGTTCAAATACATAATGATTCATATACAGCAACAAGTGCTTAATCATTTATGCAGTGTTACTGATGTCTAGTAGTTGTTCACTCACGATGATGTCATTTGCACTGATTGAAATTAAAAAAAAGAAAAAAGCCTGAAAAAAAGTAAATTCTAAGAATTAATGAATGGAAAGATCAGAGTAGGAAATGCCCCCAGCAAGTCACAGTACATTAGTGACATATTTGGGTCGTGTGTGTGAATGGCAGCCTTATCCACAGATCATTTCATAAAATTACGCAGTATTGTGAAAAAAAAACAAAAAAAACAGATCAATGTACGTTTTTGGCTAAATGGGTTCTCAAATGATGCTGTGAGACTGGAGACTGAGACAAGTTAGTCATTGATGCTGACCCACACTCATGTGACCTGATATACAACCCTCTGTTCGGCTGTCTGTACTTTGTTCTCTCAGCCAAATGTTGCACTGGACCTCAAAGATCCGGGTATCAAGTCTTTTATCATTGGAGGAAATGTGATGAAGCTCGTGACTTTGCTTACCTCATTTTCTGAAATAGATCAACGGATATGACCAGATCATTACAGTAACCATTAGTTTGAAACACTGTCTCAGGAAGGAAACCGCACTGAATTTGTTCTCGTGTGAAGGTGATGCTAGAGATAAGGGCTGGGCGATTTGGCCAAAATCATCTGTCCCGATATAGGTAACTTCATATCTCCATAACGACATATCATGATAAAGCATGAATTCTGGTACTTCAATAAATAAATAGTCTACAGGATAAATCACTTGGTAAAGCTTATTTGTGTATACTCCTGTGTGAATTTAATACTTGAAAAAAAGTAAAGTAAAAATAAAAGTACTGAGTATTTTCTCATTACTGTATTTTCCGCACTATAAGGCGCACCTTCAATGAATGGCTTAGTTTGAAACTTTTTTCATATATAAGGCGCACCACATTATAAGGAGCATAGAATAGACGCTACAGTCGAGGCTGGGGTTTATGCTAAGGACCGCCTCTAAATTCATTGATGTTAAGTTCGCGTGCTAGCGCTGTTGCCTTCAGTCGAATAGTGATTGTGACACTTCTACTTGCTGCTCTCTGTTCAACAACCCACTGTTGGAGTTTGTCCTCCAACTGTAGCCATCTCGCTCTGTTCCCTCGGAAACTCTGTTTAGTTTTCTTTACTTGGCGCAGGTCGTCTTGTTGCTTCCTCCACTTCCGCACCATTGATTCGTTAATGTTAAACTCTCTGGCTGCTGCTCTATTCCCGTGTTCTATTGCGTGACTAATGGCCTTGAGTTTAAACTCTGCGTCGTAAGCGTGTCTCTTAACAGGAGCCCCTTTGGGGGCTTTACACAAACACACAAATGGAAATGAAACGGCACGCTGCGCGCAGTCATATATCTCAACATGCACCGTGCGTTACTTCCTCTACGGGGAAAATAGAGTCGGCAGCTACTTACCGTAGTTGCGAGACCTTTTGTGGCTCAATATTGGTCCATATACAAGGCGCATCGGATTATAAGGCGCACTGTTGGCTTTTGAGAAATTTGAGGGTTTTTAGATGCGCCTTATAGTGTGGAAAATATGGTATATTAGGAACTTTAGTGTAAAATGAACATAAAGTGCAAAGATCAGAACGTAAAGCATTGTTCAACTGAAGTAGATATGAACTTAACGCAGTTTGGCTGCTGTTTTTTTGACATTGCGATAGAAACGATATAGATAAATATATACGATAGCCATTTTTATATTGTTTTCACAATAAGCATCGTCATATCACCTAACCCTAGAGATACATCTTCATCCAGAGAGCCATTTTGTTTTGTGAAGGAAATACATTTTAGGAAATGTATTCTTCCTCTGTCCAATGTCTGTGTTATTTTGCCCATATTAATCTTTTTCTTTTATTGGCCAGTCTCAGATATGGCTTTTTCTTTGCCACTCTGCCCTGAAGGCCAGCATCCCGGAGTCGCCTCTTCACTGTAGATGTTGACACTGGCGTTTTGCGGGTACTATTTAATGAAGCTGCCAGTTGAGGACCTGTGAGGCGTCTATTTCTCAAACTAGAGACTCTAATGTACTTTTCTTCTTGCTGAGTTGTGCAGCGGGGCCTCCCACTTCTCTTTCTACTCTGGTTAGAGCCTGTTTGTGCTGTTCTCTGAAGGGAGTAGTACACACCGTTGTAGGAAATCTTCAGTTTCTTGGCAATTTCTCGCATGGAATAGCCTTCATTTCTAAGAACAAGAATAGATTGTTGAGTTTCACATGAAAGTTCTCTTTTTCTGGCCATTTTGAGCGTTTAATCGTCCCCACAAATGTGATGCTCCAGATACTCAACTAGCCCAAAGGAAGGTCAGTTTTATAGCTTCTCTAACCAGCTAAACTGTTTTCAGCTGTGCTAACATAATTGCACAAGGGTTTTCTAATCATCCATTAGCCTTCTGACCCAATGAGCAAACACATTGTACCATTAGAACACTGGAGTGATAGTTGCTGGAAATGGGCCTCTATACACCTATGTAGATATTGCACCAAAAAACAGACATTTGCATCTAGAATAGTCATTTACCACATTAGCAATGTATAGATTAGTTTAAACTTAGATTAGTTTAAAGCACTGTTTAAAAAAACAGTGCTTTTCTTTCAAAAATAAGGACATTTCTAAGTGACCCCATACTTTTGAACGGTAGTGTATGTGGTACAATTACAAATTACCCTCTTGAAAATGTAATTGTAGATTAACTATTTCAATTACTTTATCAAGGTAATGTGACTAATGACATTTGATTACTTTTTGATTACTTCTCTGAACTTACTTCGACTTCTTCTTTTGAATCAATGTTAACAACTGTTAACCAATTTTCTCATTTTTAGACTTATAGGCTCTTTGGCAGTAAGATGTAACTGCAGACGAGCCTATTCTATCAGAGCCTCCATCTTGTCGCGTTCACGGTCACTATGTGTGTTGACTTCTTTTTTTGCTCTTTTGTAAACTTTATTGAAACTCATTCACCTCTCTACTTGTAGTCCACCCCCTATATGTTCCCCTCTTAAATCCATACACACATGTTCCTATAACACTTGATTGGCTGGCAGACCAACCTGTGTCAGCAGCATCACTAACATGGTGGCCTATTTGCAACTAGCCCGGGAATGTCGCCACAGACACAGATATTGACTATACTCAGCAAAAAGGGCAAGTAGAAGTCCTTTCCTTAGTGGGACATTATGAACAATCCCCATTTATTTCTCACTCTTTGATAGAGGGTAACTTATAAGGCAATTCAACTGCATTTCAAATTTAAAAACTTCCACTAGTACTCCACCAAGCAACATATGGGGCTAAATTACGTCTTCAATACAGCAGGCAAATATTCCTTACATTGCACAATTACAATATATTCGCCCCCTTATCTGATAACTGCATGCAATGTTTTTAATACTTGCAGCACTGGAATGCGTTTTTAACCGACATTGTCGCAACTGTGTCGCCGCTCAAACTATGCTCCAGAGGCAAATCCAAATGGCAAACAGGTGGGGCTGGTGCTGCAATTTTAAACATGACAGAAGAACCAATCAGAAGCATCAGAATAGTATCAAACATTTGTGGAGGGAAACAGAAAAAGACGATGCTACTGCACAAGAAAACCATGCGAAGCAACACAAATGAAACATGCCCAAGTTTTTTTTGCAGAAGTTATTTGTCTTAATAATAATAATAATTTCCTGATTTATTACGTTCACAGTAGAAATAAAAATAAGAAATAGTCCAATAATGTACTGGGAAAACATATTTTGCAGTTCGCCTTGATTGATCTATATCTAGCCAAATATATATACATATATATATATATATATATATATAGTTATTATTTTTAAAGAAAATGTGGTGTGTTGTGATATATATATTATTGGGACATGAAATTACCTATATCTTGATATGAGATTTTGGTCATATCACCCATCCCTACTTGACAGTACATTTTGAACTTGGTGAACTGTGTCATAATACCTCCTTTTTGAATGATCGATGAGTGTTGATGTCAATGCTACAGTACAGCCTGGGGTGCGTACCACTGTGTTCTTCCTTATTCCTGCTCTGTGAGATGTGTTGCTGCTTTGTTCCCATGTGAAGAGGGAAGTGCCTTTATCCTTTCCCAAGGAAGGAACTAACCACTTCTCAAGAGCCCAGGGAGGCTTTATGGAGTCATGGTGAGAACATGTATGAAGCTTAAAACACACCAGCTGCTTCTGTTATTTTATTTGTTAAGTAAGTAATGTCAGTTTAGTGGAGGCGTTGCTGATTGACAGAAGATGTCACTGGTCCTCTAGCTGTCACATCGGATGAGGAGAAACCTCAAGCGAAACAACATGCAAAAGAGGCTTTATATAATGATTTCCATGCTTTGTGGTCCTTCATACATCTGTTGCTGGTTTGATGTAAAACCGTTTTGCAGAATATAAATCAAGGTTTCTTTAATTAATGAACATTGGGTTTGCATCAAGAAAGAAACAAAAAAAATGAAGGCTAATGTCCTGCTGTGGATAATTGCTATATTGCCTTTGTTGTGTCCATACTCAAGAATTGCCTCATTCAGGCATTATCCCTGACTTAATGTTGCTATTTCATAGAGGTAGGTGCATGATTAAGACATCCGTAACTTTGTTGGACCGACTCCATTGCTCTTGTCCACAGAACACAATACTACTATATTTGGATTCAGCTCCTCTGGAAAGGAATTTCTTTATTGAAAAGTTAAATTTTAAGTGTTGCAAAATGCCAGCTTAATGTGGATGAATGGCCAAATCTGAGGGGAAAGGATTCAGATTCAGCGACATTAGTGTGAACACGGTGAGTGTTGTGTACAATACTGTAAGTATGTCTTCATACAGCCTCGGTTGGCCCTCTGAAACACCATAGTTTGGAAAGTCCTACAGCCAGCCACATTGGTCAGATGACTAGCTTTGGTTGAGCACATAATACAATTTCCTCTATGAAGCTTCTACTCCCAGAGGAATCTGGTTTAATTGGTGTCTGTGGATTATTTTAGTCTCACAGAATGGTGAGTGGTGTTTCAGGGAATTGTGCCCTTCACCAAGTAGACTCCCAGAGGAAAGTACTGACACACCAGGTCGTGACCTGACCTGTCTTCTGCTATGCCACACAGCGTGGCGTAGAAACCACAACTGCTGGCATGTACATGGTGCTTCTCAAGCTTTTGTGTTGTGTTTTTGTGTTTTTGTTGACACTGAAAGTCTGTCTAAGGCGGTGCCACGTGAAATGGTATTGTGCATACACATTTACTTTACGACAGCCAGCCAACTGACTGACTGCAGAGGCATTTCAACATCAGGGATTTGGCTTGGGAATTTTTTTGCCCAACCTGGCTGGCTGACTGCTACAGACTGAATGATTGGCTGGCTGGCTTTGGAAAGGAAGGAAACATCTTCCTTCCCTCTATTGTGTTGGGCAGGAAAGGATGGACTGTAGCCAGCTGACAGCTGTTTCCTGGTGGATGAAGGAGGAATGGGGTGCGTGGGTGGTGTTGGTGGGGTGCTAGTAGTGACTGAATGTGCTTTTTTGTCTGCTTGACTGTCGCAACAGTTTCATGAGAAACAGAAATCCAAAGGTTTCACAGTAAAATGGATTAGATTAGTTTTCTTTCAAATTTGTTTGATTTAAAATGTGTATGAATATTGTGGAGCACGAGTGGTTGGATTAGTGGTTTACATGTTTTTACCTATTTATTACATATCGCATTTAAATAACATTACTCCCAAAATGTTTTTAAAGTAGGGCAGCACAATTAATCAAACATTAATTGCAATCACGATTCAGTTTTCCCATTATTAAATAAACACACAAAAATCCACTGCATATCAAATCAAGCACTTCCTAAACAAATAGCCAGCCAGCAGGAGGTGATACAGATGTTTTGGCTTCACTTTAGGTTTAATGTCTTATCGCTGTAGTACAACCCTACTTCTGTCGTGGTAAAAACATTCCTTAACGTTTGTGGCTGCAGTCCAGAGTAGAATAGTAATATACAACAGATAGCAGACAGGTAAAACCAACATCAAAATTCTGGAGCAGAAGGTGAAGAGAGAATTTTATGTTGCCAAGTCATATTATCATGCGAATATTTGTTAATTAGCAGAAATGTAGCGTAAAATGAAAGTGAAATCTGTTTATTTAAAGTGCAATAAAAAATATTTTGTCCCCACAATAGGAGAGAGTAATTGCAATCATCACTTTGGCCATATGCAGCCCTCCTTTAAAGTAAACTCTACATGTACAGATTCTTACCTAAGAACCTTCGAATCAGGAATTGTTAGAGAATTTATATAGCAGCAAACAAATACATTTGTTTTGACTTGCAGAAACTTACTTGAGATATGTCATTTATCATAGTGAAACTTAAGGTACTGTCTTTGTATGTCTGTATTTAAAAGTACCTGTTTTATCTGTGAAAGTTTCGCATGCACAGCATAAGAGCGGCTTGATAACTTTACGGTGTGTAAATAAAGACAACAGTCAGATGCACAGACCACTGTCTCCTCTCTCCTCCATTAAACTGACTAGTACACCCCCCCCCCCCCCCCCCCCCCCCATATACTATCAAGCAACGCTTTATTGAACAGAAGTTAATGTTGTCGTAGCCAAGGCCTCTCTTCTTCTGGGCAGCTGCCTCCATCTCACTCATACTGGGTCTGGGTCTGGGTCCACAGCTTGACTGTACCAGAGAGAAGTGTGAAAGCACCACATGCTCACTTTGCAGCTACTTATGGAGGCTGAAATGTCCCCAGCATTAATCAACTTTGTCCTTGTGTACCCTTGCTTCCTTTCCCTCACTCTTCTGTTTCAGTTTACCGTATTATTGTATGAATGTAAGACTCTCAAAAAGGGCTGAGACTAATAAAAAAACAACACGTTTGTTAAGTACTGTACAAGCTGTTCCCCTGATGTGTAAGCACACGCTGCATCTGGATCATTCGCAAATGTTGAAATAGATTTTCTTATTGAGCCTGCGCTGTACTTCACTTGTGGAAAAAAATACTCTTCTCTCCTGTTAAACCGCTCATATTCTAGCAAGATGGATGTTTATTTTTGTTTTCAAAAAGCCATAATTACAAACTACAGTTATCCATCAATATTGAAGCTATCACATTTCTCTGCTGGCTCTCTGGGTATACTGGGCTACTGAGAGTAGATGTCATTGGGCTGTTTTTTGCTCAATGGCCAAACCAGGCTTTCCTACTGTAGGCTTGCTTTAGCTGCTTTTCCATACAGTTGTAATATCCATTCTGTGAGTGGCTTTGATTAGAGCCAACACCTGAGAACAGTATTAGTGCTTTTCTAGAAGGCCTGTTTCCTACAACCCTACTTCTGTCGTGGTAAATACCAAAAAGGTGGTCTTGAGTTTTTTGCCTGGTGTTTGTCCGTTTGTGGACACATATCTTTGTGTAGTTGAGATAAAAATGACCGCCAAGTTGAAAATGGGTTTAAGCTGTGCAACCGTTGGGGGGGAAAAAAATAGGGAAGAGGCCACGCTACTTTACGACCCTGGCCCCATAACTTTACCAAAGACCTGTAATGTTTTGTTGTTGGGATCAAAATGAAGGCTGATTTTAAAGATGGTGGTGGTCTGAGCAAGTGCACAGAAAGTAGGGTGGTCGGAAGTAGGAGATATCACGGTACCAAAAATTCAGTAGTCTGTGCCAATTCCAGTGAAATTACATGAGTCTAGATGCCAAGTTTTGATAACATGAAAACACCATGGTCGTCTGCCTCAAATGCAAAGTACTTCCATACACAACTCTTGAAGCCATTGCCATAATTCACTTCCAACCCCATGTGGAAGTAATGCCATGTGAGTTTCACTTCATCGTGACCTCCTACTTCTGAATGCAAGTATGACTTGAACCCCCACTATACTGCCCCCATTAGTTCCGGAAGAGTCACAGCACCACAACCTAAGGTGGCTCGGGCTCAGTGCTTCTGGTGCCTCAAAAAAATAGGCATCGTGTGTGTGTGTTTTATTTTAGATTCGAAAGATATCACAGCTAATATTGATTGCAAATGCTGCTGCATTTCCTGCCTCACAATAAAAGGCGTTTGTGGTTTTCAACATAATATGAAGCAGCAGCCACAGAAAATGTTTGTATCTTTAAAGGTGTGGAGGTTTCCTGTAAACAAACAAAGTAATATTACATTTCAGTGTTACCTACCAAAAGCATATGGATGTATCCTTGAGCTCTAACAAACTAGTTGAACTAAGTTTCATCCTCATAAAACATTTGCCTTTTTTTTTAGTTTTTTAGTTTTGTTTTTTAAGTTTTTTATTTGAAATTCAGCATGGTTAACATCCATGTTAACTTACTGAAAGTGTTCTCTGCTGTCTTTGCTGGTGCATTGCAGCATATCTGGACATGTTACTGCCACAGTAGAATATGATCACAGCTTGGCAAACCATGGTTTGGCTAAGGCTTGGCTTACAGGGGCTGAGAATAGGACAGTGTCAGTTCCATGTGCACCATAAAAAGAAAAATGACGACTCCGTCTCATGTCTCAAATAGTGGCCAATCAGGTAATTGTTGAATCCTTTTTATTTTTTTAAATAAAATGATTCATGACACTCCTAGTGCCCCACAACATATACATGTATGATCCTATTAGTAAATATGAGTTGGGCTCTTTGTTGCTACTTGCCCTGTCACAGAACTCTGCAGGGTTCTGTGGTTTAATGCCTGCCTATTTTGCATAAATACTCATGTCAAAACAGTAGTCCCCATAAGATGCAGTCCCTGTAAAAGATGTTAGACATAAGCTCCTGGACAACTCACTGTATTGCAGTTTTTCCTCAATTGTTTTGAACATTTTTGAAGTTCTCAGCATTGAAGATGAGTTTCACAAAATGGCCCATATGTGCAGCCTAACTCTACAGTTAACCTGCAAAAGGCTGCAACTCACCAGAAACCTTGAATTCTTCTGTCAAAATGGAGTTTTTGCCTCAATGAAAAAGTAATTGCCACCAAAATGACACGTTCCCTTGACATCGTGAAAATCAAGGTGGTGAAAATGTTCAGCTGTTTGTCAGACTCTGGACAGTGGACCCTGGAAGTGTTCCTCGTCTTCTCATTTCAGCCTTGTTCTACATGTTTTCGCTGTTTCACTCTCGCTGTACCAGACCAATCTTGAGAAGCTGATTTCAAGAGGACAAGGTATCAAATTCCACTTTGTAATTACATTTTTTTCCAGGAATTTTATTTCTCCTGTAATGGTCATACTACAATACAGTAGGAAGAAAATTCAAATGTTTTTAGCCTATCTATATAAAAACAATGCCATTACAGGCTACTGTGGGAACGAAACATGAAACTACTATGCAGTAGGAACAAACTAAAGTCACATTGCTGGGCATCCTGTCCCTCTGGTCTGTTTGGAAAGAGATTCTCTTCAACCTCACACCTGCAGTAATGCTCCCCTTCCCAATAAAACAGAGGACAAGTCGCCGTATCTGCTATAAATTATCCTCTGCACGCTTCTGCTGTCAGATTTTGACAATTCGATGGACTATTTTGCTTAAACTATGAAATAATTCTGACATATTTTGGAGAGTAAAACTATTCGACGGATAAGAAACAATCTGTTTTGATCACAAAGACATATACAACCAATTATTGTTCAAACTGTAGACAACTGTGCTTATTCATTTGCCCTAAAAGCATTTGCAAACCGTAACAAAGAATGATAAAGGCTCTGTTTCTGTCGTGCACGAGTAACACAATGTTGTGAAGGATTTCATATTGTTTTGATGACTTCAACTGTCATTCGAGAAATCAGCCAAAGCAAATGAGAAAAAAAACTGAAAAGGGAGTGGAAAAAAAACAGCTTCCCTATAAAAAAAGTCAATTGTTCCACTTCAACATGTTTTAATTCAACTTCTTTCCATTATTCTGCCATGTTGTAAAATCCCATTTGTTATTCAGCTTGTTGTCCTTCTCTGGTGCAACTTAGAATCTGAATTATTAACACCCAGCTATGGAAATATGGGTTTTAGGATGGCTTATGGGGTGCTGAACTCTCTCTCTTGGCCACTCTATTTTTGTAGTATTTTTTTTTTCCTTTTTCTGCTCCTTTCCTTTTGATCCACAACTCCTAGCTGTGGTCTCCATGGTGATGAGAAAGCAGCTGCAACAAAACACCTTAACATCTCTCTCCCTTGTTCTCTCTCACTCCGTCTTTTGTTCCCTCCCCTCTCTATTGTCAACCCCTTTTTCTTTCTTTGTCTCTCTCTCTCTTTGCTCCTTCATTTCAGCCAGGTGTGTCTCCTCTGCCACCATCTAGCCTAGTTCTCACCTTTTACCACCACTGTCGAGGTAGCCATGGCGACTAGTGCCCTGCCAAGTGACAACCTGCCAACCTACAAGCTGGTGGTGGTGGGGGATGGTGGCGTTGGAAAGAGTGCCCTCACCATCCAATTTTTCCAGAAGATCTTTGTGCCGGACTATGATCCCACGATAGAGGACTCGTATCTCAAACACACAGAGATAGATGGACAGTGGGCAATACTGGATGGTGAGTAGCAATGTAACGTTCATATGAAATGAATCAGACAGCAGTTGAAAATGATCCCATCTCTCCATTCTGTCTTTTTAAAAAAGAAAAACAAATTTGGTTTCAATCAAACATTTCCATCATTGAGCAATGAGAGAATATTTAAATTAGTTGTTTGAAAACAGGTTTTTGCCTTTTTTACTACATTCCAGTGGTTGCTGTTTCCTCCAAACTCTGTACTGGCAATTCCCTGAAAGAATTAACAACATTTAGAACAAGGCAGTGCTGTTGTGTGTGAAAGAAATGTATGCGTCATTCTTTGATTTTATGACTCTTATACTGAATGTACTTTCAGAAAATTGGCCACAGTAACGGAATTGCACAATGTCATTGTTCATTGATTTCTGCAAATTGGGCCAGTTTATAGCCATTAGTAAACACATGTACCAATGCTTTTGGTTAGAAGGGGTTCAGCAATTAATATTTGGAATAAATCTCGCTCTTTAAGGCAGCTTTGAATGGATTTAGGGTGCTTGATAAGTACCTAATTACAGTTTTCTCAATTTTGGCTCATTGTTTTTTAAATAGCCTAAGCATTCTTTAAACTGTAAGTGCAACTATCAAACTATTGTTTCATGGGAATCAAAAGTTGCAAAAGGCTCTAACCCAAAACATTGTATCCATGCTTAAAACGATTTATTGTGTCAATAAATTGGCCATTTCCACCACAATGACAAAAGGTTGTTTTGTCACTATGTGAGCCCTAATCTTCAAAATTTTTAGATGTTCTTTTTTTTAAAAATGATTTTACCTGGACATGTTTCTTATAAAGAAATCTGTGTTTTATTCTACTTCTGACGGCTGACCGCTGGATGCTTTTGTGTTCTGCACTGAGCTTTTTAGATTCTGATTTCAACAGAAGTTAGAAGTTTTCTGCGCAATGCTCTAGTACACAGAAAAAGGACACGCACATTTATGGGGTGGAGGGTCATGGTTAATGTTGTTTGCAATATATGTTTTGTACTGATTGTCCTCTATTTCTGTATGTAAAGGAAATGAAAACCCAATAAACATAGTGTTTTAAAAAATAATAATTACATCACAACCAAAAAACACGCAAAAGACAATGACAAATGCGGTCCATCCATCCATCCATTTATCAACTGCTTGTCCCTAAAGGGGTCACGGGGGTGCTGACACCTGCAGTAGTTCAGCAAAAAACAACAAATTATACCACCTCTTATGAAATAAGAATTTTGATAATTGAATGGATCATTTTGCCCATGATGGTCCAAATGATGAAAAAAACAAAACGTTTAGAAGTTGTGAATAGTATAATTACTTTAATCAATTTTTATCAGCAAGCTGTTTGCAAGTGGTTATTGTAGACAATTGTATTTACTGTTTGCACACAGGCCAAAACATGTGCACTTTGCACAATAAGCTTATTGTAGAATTTCTCATTCATTCAAGCAGAGACTTGTTTTGAAAAAAATTATTCTCATTCAAGAATTGAGCCGAAGGGAATAAGAAAAAGTACAATTGAGTTGAATTGGACGTGGAGGTGGTAAAATCAAATAAAAACCAGAGACCATTTTGCGATGGGATCACACCAATATACTGACTTACCTTGACAGAATACACAGTACAATATGCCAAAAAGCCCACATCCAATACCTACATAATCTTGGTGTGTTTTTAAATGGCAAAGTGAGTAAGAGAGATTCCCTTCCATCTAAAGTAATACATTTGTGTCCCTCCATCTTGGCAGTGCTGGACACAGCCGGCCAGGAGGAGTTCAGTGCGATGAGGGAGCAGTATATGAGGACAGGGGATGGCTTCCTCATCGTCTTCTCTGTGACAGACAAGGCCAGCTTTGAGCATGTTGACCGATTCCATCAGCTCATTCTACGGGTCAAAGACAGGTAGGTTACAACCGTCTAGCTGAGCAACGCAGAAACCACTTTTCTCTGTGCACAAACGCAACAAAGGAAAACCGATTCAGAAATGAATTCGGCATTCCGACTGTACAAAACTCCTGTCTGTTGACTCTTAGATGATGTCCTGTTATGATTTAATGTAAAGCACGTGTCAATAACTCTAGCCCAGTGAAATCATTTGACAGGGGTTGTGTGTGAGATGGTATGCACAATAAGCCCACAGCTGGTTCGTTTTCTATATTTGACAAATGAGACCAATCAATCCAGTCTGTCCAATTAGCCTGATATTTTGATATTTTTTTAAAGCACTGAATTGAAGTCCTTAAGCAAATTAAGTCCTTATTGGATTACTACATTTGTCAAAATATGCGAACATCTGCTGAGCATTCCCTTTCTGTTTGAAGAACATGGTTCTTTTGTCAACAACCTTTGTCACAGTGGTGTAAGACTGATCATCAGACTGGTTGTAACTAAATAAAACCAGGAATTTACAATATGGTAATATGGGAATCTGATTACTTCTGACCACTAATGTTGTTTTATCGTTTGAATTCCATTCTTTTGATTCAGCTGCAAAAACTCCTAAAATAAGACCCAGTAAGAAATCATTTTTAAGGCCCGGTGAGCTCATCATATCATCTTCTGATGTGCCCAGATTTGGCAATGCACATATCATGACTAATTTAAAGATACCGCACACACTAAAATTCAAAGTATTTAATCTATTTGGCATTTTGAAGAATAGTTCTCCTCATATAAGGCCAAACTCTGCCTGCCACAGTCAGGTCAGTTTGAGTTTTGCTGACTCGCATGCATGGTTTAGTTGGCTCGTTGGTTATTGTTGTCATATGTTTCAGGATTAGAATGATTAAGGAATAGGATCTCGTTCCTCTTCACTTTCCATAAGCTGCAGATGAGTTTTGCCGAACATCAGATGCGTTTCCAAAATTCTATTCAGTCGTGTTGTGAGAGAAACGATGCATCTGTTCCCTGACAGTGACTGACGTTAGCCAATAAAAATGAGCTTGAGATGGAACAAAAATAGAAACTGGAACTGAGCAAGTGGCTGTATGTCTATATTTAGTGGCGCTCTACTGAAGCTATTTTTTCTACAAAATTTGAGTGTTGCAGACATCTATCACCTCGTGAAGCAGTTGTGAAGCATGTGATCTTTCTAATCTACATGTTATCAGGGCTTTAAAAGAGTCTCAAGACCAGGACTCACTTTTAAACCTTTTTTGAAACCACTGCATGTGGTTTGTAAATGTTTTATCCAGTTATACAGGGATACCTGAGATTGTGCGTGCCCTTTTCTTCTCAGGGAGGCCTTCCCCATGGTGTTGGTAGCAAACAAAGTGGACTTGGTCCACCTGAGAAAGGTCACCGCTGAACAGGGTCAAGAGATGGCTGCAAAACATAACGTAAGTAATAAACCTCATTGTGGGCTTTTTCTATGAAACAATTTTTTTCTTTAACTGAGTTTCTAACAGAGATTTTACATGTGCCTGTGTGCACTACAGAGACACATTTCTAAAGCAGCAGTGTTTCCATTAACATATTTTTATACTCATTAGAAGTATTAAATATTAAAAAAGCTGGATGGAAAGGGCTGTATTTGGTAAAACTTGTTGTTGCATTAAATAGGATATGAAAATGCCTTTGCCGAATAAGTTCTGACGTAGCAAACATTTCTCTCACATGACTGATCAGCTGTTTCCTCTGACTGCGTCTTCCTGGATACTCACACCATGAAAAATCACCAATACTAGCTGACATGAAAAAACAATTCAAACTTGCCCAGTTGAACCACAGTCCTGAAGACCTCTCTTGATTTTTCTCTGGCAGTTTGTTAGATGACCATGGCGACTTGTTTTCAACCTCTACTTCTTATACTTTGTTAACTAGATGGTTACATGATTCATTGCTCCCAGAGGCACATTCTAGATTATTTTAGTTTTGCTGAAACGGACAGAAAAATGTGTGTTTACAAATGTTACTGGCACGTGTGTGTGGACATACTCTCAATGAACACAGCCTGACCACTGAAACAGGCCAAAGCAGGCAGACTGTGAAATAAAGCCTGCACTAATTTTCCCGTCCGAGAGAAGTTTTACTTTCTCCCTGTGGTGTTAAATGAGTTTGGTCCAGAGGGATTCAGAGAAATGACAGCTCACCCAGACACAGACACATACATTATCTTCTAATTCCAGGGATGTGACACCTTGTTTTTTTCATTTATGTATATCACACTTTATTTTATTTTCTATTTTGGATCCAAGGGCCTTTTTAAAAAAAATTTTTTTTGCACTTTCAAAGTGATTATATGCAGCCCAGCGAACAACACCTGGGGGTGTTTCCACACGGACTAGCATCAGACACAGTTGATTCAACACTGACTGCTATGTGTGAGAGAACATCTGTCTCAGTCTTTGTCTGCTGTGAGATTGAATTAAGTGGGTTTTTGTGTATTGAATTGGTGTTTTCACTGATTAAGGTTCTGTGTCTCTCCTATACTATATACATGTAGCTATTCAACCAAAATGGTTATTTCATATTTCAGTGAATGACTAATTATATTTCTGCTTGTTTTCTTCAGATAACTTACATTGAAACCAGTGCCAAGGATCCTCCAATGAATGTGGACAAAGCCTTTCATGAGCTGGTTCGTGTTATAAGGTAACTCCAGGTTCACTTCTGTCTATTCTCATGTTTTCATGAGTTCAAACTGTGCCAAGCCAGTAACAGAACTGATCTAGGAGAGGAGTGATTGGCCCTTTGCACTCTTATTTACAAACTAAAATACATCTAATAAAATAGTCCCAACTCATAGTGTGTCACCCTTTTTCCCAGTGTGTATTTCACTTCTTTAGAGGTTGGTGGCACAGAGAGAGTGGTATGCTGGTATGCGAAGGCAGTGAACATGTTTTTAGGAAGAGTGGACAAGCAAAGAAGAATCCTGTTAAAGCCTTCTCTTGTTGAAAGGACCAATACGCAACAAGTAGACATGTCATTTTGTTCTAGAGCCTGTACTCAGATACCACAGCTTTATCATTGTCCACATGGTAGGTCTGTAATTGGCTCATGAGGAAATGTCTGTTTTTGGTACATTATGAAAAAAGAGAAGAGCTGATTGATGAATCAACATTGCCCTCTTGTGGTCGGACTGTGGAAAACCAGTCATACAGAGGATGGCTAAAGACACAAGGGTTGTGCTTTTTAGTTTGACTTATGCTTCAGCAGTTCAGGCAGAAAGAGTCTTTTCTTTGTGCTTGTGTAATATGCCATAGTTGCCTTGAAAATGTAGTTATACAATGTTTAATGTAAAGTATCTAAGAGGTGATACTATTGATCAGCTTGGTGTGACTCATTTGTATATCAAGATATATTTTTGCATTCTCCTTTGTGACTTAATTACTTGACCCAAAAAAAGGTACAGATTCTTTTCTCCTTTTATTGACAACTTTAGTGCAAAATGAACGAGTTCCAGTGAGAAAAACGAACACAGACTAGGCTTACATACACGCACACAGCATTTGGGTTCTATGCTAAGCTAAGCTAATGGGCTGCTGGCAGGAGCTTCATATTTACTCTATAGACAGAGTGTGACTAGAGTGTTCTTGTCCACTACTAATGCAAATAAACATATTTCCTAGAATGTTGAATTGAACTCGCCTCGATGATAGATTAAACATTCTAAGCCAAAAATTATTAAAGCACTGTAAGCTGTCAGAAAAAGCTATAAGTCGTTTCTGTTTTTCTTTCTCCACACCCACAGGCAGCAGGTGCCAGAGCGAAACCAGAAGAAGAAAAAGAAGATGAAATGGAGAGCTGAACGTTCAGCAGGTTCCCACAGGTTCCACTGCGCCATATTGTGACCTCCCTCGTCCTGTTTATCATTCATAACCTACACACACCCACACGCACACCCACATACCATTTGGATGTCAGGGAACTCCCCCAGCAGTGGTTAACTTCTGGAGCACAAAATGGGGGGAGGGGAGTAGATGAATGGCTGGATGGATACAGGGTGACGGAAAGGGGAAGTGCATCTGAAATGTTGGACTGATGTGTCCCCTCACCCTTCACAATGCCTTGGAATTAGTGCTGTTCCCTCTCTCCTCATTTTACGGTCCCTTTCAAAGGTCTATCCCCATCCCTCCCATCTCTTTTGAACACAAAACTACAGTGTCACTGAACTGTTTCTCAATCAAGTGGAATTTTTGAATTTAATTTCAAATGTGGCACTAGACGACTGACTGTGAGCGGGGCGGAAGGAGCCAGGGATCAGAATCATCTTGATATTGGAAATTTTTTGACGTCTTGAGAAAAGGAGGAAAAAGGGAGGACCTGACTCAAAACGGTGCCTCGTTTTTCAACAGCCTATGAGGTCATCACCTTCCTCTCCTACAATTTCTGGAAGCAAAGCGCCTGTGATATATTTACATATGTGGTCTGCGCTCTCTCGTTGTAGAGTGTGCTTCATAAGGGAATGGTTGATGAATGTGAGAGCAGTGGCAGTGATTTTGGTAGAGAAAATAGAAGTCCCATGGTGTCGTCGATGAGTGAACTGTGAGCGCGGCGTTAACTCAGCCGATGCTCTGGTTTTGAAATGTCAGTTCAGAGGACGTAAGAACGTGTCGTAGCAAGCGAGAGAAATGTGACGTGACGCTGAAAGAATGTCATATCGTAAAACAGGTGAGCGCTATCAACTTGTTGAATAGAATTGAAGTGTTTAAATATTATAATTGTAAACGAGAGTAAGAATGGTCGGTGTAGTATGTGGTTACGCTTAAATGTAAACATAACAGGGTTTATACCAACACTGAAGTGTCACTGATGTGTTTACAGACACTCCTTTTCCCATCATAAAGAAACAGTATATCAGAGCCACTTTACATCAAGTGTTAAGGTTGCCTCCTCAGTCATTCTCATTGGGACGAAGAGTGCAGTCTTCATCAGTACTGTATGGGCAATAACCCTGATATTTCTTTGTCTTTATAGTCTTAACAGATTCTCTTTAAAACAAGTTTCTTTCTGTGTTTTTATATCTAAAAAAATATATAAAATTACAATTATATTTGTGATTTAAAAAAAAACAACTAATTATAGGTGGCAATGTAAACAAATTCAATGCTGTTTTACAAAAGATCCTAAAGAAATTCTTCATGAAATCAAATAGATAAGGGATAAAGAGAGCTTCATGTTTCAAATGTGAAGCAGGCTGGAGAAGATGATTTGCACTGGCCACTAACCAAAATAATGTGATGTCACTTTATTTCAATCTAGGGGCTTTTTTTCCCAATGCATTGCTGAATTCAGGACAACGAATCATGCTCAGTAAAGGAGAACACTCCTTTTAATTTGGGGATCCATATGTAGCCCTGGCATACATCAGCGCCTCTCTGAACCAGGCAGTGTGATGCTCCCAGGGCTTAAAGCCATGTTAACCTAGCTACAGACTCATTTTAGTTGTAGGAAAAACCACACACTCGAAGCAACAAGACATTCAGTATATCCATGTCTGTCGTCGTGAGATGGATAGGAATGTACAATTTAATAACCTATGAAATGGCTTGTACTGTTAACGCACTAAAGTTTCGGTGGACAACTTTTTGTTTTTGTCTGGATGAATACCGTCTCTTGAAGGAATACATTTTTGCACTTTTAATACAATTTCTGACTTTCCTATTGGCATGTTGTTTTCTGTTGAAACCTGTAAGTGAAATGAAAGGCACGGTCAAAAACGATTTTTGAATGTGAAATCGAATAACAAAACCAAGCAAATAGGCAATTAGTGTTGTAGCCCTGCGTGCCTATGTATGCCTGTTTCCTTGGCGATGATTGTGACAGAGATTACATCGATATGAATTTAATCATTGGAAAGGTATCGAAAGGAACGTTCTGTTAATCAGTTTTGATTTAAGGAGGTTGAGAATGAAAAAAACTCATTTACCGAATGCCACACAAATTCACCTCAGCGTGGAAGATGTAAACCAACCTCAGCAACAGGAGGACATCAGTGTTAATCTACATCTACTGTTAAAGGGACTTCACAAAGAGCGTCCAGAGAAGGACAGAAAACATTGGAGTACGGATCATTGAGCAACAAAACAACGGACTCAGGATCGTGGGCGGGGGGGGGAGAAAAAAAAGTGAATGTTTGAAAATGTTGCATCATGTATGTTTGATACCATTTTGTATTATTGATATGAATTATTGATATGATTCTTGCAAAGTGTTTTTTAAAACAACTGAATAATTTATTACTGTCTATGTTACCTCAGCGTGTCCCAGACCTGGACAAAAAGATAAAGACCCCCCTTTTGTATCTTTTATTTTCTTTGGGACTCTCAGTGGGTCATAGGCCTTTTGCCTTCGAACCCACGTATAAATGTGTCGTGGACCAAGATAAAGAAACTGAGTTTGATCCTGAGCTGGAAAAAAAAGCATGACAACATGTTTGTTACTGGAGCTCGTGTGGATGGCCTCACAAGAAAACGGAATCACACATGGGGCAATACCAGAAAAGTTTTTTTTTTTAATGTTTCTTGTTCAATGTGAAATTTCTTAAAGAAATAATTTGACATTTTGGGAAATAAGCCTATGTTCTTGCTTTCAAAGAGATTGGTACATTAAATATCAAGCTACAGTCATCAGTCTGGCTCTGTCTGAAGGGAAAAAACAGCCAACCAGCACCTCTAAAGCTTGCTCAAACCCCTTTCAAATATGCGCTGCAAAAACCTTTCTTGTACAAATTCTGTGTTATGTCTGATTGAGTCCATGTGTGAAGAGTGAGTGGGCACATTGACGATGTTTCTGTCATGCGGCTAGCACGAAACCGGAAGAAAACAAACAGAGGTTGAAGAAGAAGAAGAAGAAGAAAAAGGGTCATTTAGATAAACACAACAATGAAAATGTTTAACTGGAGAGAAGTTTCAGGAACTTCTGTCAGTAAGGGCTGACACCGAAATCGTCAGATATTTATACAACGTCAAGAGTCGCGCTTGTTCATGACCTAATTATGGACCGGCTACATGACACCTGCATGCTCTACCCAGGGGCCATCTGTCACCTAAACCTAGCCTTACTGTAAATTCAATTGATTTTGTTTAATCTATACTTTGTGGTTATAAGCGGATTATTTCTTACCTTTGGACAGGGCCAGTCTAGCTATTTCCCCTGTTTTCAGTCTTTATGCTAAACGTAGCTTTCCGGCATGTGGGACCCTAGCAAGGTATTGATCTTATCATCAAACTGGCAAGAGAGAATAAGCGTATTTCCAAAATTGTCTCAATTCCTTAAAGTAGACTGAGCTTATGATGCAGGCAGGTGTCTTCTAGTTGACTTTTTGGGTTGCAGTCCAAAATACAGTTTGAAATAAATGAATCATTATGGCTGGCACAAAGAAACCTGCTGATTTTCAAAGGGAAAAGAGGGAACTGGAGCACTCTGATTAATGTTTAGCCTTTAATGGGGCAATCAGACGGCACCATGCGCTCCAGCCCTCTCTTTTCCCTTTGGAAGTTCTCTCTTTTTGAGTTCACAGACACCTGATTCAGCCACATGCTGTTGGAAGATGCACGGGGAACCCTGTTTAATATAAACCTGCTGATGTATTGCACCGTCTTCACATTTCAGGCAGACCAAATACAAATGCCGAAAGTGAATGTAAGAAATATAATTTGAACCTGGATCACATGTGCGCTAAACTGAGCACTGTTGTTTCATTAATTGGACCGGTAGCATTCTTATAAAATGGACACCAAGTGTTGTTGAAGTTATGCAATTGATTTGAGTCCTGTATGTCCTGAAACTTCTTCAGTATGTGGCAGTAAGGGTGCAACTTTAGATTTTGATTACAAGTCATGTTGTGTAATGTGTGTTTTTGGACAGGTCTGTTGTGTTCATACTGGCTGTGTCAGACTGAGGAGCTAGACCAGGCACAAACTTACTGTGGCCTTTTTATCTAGCCTCAGGGGTCAAATATATTTCAATAAAGAAATACAATTATTGTGACTTTACCTGTTTGACTGCTCCTTGTTTCTGTCCAATGGTAGGTGGGTAACAATGATATTAAAATGCAGAGCTTGCACTACCACTGCTGAATGGCTCGTGATTAGAGCCGTGTACAACAGCCAGGGTGAACATGACTATACGTGTTTAAGAGTCGTCGTGCTTGTTCAGCAGAAGCACCCCTCATTAATCTTTAGTGCCATCGAGGCACATTGATTTCAACACTGAGAATGCTGAAAGCTCCATCTTGGCTCATTGATTTCAACCCCTCGGGGAGGATGTGAAGCAGGCCTGTCACACAGAATGGGTACTGCATCCCTGGTATTGATTCACATGTTGAAATAAAATGGGTAAGGTGAGGTAGAGTGCTCAACATGAGATGAGAGGCAGGAGCGGTGCAAGGTGGTGCGCAGGGTTATTAAGAAGATTGATATCTGGTTTAGCATCAAGATGGAAAATGTCTACTTGTATTTCGTCAAGTATATCAGCTGAAAGATTGGGCAGAGCTTCAATTTAACCGTTACTTGGTCATGAAAGCGGCCTACGCATGACTATGATCAGCAGTATTGTTGGCAAGGGATCGTCGCTGAAACAGCTGAGGGCAGGCAGAGAGAAATCAGCGCTTTTGAAAAACTGCAGATTGTCCTTCCAAATATGTACCAGGATGTAGACAAAAGCACTTTGTGGGTCTTTCCACATGGGGGCAGCACTTTGCTGGTAACTTGTTTTCTCTCATAAACACAAAAGTTTCCAACCATAAGAGATTGCCTGCCTGCCTGCCTGCCTGCCTAACATAATCAATTTTCTGAGAAGCAATTTCAATGATGACATTCTTTTTTGATGCTAAGCAAAACAAAAATTGCAAAATGTTCAGTAGTTTGTCTGCAATAGTTTGTTTTTAATACAAAGAGCACATTTAAATGGAAACAGGCAGTAGGGAAAAAGACCTGCATAGAAATAAGCATACTAAATCTATTCTGACAGGACAGCTGGTGTTGAAGGAGAAAAAGTAATAGAGGGACTGACATGCTCTATGCCACATGGCTGTTTACGTATGTAGCAGCTGTCATTCACTGACCATACATAGCCGCTTTGCTGCCACTACACATCACATCACTCCACAATCCTCTTGTTATTTTATTGTTTAAAGCCACCCAGATGAGTTTTTTTACTAACCATACTTACTTCATACCTTGTGCTGCAAATGCCATCGAAATCCATCTGATACTAGGTGCGGGGGTCTGGTCAGCATACTATTCAGCTGGGCTTATTGCACTCTTGCACGACCTCTCACAAGTGGCATCATCTGAACAGCATTTTCAAGAGCAGAACCTCACCACTAGTACAGCTGTATGCTAATTAATTGCTCTGGCCTTTTTTCTTTTCAATAGCTTTTCAAGGAAGCCTTCTTAGTTTTGTATAAATGTAGTGTCATACAGTTCATGCAGCTGAATAGTAGACAGACATCAATTAAATTAAAGCGAAACGATTTTAATTATCCCACAATTAGTTACCAAGGAGCCTAAAAGTGGAATCTATAAATAAATAAATAATGTTACTAAATAATTTAAACATAGGAACAGGTCAGATATAATTTTCCCAATGACAATGGTCAAAGAAGAAAACCTACTGTGCATTTAAAAGCCGTGCTGCAGAAGGGATAAATGAAGTAAGCGATGAATGGTTAGTTTGAACGTGTTGAGTTGTTTGAAAAATGACCTCACATTTGTAGTAAAAAAACAGAAAGGCAAGTACAAAGGGTCTTGGGCAGACCGTGCAGATAATGATGGCGGATTGAAACTGCATGCCATAAAAAAATGTAAGTCAAATTCAACAGCTATTTGAATCTGCAAAATATGAATCTTTTGAGATTTCACTGCTCAAAGATGTGGAATCCTTCCCACCAACCTGTCATCCATTGTTTTTAAATATCACACTGTCACATTTAATACTAGCTTTATTAGCATCATTACAAAAAAAGACATGGTAATTGCATATGTAAAATGTGTGTGGCATTTAAATGATTGCCAAATTGCAGAGATTTTCTAAAGTGGTAGGGAGGAGGGATGAAAGGGAGTAAGAGTGAGAGCAATAAAAAGGGGAGAGGCAGCTGTGTTGGTGGTGATGTAGGCGGATGGACAAAAGAAGAGACGGATATAATGTCAGAAGGGGAGATAGACATATGATCAAAGTAATCAGGAAAGAGACATAACGGGCAAGATGGAGGTGTTAAGGTAAACCTGTTTAAAAATCCTTGAGAGAGAAACGGGGTATCTCGGTTTCTCTTGATATTACAAGGCATCAGTGATAATGCATAAATGTTAAAAAGGAGTGGGGCAGAGAGAGGTGGCATTTAAGACCAATTATTAGTCCATGTAGAATTGATCCTTTGTCAAAGGAACACCGACAGCAGAGTGAAATAAAAATGTACTGAGAGAAAAAGAGAACAGCAAGAAAAGAACCAATACTTTGGGGAAAATAAGAAGGTAAACTTTATGCAGGCTCTCCATGCACAGATTTACACATCAAAGTCAGTTCACTGTCAAGTTTTCACCAGTCAGGGAGGGGGTGGATTCTCGATCACACTTGCTAAATGTGTCGACTTCAACACGGGCATACTGCGCAGGCATCATCACTTTGGCTTTAACACGAGTTAACAGATATTTAGTTATTTGAACTAAAAGATATCACAGCACAGTATCACTGTCTATGATCTTACATTATTTTTCCTTATTGGCTTTAAAGGACAGTTTTGCAAATGACTGAACGTCACAACAGAACTATTTTCCCCATTTAATTAAAATACAGGCTTCCGTGACAAAACATAATAGGAAAAAGAATTATGGATGAGCAGTCATAGCTCCTGCCAGTGACAGTAAGTGTCACTCTACGCTGATGAGTCCACAGCCCCTGGGGCAGCAGACGCTTGTAGCCAACAGCGACACTCCATTGCTCAATGCAGAGTCTTAGTTTGACTGACTCTGACTTTAAACTTCACTTTTTATCAGAAACTCACCAGTGTAGCTTGAAAGCATGGTGGAATCATAGACTATTACGTTTATATATCCACAGTCATGTGGGGGAATTAGCACGCTAACTAGCCGGCCACCCTTCTCACAGCAGACTAATAAGGAAAACAGGTGGGGGAAAACATAACGCTGTCAGAACAGATTGGAACTGCGTCTGATAGAATGAACACTGTGTCCTGTTGTTGCACTAAACACTTGTGAATAAAACAATAAACAGAGAGGTAGTCTCAACCTTCTCTACTGAGCATGCACGTGTCCTCGACCCGCAGCTATGCACAGCACATCATTTCCTCAGTCAGGTGATCACAACGACATGGTGTGGCCACCTACTACCCTGGCGTAGCATTAACATTCAGATCAAAACTCAACACACTGTAACACAGTTCCAATGACCTCTCTGTGAAGGCAGATCGTAAAACCTTTTAATCATTCACTATCTAATATTGTCATATTGCAAACCCCTAATTTGAACCCTGGTACAGTGCCACACTGGAACCAATCGTAATTGTAGTCAGGGGCAGACAGTAACAGAATATAGTGTGCAGTAAAAATCAACAATATACGCTTCTAAGTGTCACCTCTCAGTAAGAGGGTTCCTGGTTCGAATCCCGGTTGGGGCCCTTCTGTGTGGAGTTTGCATGTTCTCCCCGTGTCTGCGTGGGTTTTCTCCGGGTTCTCCGACTTCCTCCCACAGTCCAAAGACATGCAGGTGTTAGGTTCATTGGTGACTCTAAATTGACGTAGGTGTGAATGGTTGTCTCTGTTTGTCTCTATGTGCCTTGCTATAGACTGGCGTCCTGTCCAGGGTGTACCCCGCCTCACGCAAATGTCAGCTGGGATCGGCTCCAGCCCCCGCGACTCCGATAGGGACAAGCGGTTGAAGACGGATGGATGGATACGCTTCTAAACCAAAACGACACAACCTAACGTATTCCAGCAGGAATGCTATCTGAAATTGAGGAGAAATTCACATCAGCAACTGAGATTATAGCTTTCCTCTGTCTGTACTGCTGTTGTTGATTTCTCCCCACTTTCAGATCAGATGTTTGATTGTGTAGTTTTTGGCTTAGAAGCCTTTATTGGCTGTTTTCAACAGTAGAAACTGCCCCTAAAGCTTCTCTGTTAAAAAAGTCAGTCCCAATAACGGATGGTACCAGTGTTGTGTTGTAGCAGGGTTCAAATAACCATTGTGTTGAATCTCATTGAAGCCCAAGTGTTACACCTGTGCAGTATGCCCATGTTGATTTTGAGACGTCCAGCGGTTGCATTGTGGGAATTCTAACCCCATGCAAAGTACAGTTTTATTTTGTAGCTTGTGTACATAAAAAAAACGCGTGCACACTGATTGGTCATGGTTCTCACTGTTGTTCTCAGTCTCTGTTGCTGCACAAACTAATAGATTTTCTTTTCTGACAAACAGCCGACATCGGCCCAGAGGCAGGGTACACCCTGGACAGGATGATGTTAATAAGGTGATCATGGTTAACATTATACCTGCTATCAGCATGTTAGCGCCATTGCAATTTTGAACATGTTAGCATTAGAGTTTTTACACTTTTCTTTGCCGTGGCCTGGAATCATAGCGCAACACACTGTGTGACTGCTTTGGAGGATTCCCCATCCCTCATCAACTGACCGTACTAGACACTTTTTTCCATGTCCCTCGAATAAATTGGAAGAGGCGACCGATTCCTAAATAAATCATCAATGGGCTCCTTCCTCTGGATTGCATTTGGTAATCGACTTGAATGGACTCTGCTGCGGGAGGAGCTGGTACAGGGGCCAGTAGGTAAGTCTTTCAAAACACTCTTTTAATAAACTCCGGGTTCACTAACTACGTTGTTGGTGCTTCGTTTTATGTGAAGGGATACTTATCATGCTACGCCTGAGGTTTGGTGTTATTTTGAGCAGTGTTAGTGGTTAAAAAAAGTAACTTAAATGCCTTCACTGTACTGCCGAGCTCATCAGTGTTAGCCATATCCGGCTGTTAGCGACTCTCCGAGATATCTTCGTTAATAGATGGTACACGAAAAAAACTGTTTTGGTGGCTTATTTAATGTATATAGTTATAGTAGATGTCGAAAAATTTTGAGTCAGAATTACAATTAAATAAGTATTTTCTAGTGTGGAACAGCCTTAAATTGTGCTTTGTATGTCGTGCTCTGGCCGGCCTACCTTTTTCACATGAGTTGTAAAAGTCTGACAACTGAAAATGATCGCTTGAATGAGCCTTGTTCTTTTTTGTAGTTTGATTGTTGAAATGGGAGTTTTAAAATTGTCACTAAAATATGATAATTTTTTTCTTATTTTAAGCCAAATGCATCCGATAAAGATTAAATGATGCTGTAGAGCTTGTGATACAATTCTACAGAGAGAGACATGCAGTCTATCCAAAAAGCCCAACCCTAAGGCGTAGTATTTTGACTCCTTTTTGTTCCCTTGCTTGGCTAGATCATTATGTTCTACACAACAAACATTTCATGTAATTTTAAAATCCTTGATGACAGTAGGGAGCCAGTACTGACATGCTGCTGCTCAGACTTGATTTCTAAAATCTGACTCTACCTTCTTCTTCTTCTTTTGGCTGCTCCTGTTAGGGCTCGCATAGCAGATCATCTTTTTCCATCTAGTTGGAATATCTGACTTTATGATCTGCATATTTGATTTGGCATTGGTTTTATGCTAGATGCCCTTCCTGACATGCCCTTTGCGTTGCCCTTTAGTATTGTTTACTACTGTCAACAGGCTAACAAACCCTCCTGCGTCAGTGGCCCCTGAACTGCATTCCACCAGGGCCTGCTATGAATTTGCCTCCTTTTTCAATGACAAAATAATAAAAAAAAAAATAGGTAAACAGTCAGTGCCCACACATCAGATGCAGGACATGTGCTGTACATATGTCCACCTAAAACCAATTTAAATACCATGGCACATTTTCATAAGACCTTGGAGGACATTATACAACATCTGAAATCCTCTTCCTGCTGCCTCAATATTCTGCCAACAGGCCCACAAGTCCACTGTACAATGTAGTAGGTAAGAAAAAAAAAGAAAAGGCACCCACATTTTGTCAAAAGCCAAAAAGTGAGCTTAGGTGCTCCATTGGCAAAACTTTAAAGACTTCTCCATGGTCTGGGCTTGATCCATTGAAATAGAATGCATATCTTGCTAGTAAAATCAATCAATCAATACTTTATTTGTTAGGGACAGTGCACATAATGAACAACGATAACAACATATCATAACATATCTTATAGCAATGATGCTAATTTGCATCCATAGTCCCTGCTAAAAAAATAAATACAAATACTACTAAATAAATAAAATACAAATAGAAGAGACAAGAGACACCGCACAATACATTACATACTCAGGAGGACACCAGGACCACACAGGATAAAACAATGAAATAAAACGTCATATGATACAGACGAGTCAGTGGTCGCACTTTTGATTTGATTTAAGCCACTTTTTGAGTTGACCTTTAAAAGAGGGATACGTGGGGCATTGCCTTATTGTGGAGGGAAGACTATTCCAGATTCCCCCCCTACAACAGACAACACATTCTTCCCAAATGCAGTGCGCCTGTGGGGGATCTCACAGTCTCCTCTGACACATGCCCTGGTGCTCGTACCTTCGAGAGTCCTTTTCTTTATGAAATCAGTCAGTGGTGGTGGAGCGAGACCATGGAGACTTTTATATATACAACACGCAAATCTAAATGTTTTGAAATTATGGAAACTTAAAAAATTGTGTTTTTTAAGAGTCTTGCAGATGTGGTAGGAGAAGGGTTTTTTATCCTGAGTTTTTAGAACTCTATAGACTGTCTATTGGTTTGAGTGCTGTCGTACATGCCAGTGACCAGCTTGTGAAGCAGTAGTCTATATGTGAGAGGATCATACAGTGTAAAAACATCAAAGCTGCACTGGTGGGTAATGAATTCCTAATCTGTTTGAAATTTGCCAGGTTGTATTTGACAGAGTTAGACACTTTTTTGATGTGTTTCCTAAACGAGAGTGTCGAGTCCAGGATAGCTCCCAAGTATCTGAACTCGCTCACCAAAGTGAGCTCCTCCCCTCCCCGAAAGACACCAAAATGATCAGCATTTGGCGGCCTTTTAGCAAAATACATACAGACACAAAAGAAGCTTGTTTGGAAGTTTTCGCTGAACACTTGAAAGAGAAAGCCCATCTCCTCAAAGATTTTACAGAAACAAACCAGGGGTTTTCTGGATGTTCTATCCAAAAAAATGTGTTAATTTCCAATGAGATCCAACCCCTTTCTCTCAAGGTACGTATCTTTATTATCCCCCAAGGGAAACTTGGTTTACAGCCAGCAGTAGTAGCTACAGTTCTGGAGTATAGAATGATACAGAATTTCCAATTATTTTTCAATAAAGGTGTATCTTATGTTATTAATAGCTAGACTTTCTCTAGCGCTGTTGAAATATGTAGACAGGTGACAGGTCCATGCAATAAAATGTGTGTCTGGTGGATCTGTATGTTCTTTGTGTCACCTCTTAAGAGCGCAGAGCTGCAGGCTGACAGGCAGTGTGATGAGAAATATAGCCTGTAGGAAGAGCATAAGGACCCAAGAACTTAAAATCAGGTGCAAAGACAGCCAGGCAAAACAACTTGAAATTAAATCCTGCATTGGATTTATATGCCTTTGAGGGTGATTCATTTTGATTAGATTTTATAACTTGTCAAATTAAAAGTCAAACAAACGATCAATTCAAAGGAAATTAAAAAAAAACGCCTTTCACAGCGATATATTTTGCATCTTTTAAAATACTGGGTCTTAAAGCTGAAGTAAGTAACATTTATATACTATATCCTGACAGTAGTACATCAGACAGATAATCTGTGAAAAAAAGGATCTACTGTGCCTCCTCCTTGTGTTCCTAATGGCATCTGTAAGATTGGCGAACACCCAAAGCCGAAACTAAAGAGACCATAACAATATTTTCCAAGTAGCCTGAAGTCTATTAGTGATCTAATAATGAATGCCTTTCATGGGATTTCTGAGAACTGATGCCGAGGTCTGAGGATGTCCTAAATTAAACACTGTTGCAGACTAGTTAGATGCTTGTGTAAGTGCCAGATGTTGTCTAAAGATGTTTCCAAGACAACCCAGTCAAAATCTAACTCTGCTGATGGAAACTAGATGTACAGTATATTAGAGCGTGCTTATTATAGACAACAGAAAACTCAAAAACATATCCTCTTCCTGAAAATATTCCAGGGTGCTACAGTTTTTGACAAAAAAGTGAAAAGACACGAAAATCAATTGAAAATTATTTTCCTGTAACTTAACAGTCTCCAGAGAATTACCCCCTCCCTTGAACGAGAAAAGAATTTCTCTCATAGAAAAAGTCATTTTATCTGGGAAAAATCCTGATTACGAGGATATTAATTTGGGCCTTTATTGCATTTAAATCAAGTCTTTTGACAGCCTGATTACAATAACATGTCCTTCATAATGTCACAGCCATAATCTTAGTAGCAGAGTAAATGCTATCTGTATTATCACTATAATATTACGTTTTAGTTCCTGTCTTACATATTTGAGTTCTGAGTTCAAAAGCTGAAACTGTATTCAAATTGACTCTTAGGGCCCGTCCACACATACGTGTTTTCCTGTAAATGCACAACTTTAGTATCGTTTTTGCCGACCATCCACACGCAGCCGGCGTTATCGGAGCCAGAAAACGGTCTTTTTTGTAATCATGTCACAGAGAGGGAAGATTTGACAAAGCCCCCCATGGTGTTGTTGTCTGGATGGCGAAACAGCATACTTTGTTAACGATGCTGTCATTGCCCCACCTCGGACCTCTAACCCCCGCAGAGTCACATTACAACAACTGTGCTGCTGCGTGACAGGAGAGAGACGGACCCATAGATTGAACTGTGCTCTGAGCGACATGCATGTGAAATAAGGCTGACCAGATATTTCTCCATTTTCCCTGATGGTCTGAATAAGTCGCTAAATTGGTCACTAGTAGCTTTTTATAAATAGCGTTGCCAAGAATGTCGCAAAAAATAGCGAGACAGTTCCCATCTGGGAGTGCTTTGGTATGGGGAAGGGGCTCACAGCAGCACCCTCTGCTCGTTGAGGACACTAACTGCAGAGTGATTTGTGGATCAGAGTCCAAATCACCACAAAGGTCTCCACTAACAGCAGAAACAGTGGACAGATTTCTCTATAGGATGAATGAGGATTTGGAAAGTCTCCAGATTCGGCGAGAAACTATCGCTTTGTATTATGATTATTTATGAGAAAGTTTTGGGAGAGTCAATTGGAGAAGGAGGTCGGAGGGAGGGATGTGGTGGGATAGGTAGATAAGTAGAGCTGGGTGTCATCTGCATAGCAGTAAACCGGAATATTATATTTACGGGAAATACAGCCAAGAGGGAGAAGGTAGATAATAAACAATAGGGGTCCAAGGACGGAACCTTGGGACACACCAGAGGAGAGGTGGAGGACTGGGATCTGAATGTTTTGAGTTGTAAAAACTGAGTACGGCCGGAAAGACATGATTTAAACCAGTCCAGGGGTGTATCAGATTATCCAAAAGAGGCTAGTCGGTCGATGTGGATGATGTGGGAAATGGTGTAAGAAGCCGAACTCAAGTCCAGGAGAATGAAGTTTGTTATTAGTCTAGAGTCTGCAACCATTAGGAAGTCATTGGTTATTTTAACAAGAGCTGTTTTGGCGCTATGAAGGGGTTGGAAGCCTGATTGGAACTGTTCATAGAAACAATTGTGGGAGAGGTGGTCATGAGTCGGAGAGGCAACTGTTTCAAGAATTTTTGAAAGGAACGGGATTGTTAAAGTTGCTGGGGTCAGCACTAGATTTTTTGAGAATAGGGGTTTTTGCAGCTGATCTGAGGGGTGATGAAAAAGGTACCAGAGATGAGAGATGAATGGATAAGATGAGTCAGGGAGGGAATGCAAGCTTTAACCGGTATAGTAGGGGGAGGATCAAGTTGGCAAGCTGATGGTTTAGATTTGCGGACAAGGTCGGTTATTTCAGCAGCAGAGCAGAGGGTAAAGTCAGAGAAAGGATGAGAGGAAGCGATTTGAAATTCAGGGGAGGGTTTGAGGATTGGGAGCTAGGAGACTTAACTGCTGATACACACAAACACACACATACGTGCACACACACACACACACACACACACACACACACACACACACACACACACACACACACACACACACACACACACACACACACACACAGAAACCAATACCAGTGTTGCTGTTGCAGCAGGTAAATATGCCAGAGTAAACCAGAAAGTCTAATTTTAATCTGTAGTTCCAGGGTGGGCAATAGTTTAGAGCACAGACTAGCATAAAAGCATGGAAAATACAATGAACGATAAAAGCAGTGAAAAATAAGCAGACACAAACAGCCTGCACTACATAGAGACAGGAGAAACCACTCTTATGACACACTGAACCAACAATAACATCAGACAGCAACAGAGTAATGCATGTATAGGTGCATGCAACAAGAGCTGCAAATTAATAGTGTAGTGCAGGCACAACTCAAAACTTAACTAGTTATTCTGGTGAGTGCACAGCCTTGATTATTGCATTAGTAAAAGGTTCAGCTTGCAATAAGACATGAACAGCATTTTGCATCTTCATTAAAGGGAACTTTCGGCTTCTGACCATATTGTAAAATAAAGACTGGAACTAAGCTGTCTAACACAATGACATGGCATCTGGAGACATATTATTGTGCCAGACGCTTTTTGTAGTCATGGAAACAGTGAGGTGCAATGGCCTCTATTCATTTTCAGAATTTTACCAGCATCATTGTATTTATTTATATGGTCGCTGAGCCAGTATGTTGGCAAATTACTCTATTCAGCTCTTAAAAGAGGTGAATACACCGGAAAGAGTGTTTTTCATGTTAAAATAGAGTGCAGGAGATCAGACTCTGGAGGGACTCAAGTGGAGTTAACACTGTAATCCATCCACGGGTTAGCTGCAGTCGGTGAGATGTCACCATGGCCTAATCCAGTGCAGGTTAATTTCCGGCGTGGCTTGGAGCTGCTCAGTGCACTAAAACTGGTAAGGAAACGTGAATCAGTACGGTATGGTTTGGCTCGCCCCGGCCAAAAGTGCCAAAGGAAAAGGCCTTGAGATGCACTCAGTCTGCAAGATCAGCTTGGGTTCCGACTCCCGCGTTTACAGATGACGTAACACAATATGATTGGCTGTATCGGAAAGTGCGTTTACAGCAATAGCATTAGAACCGAGACCAATTTATTGTCCACCAGGCAACGCCAGAGGCAGATATGGTATGTAAACAATGATTTAAGAGTAAATAATACATCAAACTCTAAATGATGAAATGTCTTGCTCAGAGTTTTACTCTGTGGCACTGAAAGACAAACAGCTCGTGGCTACAGCAAGAGCTCAGAAGAAGTACAGACGGAAAAAACAAACAGACTGACTACAAATGTAGGCTACAGTCATGTAGTGTGTGTTTTACAAGTTTTACTCAGACTTTATGTTTGCACTTTTTTGGTTGAATTTATTGTGTACTATGTTCTGCTTTGTGTTTGTTTATATTAATTTAATAAAAAATATTAATAATAATATATTATAAATAGTAAGTAAAAAACTTCTCACATATACAAAAAAAGGGCTATGCTGCTTAAACAGCCTTGGCCCAGCTGGAGCTGCTGCGCCAGGCTACTGTGAAGTGTGACCGCCTGTGAGTGTGAGTGATGGTGAGAAGCTCCACAGCTGCTGCTGCTCGTTGGGGATAGAAACCGCAGAGTGACAGAACAGAATCACCAAACACAAGTCATTTTTAACAAAGACAAAGTGTCTAGGGATCGGTAAAGTCTCCGAATTAGTTCAGAACAACGGAATGAAAAACCTCTGCTGGATGTTTAATTTTCAAGATCGCTGACTCACTCATTTAGCTGTAAATCAAAAAAGGATTCCGCCTCAGGCAGCTCATTTAATCATCATGCAGAAGCTGAGCGTCCGGGCCAGTCCACTGTCCCATAGACCCCCAGAGACCTGAGCGTCCGATGGGCGGGACAAAGCCCAGCATTTATTCAATGAGCGTCTGGTTTGGCTGCAGTGGAACAACCCGCTCTACACTTCCCCATTGAAGTCAGTAGAAGCTGAGCGTCCGACTGTGTAGAGTGCTGTGGAGCTGTGTGGATGACTGAGAAGGAAGTTCCTCCGGTTACCTGTGATGAGTAGCTGATTCTGAACAAAAGATGAAGGCTTTCTAGCGCGTATTTAGTTAATGAAATATACACACAGGAGTACATATTTCACCACTTTTTTTCTGGTGACATTTTAGGGGAAGCTGAGCTTCCCTTGCAGTCTTAGAGCAGTCGCCACTGGCACACACACACACACTCTAACACACATACTCATGAGGTGAACAAATTACCGGCGTCAATGTTGGCGCTAGTAAAAATGTTCTATTATATAATAACTTGAAGATCAACAGCTTGCTTAGTAGCACATTCTTAAAATATTAGTGTTAGTGTGTGTGTGTGATCAACAACAGTGCACATTTACAGTACATTCACTCTCTCAAGATACCATCAAGAAGAGTGGAGGTTATGTCCGACCAGGTTACAAATCATCATCAATATTGATTATTGTTCCTTTTAAGTTTAGGGTTGAGAAAACCTGGACACACACCAAAGCAAAATTGAGTCAATCTAAATATGTTGATGTTTAATCATGTTGTCTACTGAAAAACCCTAGTGATGTACTGTATGTAAGTTAGCATAGTACACCGTAGTGTTTTAATGTTTGTGTTTTTGAACTTCCATTGTTTTACGTTTGGCAAATCAAGCTAGCAGCACAACACATGAAAACAGACAGGTCTGTAGAGACTTTAAAGTATCGTAAAACTTGGTTCTATGTATAACGTTAAACCGCTAAGAAAGTCGTGCAGTGTTATTTAAGGTTACTGTGTTTTATCAGAAAAAAGTTGCATTTGCTAGTAGAGCAGCACTTAAATTAAAAAAAATAATATAAAATAAATTAATATTGTTAAATAAATGGTTGTAAAAAGTACCATAACATGGAAACATTAAAGTACCTTTCACTGTTTGAGAAAATATGATTGATTGGACTAAATTGATTTCAACAGTTGTGAGAATGTTGCACAGAAAAATATAACCTTTCAGGGGCTATTTTTAAGCAAATCAAGTTCTGGGACGACAGTAATCATAGTTTGTAGTGTAAAAGCATATAGCATCCAATAAAGCTTGCAAATTACATCCAAGTGAATTGTTGTGTAAATTACAGTATGTGGTGTTTCACGAAGGCTGCGTTCTGAATACCCTCAGAATACAACGCATAAAGATTTCTTATGGTTTCCTCTCTCAAGCATACAAAACACTTCTAATCTCTAAATGATTTCCTCCTTTCAAACGATCGCAATTTATGAATGTTTGGTTGAAACATAAGGGGGGTTATTGGCAGATTAATCAAATGTTGTTTTTCATAATATTTTCATGAAACACCATGGAGAAAAAGACATTTCTCACATAGTGAGACTTGAGTTTATCAGTCTGGGTTTGCAAATGGAAATCATTTGAAAATAAAAATATTAAGATGCTGCTCTTACTAGAAACAGAGACAGCATCAGAAAAAATGATTCCTTAATACATTTTTAATATTCTCATTAGCAATTATAACACATCTGACTGCTTCAGTGGGGAGTGATTAAACCTTTCAAATCACTCATTACTCTGGGTTTAATAGACCTGATGGTTCGACTTCTGAACTCATTAGGATCATTTTGGAATTATGAAAGTGAAAATCATTGAGGGGTGCCGGCATTGACTAATTTTTAATGAATCCACTAAAACAGAAAATGACATTTGTAATACCTACTGTTTCCCAGTATCAAATAGTCCAATATGATTCTCTCTATGTCTGCTAGGTAAGTATAGAACGACTGCCCAGCAATCTCAGAAAAAATCAATTTCAATATCTTTATTCAATTTAGACAACTAAACCCACTTTGTTTACAGTAATTTAGGAGTTAGAGCGTTGCTCTATTTTCTTCTTACATTCAAAACTTTTTTGTTCTCTTGGCTGTTTTCATGCTGTGTGAGGGTAGTTTAAGCTGTGTGTGATAAAAGAGACTTGTGACAAGGTGTAACTTTATACATTATTAGCACAAAAAAAAACATTAAGTAAGTTTACGATCTGCAATGTTTAAAATGCTGTGATGGGATCGTACAAAGATCATATACAGTTCATAATGATGAAGTACCACAAAAGTGGGTAAAATACATAGAAACTGTCACATATTAAAAGGGTTAAAAACGTTTAAAAAGTCCTTTTCCTGGTACTGGTATTATCCAGGATGTAAAAGTTCAGGCGCGTAACAGAGTCACTCAGAGTATTTGTCGATTGTCGATTGAGACAGAGCTGGACTGTCAGTGCGCACTTCAAAGCCTCACAAGGAGGCTCCCTGTTAACTAGATGCAGGTGTGAGAGCGACAGACGCGTAGCCGACAGATGTGTAGCAGAACTGCAGTAAAATGACACGACGGGAGTGGCCTCTCAGGAGTCGTCACAATCACACAGTTGCTGTCTCTTTGTGAAGTTGAAGAAGACTCATGCAACTTCTCTTTTGTAGACGTTCTTTATACTGTCACTTGTCCTTGTCCTTGTCGGTCAATAAACTAAATAATCTTCCTTGAACCTCCATTTCAGAGCGAACTTTATGATTCAGCTGCCTGTATTTATGTCCTTGAAAAGATTGACTCATTCATAGCTGTCTTTGTTATATTTGATATTACGCATTTTATAATGCGGTTACTTTCATGAACGGTTCTGCGAACAACACAGAGAGCTGGGACCCAAATGCAGACACGGAAACTGAGTCAGGTTTAAACGAGCATTTAATGAAAGACCTATGAACGAAAGTGTCCAGGAAGCGGGGGAAAAAGGGGTGAGGTCCAGGTGAAGGTGAAGATTCAAACAACAATGAGGTGATCATGGGAAAAACACGAACGGGTGGTAGGCAAGCAGAGGGGGATGCAGACAGGGATACAGACAGGGAAGAAGGACCACGGGAACTAAAACAAAAAGAAACAAAGAATTAATGAACAACGAAAACATGGAACAAACTTTCTCAAACACAACATGGAGCCAACGAACGATACACAATACTGAGTAGATGATGAAACGATCTGGCGCCGGACGTGTCCAACATCCGGCTTCTTATACTGTTGGGGAGATAAGTGGAATTCACTTCAGCTGGTCCAGAACCACGCCTCTCGTCTCCAAACAGACAAACACAGAGAGGGGAGACACATACAGGGAAGTACAGACAGAGGGAGACAAACACAAGCACAAAAGGAAGGGGAGAGGCTGCCAGAACTGGGATCCTAACAGTTACGCTTTTCATCCTTCACCTCACCTCCTGATCTCACCCTTCCACCAATCCCATCTTCATACATTTCACTATCCTCTTACACGCCCCTATCTCCTGTTCGAGTTCGTACTCCTATAACCTCTACCCGCCCTACCACCTGCCCCCTTGACCCCCTCACGTTCTCCAATCTATTGCACCTGACCTTCTTCTGGACCGTCTTCCTATTCTCACCCATCTTATTAACACATCTTTATCCACTGGCAGTGTCCCTGACTCTCTTAAAGAGACAAGGGTGAACCCGTCTGAAGTAAATAACTACAGACCTGGACACTCTCTTCCTACCTTCACCTGAACAACCATCTTGATCCTCACAAGTCTGGTTTTAAGGATGGCCACTCAACCAAAACTGCCCTTCTTGCTGTCACTGAGCGACTTCACATAGGTAGGACAGCCTCTCTCAGCATTTGACATAGTTAAGCACCAGATCCTTGTTTGTGTCCGCACACCACCTAAAACTCAACCTAGGCAAGACCGAGTTTCTTTTTCTTCCTGGAAAAGGAAGAACCCTTGACAACTCTGTAGTAGCCCCGACCCAGACTGCAAGGAACCTGGGTGTGACACTTGATGACCAACTCTCCCTTACCATCAACATTGCTGCAACAACCCGATCGTGCAGATATAGTATGTTGCACAACATCAGGAGGATACGTCCTCTTCTGACCCAGAAGGCAGCACAGGTTCTGATCCAGGCTCTTGTCATCTCACGGCATGACTACTTTAACTCCCTCCTGCCTCGTTTGCCTGCCGGTGCCATCCGTCCTCTGCAGCTCATCCAGAATGCAGCGTTCTCTCACCCTACACCACTCCTCCGCTCCCTTCACTGGCTTCCTGTAGCTGCTTGCATCTGTTTCAAGACACTAGAACTTGCTTATCGTGCTACTAACAGACCCGTCCCAGCTTATATCCAGAACATGATTAAACCTTACACCCCAGCCTCTCACTGAGAGGAAAACCGAGTCACACGACTAAGTCACGACAGTTTGCTTTCCTGGCTCCCAAATGGGGGAATAAGCTCCCCATCGACATTCAGAAGGCAGAAAATCTACACATCTTCCGCCGCAGGCTAAAAACGCATCTCTTTAGACTGCACCTTGGCTAATAAGATGATTTGTACTTATACTTATACTTATAAAGTGCCTTTCTAGTCTTCTAACTACTCAAGGCGCTTTCACAGTACTTGTCACATTCACCTATCCACACTGATGGCAGTGGACATCTACATACCGTCTAATCTAATTTAACCAATTACACAACATGCGGGGGTTAAGTGTCTTGCCCAAGGAAACTATGATGCTGGATCGATCCACCGATTGGACGACCCACTCTCTGAGCCACAGTTGCTCACTCCCAAGCATCAGAGAGAAGGTTAGGCCAGGTTACATCTTTGGCAAGTTGGTGACCAACCCTGCTTGCTTACGACGTTCAACCAACTGCCTCGTGCTTGATGTGATCCGACCATGAGCAGCTATAGGAAACCACAACATATATATATGTTACTTCGCTCTGCAATCTTGAGGGTACCAAATTCATTAAGCTCTGAAACGCTGCTGGCATGTTTCTCATGCCAAATGGGAGAACCTGGCAGCGATACAAACACATAGGCATCACAAATGCTGACACCTTTTCTGCCCTTTCTGTCTACGTAGCCTTTTAACCTTTTAGCCTTTAAGTCAAAATTTGACAAATACTGTGCATTAACTATCTTATCAATACAGTCCCGAAGTCTGGGTATAGGATAAGCATCTGTTTAAGTCGTTTAAGTGTTGACCTATCTGGGATCAATACAAGGGTGCACAGTTAAATCAGGCTTGAGAACAGGGACTAAGGAACAACTCCATTCACTTTGATCAGTCACACCAAGCTTCTCAATGTAAGGCCCTGGCTTCACCTGAGTCCATTTTTGTGGATGTTGCTTAATGGAGGTTGCCTCACCAGTGTCTACGTCATGTGTGATTAACTTTGATAAACCAAGGGTAACTCAACAGAGGGATATACTGGTCCACTAGATGTAATACATCCTCTTTTTTGCTCTGTGGTGAGAACACTAAGTGACTCGTGGAGATTGCTGACATTCTTGAGTCCAGTCACAGCTAGCTCAACTAATCCAACCCCATTAGAATTCTGATTTAAGACACACAGCAGAAGTGTCAACTTCAGCTACATCTTTACTATCTGCAACACTAGCTGCAGTCTGTCCCAATAGAGCTAGGGATATAATATATATCTACAGTACATATATATATATATATATATATAGTGAAAACTGTGTCAGTCTGCACAAAACAGTTGCTGAAATTTGTTTTTTCAGCAGCATTGATCTGAGCATTTCACCACACATGCTATCAACACCTTGGGTATTTTCTCTCCAAAGCAAGGGTCTCGGGGACCTCACTGTCAGGCCTGGGCAGGAATGAGGACTCAGATGCGGTGGTACGCAGGTCAAACTGGTATTTATTCACTAAATCCAAAACGTAAGGCACTGAGCCAATAAAACACAAAAACAAAGTCGCTCCGACCAGGAGGAAAACAGGGTGAACAAAACGGCATTCAAAAAAATCAAAGTTAATCTTACTAGTAAAACAGGGAATACAAAAACCTGCGTGAGGATACATGGATCTCAAGACATGAACAAGGCTGTGGAAATAGGCTGGAAACATCCGGCATAACAGACGAAATATTCTGGCAACGAGACAGGGAATCACACAGACTATATACACTTGAAGGGAGGGGAACCCAGGTGGAAACAATCAAGGATCATGGAATGACGTCAGACCGGTGACACAAGAGGAAGGGCAAGTGACCTGAAACGAGAGGGGAGTTATTCTTCAAAATAAAACAGGAAATTCACAGGACAGAACCCAAAGACAGGACAGACCTCACCGCGGTGTGGCACTCACACTGTTTTTCCCTTACAACCGCTGTCAAGGCCACAACCATTGGCCCATTTACAATGTTAGACTCCAGTAACACTTTGTGCAAAGGAGCATTGACAAAACAATCTCCAACAGCCTTCACGGGGATAGAAACATTAACATAACATCTGTCCATTTCCCAAGGACCAATCTGAGTCTGGATACTAACCAATCCCCCCAGTTTCCTGTCTCCATTACTTCTCTTGAAACTTGGACTTCTGGGTGGGCTCACACCAGTTCCATTGCAGATTAGGGAAGGGGGGCTGCCCACCTCACATTTGAGGGCATTAACATTTTTTAATTTGATGACATAGGGAGATCCCATCCAGTCGACTACTTCATCATTGGACTGTAGGTGGATTGTAGGTGACGTATCAACCCATGAAATGCTGATTCTTATATATTTGGTGAGAAATGCCAATATCAACACCGGCATTCATGTGTTTCATCACAGTATGTTGAAGCGGAAAATAGTAACTGTTCAAAGAAATCAATTACTATGAGACTTATCAAAGATTTAACACAATTGATTCCCCCTCCCGGGAATCACAGTGAAAAAAACAAATGAGATCACTTTGCATAGAGTTTTATAATCCTGCACAAATATTCATTGAAGTACATCCTGTTCGTCAGACTTTTTCTTATGTCAACCAACAGATTCAACCAAATACACGCACAACCCTTTGGACGCAACCCTACTTGTGTGAGCAGAGCCCTGGCACCTTCAGCTTAATAACATCCTGTTTTTCAAACAACCCTTTTCCTATTATCCATATAAAGCCCCATTCTAATCTGGCCCTATGTCAGAGTGACCTTATTGATGTTTTTCCCAGGAATACGTGCAATAATAAATATAATCATATTATTTAGTTTACAGCTCAAACAACACTCCTTACGCCCCAAATTACTTTCACAAATCTTCACAATGTGGTACTCTGTAAACTCTGCAAAGATGAAATAGCTCATCACAGCAGTCTACAACAGCTGCATGAACACTTGAAGTGATTACATCCCGGATCACTTCCTCAAGATAGGAGCAAGAATTGCTAACATTTTTCCGCAACCGAGCATAATATATTTTAATTATCCAGAGCAGTATAGATGTATCATTAAACAATGCTGGGATCATCAACATGCGGAACATGTTTCTGTTAATAATCCCATAACATTGATTTTCCATGTTCTTTCATCTACCCCATGTTTAAATTAATGTATGCATCGCTGCTCTTATGATAATGTAACTATAGACCATGCCTCCCCCAATGAGTTATTTGGCAGTTTTATATTTACAGTTTACCCCAAGGGCCATGTATGAGTGAGGAAATGTCTATAGCATGTACACACTGTTGTTACAGTCTGTAATTCATTACTTTCCTTGCCAAACACTAATGCAAAAATACTTTACCAGATTATTATTTTTACATACCCCATTTTTTAGGTTTTAGGTGGGAAATTAGTAAAGTAAAGAAATTAGTAAAGTACTTAAGGATTCAGATTCTCTAGTTTAGGGAATATGACGCATTTGTTTGTTCTTAAGAGACGATGATTGAAGTATTGAAATATTAATAAGAGACATGTTTGATACTTATTTTGGGTAAATGAATCATTATATTAAGTGGGTATTAAAAATATCTTTAGAATAATAAGTTAAATTTGCAGTCGGCAATTCACTCAAGCCGACACTCTGCTCCGATAGAACTACATAAATCATCCGGTTTTAGAAAAAAAACGTGCACGTAGAGCCTGTTGTTTGTTTTGTAAAAATCCACAGTGTCATCCTGTCCACTTAGCACAGAGCTGACTGTCACGCACAGTTTGTGCACACGCCATAGAACCCCCTCCCCGCTCGCACATGTTACAATATCACAGACTGAGTTTACTCGATCTGCCAGACTTGCTGACTGCAGCTTTAACTAGTTACATCAATTGACTAATTGAAATATAATAATATTTAATTGTTAGGTATCTAGTATCAGCGAACCATTCATTAATTCATCTTTAACCGCTGGTCGCGGGGGGCTGGAGCCGATCCCAGCTGAAATCGGGCACATAGAGACGCACAGAGACAGACAACCTTTCACACCTATGGGCAATTTTTTTTAGAATCATCAATTAACCTAACACATGCATGTCTTTTGGATTGTGGGAGGAAACCGGAGAACCAGGAGAAAACCCACACAGACACAGGGAGAACATGCAAACTCCACACAGAAAGGCCCCAGCGAGCTTCTCGCTGTGAGGCGACAGTGCTAACCACTACACCACTGTGTAGCCATCAGCCAACCAGCTATACCATCAACCTGTATGGCTATATCTCTGCATTTAACTTCGACACACATGATAAATACATTTACTAGATTCCCTTCTAGCTAGCTAAGATACATTACATATAACCTTTTGTTCAATATGTAAGGAGAGTTAGCACCGTGTAGCTAGCAGTGTGTCCTTGTACCTTTCTAAAACTAGCGACACACACTATCTCCCAAGCAGAATCCAGCTTGTCTCATAAAGAGAATGCTTGGATACAACTCACTAACTGCAGTCTAATCGCCAAGACAGTTTTATTGAACATTAATAAGCATCAGCCCTTAAATTAATACCATATGTGAGCCCTCAATTAGGTAAAAGGCTAGCAGAATTTAATCCCAGACAAGCCCCCAATTATGTTACAAACCAATCTAATCTATCAGTTTAAAACTACGGCTCTTATCACTGGGGGCTCACTCAGGGGCAGAGCAGGGGTGGAGTTGAAGCCCTTAGGCGGTCGGCCATGTGGAGGGGCAGAGGTGGAGCCGAAGACCTCTGGAGGACGGCCCAAAGGCAGGTTGAGCAGGCAGGGCACCTCCGGGGGATGGCTCAAAGCAGGTCTCAGACATATCGATGACAGGCTCTGACCTTCTCCTCCCACTCACTCACCTGCTCTGTCTGATCCTGTCTGTCTGATTTCCCAGAGTCTGATTCCTTGTTTGCCCTATGCCTGGTAAAGTGTGCCTTCTTTGTTTGCCTACCTGGTTTTGACTTCTGCCTGTTTACTGGAGGAAAGTCATGCTTGTTATTAAAGCATGCTTAATAGAATGACAGTATTATTTTAACAGTGAGGTTTTCTGATGGTTTACACAATTGGTTGGACGATTCAATCAGCTGTGAGAAACAAAAAGGGTTTACCAGCTTGGCAGGTTGACAAGTGACCAATTTACATCAACAAACCCCAAGCTGCTGGAAAACATGCTGGCAGGACTAACTGCACTCTGCCTTTATCAGCTCCTTGATCATCGCAGGCACTCAGTCCCTAGTGAAGCAGCACAGCAGCCACACTCAGGTTTGAGTACCAATTTGTCAGAGGCAAAACACAACTTAACTGAAGAGCTTTCCTATAGCTACGGCCTTTTTGATCAGATATCATTTAAAAAAGCAATACAGTTAGTTTAAAAAGTGAATTAATATAAATCTTTGATATACAATTTACTGTACGAAAAAATCTATGCAGTAGTCTGTATATGGGTGAAATAAGCCACATTTATTGAAGTAATGTCTACAGGCAAATTAGAAACTTACAGTACCTTTCTTTTTAATTCATCACTTATTAATCATATTGAGTAGTTTTTAAATACTTGTCTGAAGTGGGGCTTTAAATAGCTTGAATCTCTTTGAAATGTGTTTCTGATTCTGAATGACTTAATTGTCACAATAGTACACTGACATCTCTCTTTGGCTTCAGGTGTTCAAAGAGCCCTTTTTAGTAATTGCCTGGTGACTCAGCTAGGAACAATACACTTGAGTTTGAGTCTGAACTAAATTAACAAACCCTTTAAAGTACTACTCAACCATTTGGTAGACCAAATTTTAAGTCACGATATTTCATTAAAAAATGCATCAAGCTTTACTCAACCTGAATGAGCCATCTCTACCGTTTGGCATAGTTATGAAATCCCAAGCCTGTGAATGTTCTCATTTGTCCAGGTCATCAATTTCAGTCAAAAAGCAACTGGACTTGGTTATTTGTCTAGGAAGAAATTTCACCTCTCATCCAAGAGGCTTCATCAGTTCATGTACGCATCTGACCAGGCTGGGACTGGTCCAACTATCTGGTTTGGAGATCCAGGTATTTGACCTCACAAGGCCGATGATGTCACTGGAACCCTTTGTGCTCCAAGTGCCAACAACTGTTGTTAGAGTGGCAGTCGTTGGTGGGAAATTGGTTTTCGACTTTGTTAGTGCTCTATTGATTCCATTGAGTGCAATCCCCAAAAAATCCAGTAGATGGTACTATGTCTGTGAGCAGTATGCCTTTTCAGTGTGCCCTCAATCAGGAAGTCAAAATTCCCTCTTCCTTTGATGATGCATATCGGTGGGACTTTCAAAGGTCAAACGATTTTGTTGACATATCATTTCAGAGGAGTTGTTTAACACATATGTAATTTAATTCAACAAAAGAAAGTGGGGTCAATTTTTTAAAAAACATGCTCTAACAAACGGATGAGTTGTCATTTTATAGTAAAGGTAGAGAAGCTAGCTAATGTTGGTAAAAAAAAATTAGTTTATGTTGGATCTAATGTTGTTAAAATGATCTAATGTTGTTAAAATGAGCTATTTACAATGAACAAAAGGGCTAGTGTTGATGCCCGACCTCCAAAACCCATTTGTGCTGGTGCCCAACCACCAAAAACCATTTGTGCTGTTGCATGATCACCAAAACCATTTGTGCTGGTGCATGACCACCAAAAACCATTTGTGCTGGTGCATGACAACCAAAAACCATTTGTGCTGGTGCCCGACCACCAAAAACCATTTGTGCTGTTGCATGACCACCAAAACCATTTGTGCTGGTGCATGACCACCAAAAACCATTTGTGCTGTTGCATGACCACCAAAACCATTTGTGCTGGTGCATGACCACCAAAAACCATTTGTGCTGGTGCCCGACCACCAAAAACCATTTGTGCTGGTGCATGACCACCAAAAACCATTTGTGCTGGTGCCTGACCACCAAAATCCATTTTTGCTGGTGCATGGCAACCAAAAACCATTTGTGCTGGTGCCCGACCACCAAAAACCATTTGTGCTGGTGAATGACCACCAAAAACCATTTGTGCTGTTGCATGACCACCAAAACCATTTGTGCTGGTGCATGACCACCAAAAACCATTTGTGCTGGTGCCCGACCACCAAAAACCATTTGTGCTGGTGCCCGACCACCAAAATCCATTTGTGCTGGTGCATGACAACCAAAAACCATTTGTGCTGGTGCCCGACCACCAAAAACCATTTGTGCTGGTGAATGACCACCAAAAACCATATGTGCTGGTGCATGGCAACCAAAAACCATTTGTGCTGGTGCCCGACCACCAAAAACCATTTGTGCTGGTGAATGACCACCAAAAACCATTTGTGCTGTTGCATGACCACCAAAACCATTTGTGCTGGTGCATGACCACCAAAAACCATTTGTGCTGGTGCCCGACCACCAAAAACCATTTGTGCTGGTGCCCGACCACCAAAATCCATTTGTGCTGGTGCATGACAACCAAAAACCATTTGTGCTGGTGCCCGACCACCAAAAACCATTTGTGCTGGTGAATGACCACCAAAAACCATTTGTGCTGGTGCCTAACCACCAAAAACCATATGTGCTGGTGAATGACAACCAAAAACCATTTGTGCTGGTGCATGACAACCAAAAACCATTTGTGCTGGTGAATGACCATCAAAAACCATTTGTGCTGGTGCCCAACCACCAAAAACAATTTGTACTGGTACATGACCACCAAAAACCATTTGTGCTGGTGCATGACCACCAAAAACCATTTGTGCTAGGGTCTGATTAAAAAAAAAAACAACCTACTGTTGTTATTATCATAAGCGAAAAAAAAATGCAAAGAAATCATTTTTCCTTTGCTTTTTTGAGGCGAAGTGGTACTTGTTTCTCAACACTTCAGGTGTAATGAGGGTGTAATGGATGAAACCCACCCAGGCCATCGCTTCAGAGATGCTGAAGAGAACTCATGAAAATATAAGTGGTTGACCTCTTCCAACTAATTGAGTGGATGAAAAATCACTGGGTGTAAAAACATACAATAATAACAGCCTATTGACACAGTTTTTCATGAGAGAGTGCATGCTCTGAGAATCTCTTTCCTTTTTTGCGAAAATTTGACTAGTCTCTTTCTGTCTCTTCTCTCTGTTGTTTGCTAATATAAGGTTGTATTATAGTACGTTTATTTTACACCAATTTCCTGCTGGATAAATTTTGGACCACAAATTCGACAGCTGCATGCCATCAACGGTTACCATTTGAAAAGGAATTTTCACAGTGTGAGTCATGGTGTATGTGCTTAATGGATTAGTAAATTGCTTAGTCATTAGATAGGCTCTGCCCATGTGTGCCTTGTGCCACATTCCAGGCAACATAATCAGAGATTCATGGTCACCATGCTTTATTACGAGTGTATTAGTTAGAGTCGAGAAAAAGAAGTGAAAGAGGAGGTGGACATGTTTTTGCACCCAGAGTAGATCTTGGCAAAATTTGATCATAATTTATGCTATTAAACTGAAGTACCACTGCCCGAAACTGACTGAAGCATAAACTGATACCTTATCCTACCCTGTCAGCACCATCAACAGCTCTTTCAGTGCTTTGGGCACTCTGAATCAAAGAAAAACTTGTAGACAATGTTAGGGTAACTAAGTTTAACATACTGTAATTTGTGATGCTATTAAATTGAAAATGGAATGAAATATTCAGTCCACACATGCTGTTATTCTGTTATAATTACACGTTTTCACAGCACCTACACAGTCACTCAGTAGATTAAGAGAGAAAGGGGGAGAGAGAGTGAGAGAGAAAGAGAGAGAGAGGTGAATTCAAATTAAAATCATATTTATATGTACGGTATATCGGAGAAAACATGCCCGAGCTATAATAACACGTCTGCCTAAAGTGATGAACACATAGGTGGGTGTCCTCTAAATACAACCATTGTGGGTCCCCCCTTTTACCAACAGCGCGTCACGAAGGAATCCGCGAGGGCGGGGAGAGAACATGACCATCACAGATGACATCGTGGCGAAAGCAGCCTACATGGTAGAAGCTGCATTTACGCACAGCCCAGCTGTGTGGACGGGTTGAGGAGATTAATGGCTGATTTCCATCATGACACTTGGGGCGAAAATGAATGTGCCAGCATGGGAGATTTCAGTCTCGGGTGTGGCACTCGACCTGGGCGCGAGGAGAGGAAAAGTGAGCCTCACATCCTCTTTCGCCCTTATTCCTCTGCAGGAGCAGCGATGTCACGGTACTCATTTCTGTGAACTTTTACGAGCGTAGAAGAGCAGAACCTGAAGGAGAAAAACACGTGGAATTTGAAATATGATGAAGTCAACTACTCACTGCGCTGGGCAGCTCAGCTTTGGCCCAAAACTTGCTCAATGATGCGCCGGCAACAGAGGGGATCTTTATCTCGAGCATAAAGTTGCTTGAATTCAAATCAGCATATAGCTCATATATTTTTTCACCGTGGTGGAGATGAAGGAAACTATGAAGTTGTTCATAAGGATACTGGTGTTAAACTTTGTCTTGTGCTGGACTTCTGTTGACGCACAGGTAAGGACGCACTAGATCATCTGCTTCATTTTTAAGCAAAACCTTAACAGTAGTTGTTTTTTTGCTGCCGAAGTCGTATGTTTTGCTTTACGACATCCTCATCGTCAGACTATCTGTTAAAAATGCTTTAAATTATTAGAAAAATATTATTCTTTAAGACAGTAAATACATAAACAGCACGTGGCTCGTTATTTTTTAATCTCGAGTGAACTATAGGAACACCACAGTACGGGGCATATATTTAGTGCTACAGTATATTCGGGTTTCTTTCCAGTGGCTCTTTCTCTACAGCTCTGCTACAGTCTGACCTGTTAAACTGTACAATATTGATCTCTTTTTTCCTACAGCTGAGATTATCACAGACTTGGCACTGCGGGAAGTCTGTTTGCGTTTTTAATAAACATGAATTCACAGTTACTGTTTGTACCTGGGTCAATGATTCGTCTTCACTATTGGAAGCGATGAGCTGCGACAAAAAAAAACTAAAGGACACGCACGGAGCTTGGAGCTGGCTGGTATGGAGGCGCGTTCATCTTTAAGATTTAATTATACGTATAGGATATTGTCACGTCAGGTGTGTAGCTTGGACACCGCCCATGATGAGTGATCAGTGAACTGTAAATGTGACCACACATCGTGAAGGCATGTCCGCGCATCACACACACACACACACACACACACACACACACACACACACACACACACACACACACACACACACACACACACACACACACACACACACATACACACACACACACACACACACACACTTATTAACGGGTAGCGAACATCCAGTTCCCAGCTCCGTGCGTAATTTTACGCACACGGACATAGAGTACAAGTCAAAGGTTTGGACACGCGTTGATTTTTGACTGGTACTGTTAATCTTATGTCTATCTTCTTCGAATCACCTGAAAACAACAGCAGTCTGCTACAGTTAAAACACACAGACCTCCTGTGAAACAGTCATGTCTGGACGCAACAACTGTGATGTACAAATAATGTCCCGGTGTGCACTTAACTTGCTATTCCGCTCACTTTACCTGCGTTAATCCTTCACTTCCCTTTGTATGGTGCGTCAGGCACTTCATTTAGCATGGCTTACTTGCTCTCAAAACAGCCTAATTAAGCCTCAAAATGTATCTCGTACATACGAGTTACCATCTCCTACATAGGAGAAAGAAAGAGAGGGAGAAGGGGCACCTGTACAGACAGTTCTACCTTATTTAAACTTGCCTTTCGGAGCTTCCATAAATAAGGTAAAACATTTTTTATTATACTTTCACTTCCCTTTGTACCATGCTCCAGGCACATTCTCGCCCTCAAAAAAGTCTAATTAAGCCTCAACATGTATCTCGTACATACGAGTTACCATCTCCTACATAGGAGAAAGAAAAGAGAGGGAGAAGACAGTTTTACCTTATTTCAGCTTGCCTTTCGGAACTTCCATCAATAAGGTAAAACATTTTTAATATACTGCATTTGACTTTGAACATGCTTTGAACTTTCGCTTTCCTTTGTACTGTGCTCCAGACACTTTCTCGCCTTAAAAAAAGGTCTAATTAAGCCTCAAAGTTTAGCTCGTAGGTGATACATATCTCCTGAGAACTTTGGTTTTGGCCAACAATGCCCGAAAAAAGTTTATTTTTCACCGCACCTTTCAGGTAAAGGTAAATAATAATGAATGAATAAGTGATATAAGTAATTCTGCAGCTGAGATCAAAATACAGCAGTGGCGCTCCTCTGCTTTGCATGCGAAACACTGAATATGTATTTTTTTGTTACATGAGCACATATCTTTTTTGCCTCAATGTCAGCATGAGTCAGAATCTTATTGGCTTATTATGAACTTCAGCAGGTCAAAATCGCATTGGCTAATCCACTCAAGACGAGCCTGGGCCTGTTTGATGGAGAAGGCTGCCTTTGTCTTGTTTTCTCAGAGTAACATTTTGTATTTCCTTCATTTTGCTCCAAATATATTTTTCTTGGACAAAAACTCTGGACTAGCCTGGGCTCAGTAACTCAGAGTTTAAGTTATCTTTCTTTCTGGAAAATCCAGACAGGCTGTGTGAGGGAGGGATTTCCACTGATGCTGGGGAAGAAGAAGTACCAGAGTCCTGAATCTCTTTGGAATTGATTTGTACTTGATCAAGGAGAACAGAAAAGTCGTCAACACAAATAAGTATGCAAGGCCACCTTAATTCTAAGGTTCAAACAGCAAAGGTCAGATTATTATACTATGAAAGGTGGACCGAGACAGCAAAGGGGAGATGTGTAAACATCCAATTGGCTGTAGTGCATAAACATGAAAGAATGCACACCAGCTAGGAAATGCAAAGTGTTACCCAGTGACAGTGTCTGTTATCATTAAACTCTACAGCTGTGTCTGAAACCTGCCAGAGTGAGATTGAAGACGCCATAAGAGCTACCCTGGCCTTGCCGTGTTCCTCCGAGAGAAAGTAGAGCAGATACCTGACCCCAGCAATAATATCTAATTCATATCTCTCCACTATAACATAGGGGGATTGAACTATTATCTTACACTGTCTAGGGAAGGGACATTATTCTTTAACAGGCTGCAGATTGGTTCTTGCATCCAAATCAAACATTAAAAGATGCCATTGTAGATGGAGAGCAGGTACAGGCACAATATTTCAACTTAAACTGAGGCTTGACTGTTTAGCCAGCAAACAGGATTTATATCCATTACTAAAAATGGACCTTTCCTTTTAAACAATATTGTTAAAAAATCCTATTTGGTTTTTGAACATGTAATTTACTGTTCCCCGCGACCCCGACCTGGTTGAAGGAATTTACTGTTCCCAAATTGTCACCCCACTTTGCAGCAGGTTTGTTTAAGCTGGTAATGAACAACAGTTTTCCATCGCAAATTGTTAAATGGTGGACATATTCTCATGAAACCAGGGCTTCAGTGACATAGACACTCTTAAAGGTAAAAAAGCAAAACTCAAATATTATAATTTTCAAAATGATGTTCTCAATGCTTGAAAAAGGTTTTTAATACTCCTGTTTAATCATTGTTTGCACAGACAACATTGTTTTCTCTCTTAGTTTAAGTTGAAATACAGGTGCCCCTTCTCCCTTTCTTCTCTTTCAAACTATCTGTGAAATGTTTTAACAGATGGAGTTGTCACAGACACATGCTCTTCTACACACTTGAAATGATGGGACTCTAACACTAACAGACATCAAACTTTACAGTAGAAGCTAAAAGGTGTTGTTTGCTTGATGGTGGTGTGTAAAGAGTGTTAGTACAGAAAGGCTTGTGTAAGCAGACGCTTGAATGGGGCTTTAACCATTGATTCATAATTAATTGGTCTTTGGTCTCTTCTGATTGATTTGTAACACAGCAAGTCTAAAATCTATAGTCACTAGCAGCCCCCTGAGACTGACATACCTATTACACAGCAGAAAACAATACTGTTGCACAGTGAAAGTCAATGTGAAAGTGTATTTGTGTCAGGCCTAGCGGTGCTTTGAATATAACAAGTTCAACTTAACATTGATAGGGAACCAATTAAGATTAGATGACATCTGATCTGATCTTGTTTGTTGTGCTCCACAGATGGATTTGGATGGTCCTCTCTCTGCACAGGAGCAGATGTACATCCTTTATGAAATCAAACTGCAGTGCTACCAGAACCTCTCCAACATTGTCCCAGGGTCCACAGGTACAAAACGTGCACAGAAAGTTACATTTTCAGAAAATGACAGAACCCAAATTGCGAGTGACAATTAGATTAGTTGGCAGGTCGTGTAATGGGCTTTGAGTGGCTGGAACTCAGTAAATCCATTTGAATATTTGGACAGAAGGTGTATCTCAACAACTGACCATTTGCTTTCCAATCTACCATGGTGCCATGTACAACATAACCCCTGACCCCACTCAAAATTGTTGGTCATTTAAAAAACCAAAAAAAAACACTCACTTGATTTTAGACAATAGTAAATTAAAGCAGACATCTCATTTCGAGCTGTTGACTGATGTTTTTGACACAACAGGCAGCTGGCAGATGTAGAAAATGTGATGCTTATCCAAAACAATTTTTTAGTAGAACAAAATAATGTAACCTAGTAAACCACGATTCTCGTTTGCCATAATTTCCGCAACTGGGTCGCACAATAAACACAAACACTGTTCAGTGTAAACCTTAGAGGTTACATGCAAATATTTATTTACCTGTTATGTGGCAACAGCTTCCATCTTCAAAAGTATTTTTTTTTGCCTCAAGGTTTTTACTGTCTGCCAGAGAGAGGAAATTACTTTAGTCTGTTCATACAAATGCACATAAACATCGGATACTGCAAACCAAGCAACACAAACTGCAACCAAAAATTACCATCATTCCAAAGTGAGACTTCAAGCTACAATTTGAAATGCAAAGAAATGTGATTCAAAGTTTGGTCATTATGGTAAATGGACAAATGTTCTCGGGGCAGGGATATTCATCTCATAAACTTTTATTCATATCTTGCCAGGAGCTCTGGAAAGCGACCACACAACACTTTTGTTACACTTTGGTTGCCTGGGTCTTAGTCTTGCATTGCCAGACCCAGTGCTGCAGCATTTGGTCTAATAACATTTGGAAAGTCTAGAAAAGCCACATGACTGAATTATTTCATCCCAATACAAGTGAGCATAGGGTTAAACCAGAAGTTAGCTGACTCAGGTCGGATGATTGCTGTTTATTATGCAAAAGCTAGAAACTACCAAGTCATCCCTGTCCTGCTCTCCATCATCATCCCATCCTCCAAAGGAAATTCCCAAGGAGAAGTTGATCAAATAGGAGAATACCAAAGCAGAAAATCAGAAAAAACAAGTTACAAGGACAAATATTTGTCCCTACAGCAATTTATAATAAATAATATAACATTTTATTTATAAGGCGACACGGTGTGGTGTGGTGGTTAGCGTCCTGTCCAGGGTGTACCCAGCCTCACGCCCGATGTTGGGATCGGCTCCAGCCCCCCCCCAACCCCGACAGGGACAAGCGGTTGAAGATGAATGAATGGATGAAGATGAATGAACATATATGAACAATACCCAGACATAGTTGTGTCTGGGTATTGTTCAGAACACGTATGATCACACAAATTTCCCTTTGTGGGAAGATAAAGTTCTCCTTGACTTTGACCTACACTGCTTTTAAATGTGCACTCACTGTTAGACTACTACCATTTCATTATGCTTCTGTTGTCATACCTAATTGGCATATGCTGTGGTTTGATTGTGGCTTATAAATGTTAAGTGATGCAGGCAAACCATAAATCTGCTGTGCTAACACACAAGTGATGCTGTTCATCTGTATAGTCTGTATAATCTGTATCTTTAGTCACAAAGAAATGACAATTTAGGGTTGAAGGTTTTATTGGATAGTTTGCAATCCCACATTTCTTTACATTTTTTATTAACTGAAAAAAATTACCCCATATGTGAACAGGGCAAAACAAATGTTTAAATCAAGTATTTCCAGTTTACCACCATTTTTCCCTCTTCCGAGTCCCTCGCCTCTCTTCGCCTACTTCAGCCAACAGTGATAGCTAAATGGAGTCCGCTAACGTCAACCAATGAACCGGCAGAGTCCTTCTGCAGCGGAAGCCTGGAGAGGTTTGATAAAAATCCACTGACATGGGAAATATATTGTGGTTTCAGGTGGCTAATATTAGCTTGCTTGCTAATGTGCTACTCCGGCCAAAATTGCAAGGTACCTAATGTAGCAATATACTGCCTTGAGTGGATAACATCAGCCAGTTTAATGAAAAACTAAAAACAAAAAAACAAATTCATACAGACTCCGGTGGCTGTTCTAGCCGACTCACCGCTTGCAATTACCTTATAAGCAAACGTTAAGAAGCAATTAACACAACATTCATGCAGTGTACTGTAGCTAAGTTACAGCTCGCTGGCTAACATTTGCTACTGTTAGCTCACTGAAACCTAAGCTGGCTGTGGCTCAGCTATGCAGCATGCATCTTCTGTTGGTTGCTTTGTGATGCCAGCTGATGTAGTGCTTTGGTAGAGGGATTTAGGAGATGGTCAACTAAAGAAGTGTGAGCTGGCCTGATGTACAATTTATACTGGGGAACTTCGGCATCAAAGTTGCACTGCCTAGCAAATTAACTGTGAGATTTTAACTATTTTCAACTTTACTGTTCTAAATATATAAGTGACCATTTGCTATATTCAAATGTAACCATTTCCCACTGATTCATATTTAGCTTCTTGAAAGAATAGGCTATTAAGTGGTAAATTGTGGCTAATGTGACTTGGTTGAATAGAAAAATCATTGCTTTTTAAAGTTGCACTGTGCAATGGTTTCCAATTTATATATTCAAGTACTGTGATTTGTGATAAGAGCAGGGAGGAGATGAGTCACTCGAGGTGCACATTTATTTTTGGGGCGTCCATTTCAATGTCCATAAGTCACTCACATTTCTCACCAGACCAATGTGTTTGGATTTTTATTATTCAGCATGCACAGTGAAACAATTTGGATGAGTAAAGTGATTTTATTTCAGAACTGAGCGACAGCATCAAGCTGCCCAACTGGGTTGGCACAGTACAATGTAGCAATACAGGTTTCCAGCAAAAATAAAGCACGAAAATGACCATTGACCGGATACCAGAAGACAGTATGTGTATATGTGCTTCCTTACCTTTATTTTTTACTTACTCTTCTCCCTGTAGATGAGGTTTGCCCTCCAGACTGGGATGGTCTTATTTGTTGGCCTCATGGCTCCCCTGGGCTGGTTGCCAAGGTTCCCTGCCCATCTTACATATATGACTTCAATCACAAAGGTTAACAGTTTTTTTTTTTTGCAGAAGTACCATCACCATCACTGAGAACTAGTAGAGTACATGTTACTTTAAATGTAGAGATACATTCAGGCTGTTTATGCTATTGATATATTGTAATATAAGTCATTTTGCATGACTTATTTATAGCATATATTTTAAAGCATATATGTCTACTCTGTCAAGGGCTTACACTCTCACACATCGGTTTTTAAAAATTCTGGCTAATTAGACATCTGCCTGGGGTGAAGATGGGGGGAGCTGTGATGGGAATTATGTGAGGTCACTGGTTTTTGTGCACTTTGTTCGCAACAGATGTTTGGACTTGTCCCAGGAAAAGGAAAAGTGTTCCTAATAACATTAATGATAACTCTGTTCGATTCAAATGTCCAAGTCTGACAGTGTCAGTACTCTAGTATGGAATTGAGCCATCATTAATGTGACCATTCGTACCAATTTCCTTATTGTGACATGTCAAAACGTCCTCTGTGAAAAAGGCCTATAAAGGAGGATAATGGTGTGGTTTTCCTGTGCTAACACTTGCAACAAAGCTATCAGGAGTCAGGGTGATATTAATCAAACACTTTTAGTGTGCATCCACACAGTCATGACAAGGTGTCTGATTGGCCGAAAATAATCCAATTCACCTGTGTGGGTTTACTATGGGAGTGCAGGACCTTCGATATATTAAGCTGGTAAAAAGAAAATCACTTTACTATACTGATTGGCAAGTTCCCAAAATTCACAAGATCCACCTGCATGAAATGCTTTAATGACCAAGTCATTTTTTGTCTGTGTTGTAAATGTCCAAAATCATGTCAAAGTATGTGTTTACAGGACATGCTTACAGGAAGTGTGACGTCAATGGTTCCTGGGTTTTTGTCGATCGCTTGAACAAAACATGGACCAACTACTCAGAGTGTCTGCGCTTCCTTCAGCCTACTGATGACGAAGGGAGAGTGAGTATGACTGTAAAATATCTAGGCAGCAGCTGATTTGGTGAACTAACTAGACCTTGTTCACATACATACATAGACAGACATGTTATTAAGGCTGACTGAACAGATGTTCTTTGATAACTGAAATCAGATGCTAGGCAACCGTGTGTGCTTCATCTCATATAAAGCTGGCTGTTGGGATGGACGTTCAAATTCACATGATTGTCTGACAAATTAACAGCTCTTACCAGCCTTTTCCCCTCAATATGAAGCAATGGCAACTTTTGATTCCTTATCAAAGGCTGTGTGTAGTTCATTGTTGTATCTCTTAATTTTTCTAGGCCAATATTATATAGGAAAACAACACAATTACAGATAAGTTGGCAGTAATATATGAAGGAGGATTGTGTTTTTTAAAAATGTTATTATTTCATCTGTAATCATCTCCCCATACTTTAAATGTATCTTGTATTTTCATGGTTACCAATTCCAAGTTGGGAACCCCTATTCTAAGGAAATGTGCTCTTCTACCGCTAATGTAGCACTCCAGTTAGATTCTTCTACTTCTTCCTCCTACTCTTAGCAATAAACAAAATAAGGTCAACTCAAGTGCAGAAAAACATTACACACAGAGGCCTTGCACACTGAGTTCGGGGAATTGTATTATTCAGAGTCAAAATGGAGTAGTCAAGCAGTGAGGAGGATTTGTGGTTCCATCTTAATAAAAGTCATGGTATGCTAGCAACTGAATAAATGACATGAGCGCAGTGGATAGCACTACTCCCAAACGCGGCTGATGAAGGAATGACATTACCAATAAGCCAACGTTTAGTTGCCTAGAACACAACCACTGGTGTCTAATCTTTTGACGGGACGTGAATGATTTTATCAAGTGCCATTTTGGATGATGAAACCAATGTGACACAGTGTCCACATGGTGGAATTACGACTCATGAACCGTTTAGCTGCGTTAAGGGGTATATAGTGTCTTATCATTCTAAAAGAGTTCAGATTTTGATCATTTTAATGGGTTCAAATCAATCAAATTTGAGTTGGGAAGTCAGTGTGTAAATGTTATGGTCACAATGTAAGGCTGTGTTTATTTTTAAACGGGTAACAATTTCGGAGGAAAAACATGGACTTGTGTGCAGAGGCCTTTACTTTGGACTTAACTGCCTAAGGGCTGAACTTCACTAGAGACTGCTAAGAATAGTTGCGACTCAAGTAGATACCTATGCACATTTTGTAATCTTTTTATTTGATCTAAGAGGAGACGACGTGACTTCTCTGAGACACATGTATAAAAACATGTAACTTTCTTCAGTTTAGAAAACATTTCTGCAGAAAGCAGAGTTGAGATGAAAACTATAAGCAGTGATTTATAGAAATACTACTTTCAAACAGACTCACTCTGAGTCTCTCTGTATCTTAAGACATCACACTTATTATACCCTAATTTGAATTTCTTGACACACACAGTAGATGCTTTGATTCACCATGTTTCCATCTACAAAGAGTTTTTGAAAATGTTAATCCCACAGACTTCACACTTGACTTGGAAAAATATGAATTGCTGCTGCTTTGACTTTGCCTAAAAGGTTGCTGGATTTTATTTGCTTACAAAATATGAATATCCTTAAGAATACTTGACATCCAAATGTTCAATACTTTTAAGTAGAGTCAACTTCACCTTTTGATATTCAACACATCAAAGCAACGCTATTGCTTGAAGGACTATCTGTCATCTGTTATGTGAAAGCAAAGAAATATCACCAGCGAGTGGGCTATCTCCATCTTTTGTTCATGGTATCAGCTGCTCCTTTGAGTCCCAGCACTGCTTGAAAAGACAACGTTATCTTAGATTTCACACAAGCAGCTGCTTTGTTAGAACTTCTGATGTTGTCTCTAGTTTGGGGGTGTTCAGAGACTAATGATTTAAGACTGCCGCTTACTTCTTACTTCTCTTTTTTTTTGGTACTTCAGACTGACATAGTAAGAGTTCTGGGAATGAGTTACTGATCCGTTCTTTAATGTGTCATATGTTTATGCTTTATTGCAGCATTAGCATCATTATTAGCTTAACTATTTACTGCAACAGTTATTCTTTCATCTTCTTGTGTAAAATGTTAATACAAATGATTAGACCCCCTGCTTTCATTGTTCTCTTTGCAGCATCCTGTTTATCTTAGCAACCGTGAGTCGGTATTTGTCTCTACTGAAACTTTATCTCACCTTGAAACACGGCCCAATATTGACTTTTTCCTCTATCTGCCAATGGCTGGTGAACTGAAAAAAAAATTGACAGCAAAATTATTTTCAATCGACCGTAAGAACGTATAAGATACAGTACAATGTCATTAAAGTACAGGGAGCTTCACAGCCTCATGTGAGAAATTCAGGGGGAGCTCTGAAATATTTAAATTTTTTGTGCCATTATTTTTTTTCTGTAATAACCTTGTCAGCAACCTGTCAATAGCAGCTGACCTCACTTTGTTTTTTTTCTGCCAATGTAGATTTCTTAACTTACATTTGGTGAGTGGCGGGTGTTAAATTTGGACCATGCCATTTCTCTCTATGTTCACAGCAAGACTTTTTTGAGCGGTTGTATGTCATGTATACCATTGGCTACGCTGTGTCCTTCAGCTCTCTGCTAGTGGCCATCTTCATCATTGGATACTTCAGGTAAGAGAGGATTTTCTAATGCTTAAATGGTGTAATATTTTTAACAAACACACACAATGGTGAAATAACTAAGGTTACAATATTGTATCAGTAGTTCTAGTGTAGGCTGGGTCCTCTATGGGTAATACGCTCCTCCATTATCAGGCATTCACCCACTGAAATTTGCATGAATGTAGCCGGATGTTCCTACCTGAATATATGCAGACCTCACATTATATAAGGCCGTACACATGGCTGTCTACTATCCTACACCCTTTTCAGCAAGCAGCACAGGAGCGATTAGGCCCCGGGTAGAGGGCTCTGCCTGTGCTAAAAGAACCAAGGTTCCAATATCATAACCTTTATTCTATGTCACACAGACTCCACCCTCTACTGGACTCTGTGGGTACAGTGGGTGGAGCCCAATGAATCAATGCCCTGTCGTGACATAACATCGACCTAACAACACCGTCCCTGACTGGCTGATGGCCAGATGCAGTGGCCCACCTACATTTGTATAACCTAAGCCACCAAAGGGCAGAAGTATAGGGCCACAGCCAACCCAGGTAGTATGCAACTAAACTGGGTAGCCACCATCTAACCTTTGCCGGGGTCAAAAAACAAAAAGACCACATTCCCCGAGACATCAAGGCCACGACACTGCCAAACTGCGCGTAGATTGTGCGCAGACTGGAGAGAGAGAGAGAGAACCGGAGGAGCGCTATGTGTGAGGAGCGAGGAAATGCTCTCTGCCAGGTAGCGTCGCTTGAGAAATACCTAAAGAAAATTCAGCCTGATGCAAAGGCCTTGTATGTGCAGCCAAGGAGGGTAACAGTGGCAACAGACAGCTTCTGGTATACCGCCGTTCCCCTTGGAGTAAACCAGCTGTCACAGATGTTTCCCAGGATATGCAAGTAGGCAGGGACACACACGTCTTTCACCAACCACAGCCTGAGAGCCACTGCCATACAGAAACTGTCTGATGTGGAACTCGAGGCGGGGGAGATCATGGCATTGATGGGCATAGGTGAGTTGCTTTTTATAAATAGACACAACAGACGCTGTCAATTTCGATTCATAGATGATGTGTCGCAGAACGTAAAATACATATCTAAACAAATCTTGTTTTGCAGGTCTGAAAGCTCCGTAAAAAGTTACTAGAGACCATCTATGGAGAGCCAGCAACGATGGAGCAATGAGCTATCTGATCGAGCTGTTAACTCTGATACACACATCCTGCCACCAAAGCGTCCGTCAACAGACTCTTATTTCAGAAACGGAAACATTCACTTAAATGTAAATGATACAAGGTAGCGGTAATATGCAGATACAGAGTAGTAGAGTAGAGAAGTTTGTAGGAAATGTTTATGTGTTTATCTATTTATTTATTTATTTGTTTATTTGGGGCATGTCAGTTCGATCTATCATCATCACACATTATCTTAGTTTAAATCATACAATTCACATGTCCGAAAGGGAAAGTGGGAGAAGCTGAAGCTTATCTGGTTCCGCTCCTGTTACCCACAGAATACATTATCTTCATCATGCTATTTTTCTTACGACATTGACATAAGATGTTTCAACAGCAGGTAGTAATCTGAGCTGCAGTCCAGCTTTAGGCAGTCAACCAGACTCTGTGTGTGTCTGCACAAGTGTCCATATTAATCCGTCAACAGTCTTTCCTTGTTGCCTGGCATGTCACAAAGTCACAAAGTGGTCCAATCAACAGAGATCATTTCATTGATTTGATTATTAGCTGGGATGATGTGAGAGCCCGTTTCTGCTGTTTTATTTTTTAAATCATCCATCTCTTCTGCCACTTTGGCCGCACTTAGCTCTGTCATATCCAGCTTGCATTCTTGCCACGTACTCCTGAAGTGCGGAGATGTCAGAGCGCATCCCAACCACAGCACTCTGAGCTGTGGCGTTGTCTGCCCTCACACTGGTCTGCTTCGCGGCGATCTTTCTCAGCTTCTGATGTTGCATGAACATTCCCCATCCTAAGGCGAGCATTCCAATTGTCATGAACGTGAATATGTACACATCCTCAATATCCTCCACATCCAGTGTGGAAAGGCACACGACCCTCCACTTTCCCCATCCATCCAGGATGTAGCCGGCCAGGATGCTCCCATCCGGGCATGTAGGTTCACCTGCACGCCTTGTTGGCTGGTAAAAGCCTTGTCTCCCTTCCAGTTGCAAATAAATGATTAAATAAACAAACAAATCACAATCTCTTGTCGCTTATTACTAGTAACTGATAAAATGAGCTTGTAGAACTGGTGTGATTCTTCCATAGGCATGAGTGCCGCAGATATTCAGCACAAAAGCACTCCCTCGTGGGACGTTGCTTAATTCAGACTCAGTCTATTTTAAAAACTCACTTTTAAAATAAATTCTTTAGCTGCACCACCTGCAGAAATATTTAGATACAATCTCCAATATTATAGAATTTTGTTCTATCATTGTGACTAGTCACATCACAAGTAATAGATAATTATTTATTGACAGTGTCTAAAATTTCATACTTTTTTTTCTATTCAGACTGAGACACAATGTGCAAAAAACATTGTATTAGGGCTGACAAACTGACAGCTGCACAGAGTTACAGTGTTATTAAAAAAAATGACACGCAGAGCTTTTATTCTCTGAGTTGTATTTGAATGCGAGGGCAAAACCTGCTGTTTACAGACATGACAGACAGATAATAAAAGCAATACCTTTAGATAGTCCTGAGTCACAAACTAATATCCAACCAGGATTTAAATGGCATACTGTACAGTAAACAATTAGAGGGCTTCAATGCATACTTTGATACAGACTGAATTTATGGAGAAGGTTCCAGCATCCGTCATCAGTCCAGGTTCTGTCATAACACAAGAACGCCCATTTTGTGTCTGCAATGGGACACAAAAACCTGTTAGAGAGCAGGTTAGGTTCTCAGAGTTTAAATTATCTAAATCCAGACTTCCCTCATCTCAGGATTAAAAACCCCCAGAGTTTTCACTAATCCTGCTTTCTGAAATGGGGCCCCATTGAGTTTGTGCTGGTTTTTTATTACTGTAATAACTGAATCAGCTAAAACTCTCAATAACTAGCAATTTTAAGTAAATATGATCCCAATCGGGCGGATGGTGGCCCTGTAATTAACCCCCAAAAATGTAAATCAAGGCCTGCACACAGCAGTCTGTTTCACTTAAGTAAGCACACATATGGGCTCTTCAAAAAAAGGCTCTTGGACAATAAAAGTCCACCGTGATGGATGTTTGCTAATTTGTATAATTTGAAAAACCTTAATATGACATATGCTTTCTTGTTTTTACTGTATCAAGGCTAAATTTGATGTACATCATGGAAAGGCTGCTTGCGGTTTTGGTTTTGGCAGGTGAACCGCTTCCTTCTGTTAACCAAGAAAGGGTTTGAACCTGCAAATGAAATTTGTGGTTATATTTAAAAACTTCTGTTGCTCTTGAATGGGCTATGTGTCGCTTGGCGTGACTGCTCAGAACTGCCCATAGGGATCAGGAGAAAAACCAGAGAACACTACTTGAGTTGTGACTTGTAGGTATAAACAGGAATCGGGATGACAAAATTCTTCTTGGACTTGAATTTTGACATTTTTGAATGGAAATACTAGATAATAGGAACAAAGCATTGATGTAAAAGCAAAGCTTTAATCCCCTCCACTTGCACTTGAGAGAGAGAGAAGACATGGCCATTTTTCTGTGCACCAAACAAGTAGCCTTCTTGGTGAAATGTTTAATTTTGTTTTTCATGTATTTCCACTGGCAAAGCTCTCCAGGTTTATAATAAATTTTGAAGTGTAATTTACCCACCAGCACTTCAATAGCTTTTTAGATATCCCTGCCCGCTTGTAGTCCACTGAACTTGTCCTACTTACAGGGAAAGACAAGAGATAAAAAGAAACAGACTATAATAATAAGAGGAGGGCTGCCGATTGTACCACAACCTATGACTAGCTATGGAGAGACTAATGACTGTGATTTGAGATCACAAGAAACTTATTCTGAGGCAATTTTACCCTTTGGGACCACACCAGTGTTGCCCATTTCTTTTAAAAATGAACTTCTCCCAACACCCCTACAAAAAGAATGTACCCATTTGTCACTGATTATGGGTAGTGTAAGAAGAACAGTTTTGATTCCAAGCATTTTTACAACAACAGTAGGTTGCATGATTTTAGGAAAAATGGAAGTAGAAAGTTAAGTCAGTGAACAACAACAAATGTCAGGAAGGAAAGAACTGGTGATCAAAGCTTCATGGTTGAATAGGAGAACTTCAAACACAGCACATTTTCTGGATCAGATGCAGTTTCAAAGAGCAACAGGTCTTATCTGCCATGTGTTTGATATAAAGCAACGTACATATCTTTTATTTGGGCTCTACCTATTCATAAACTCTTGTTGCCTCTCCTTAGAGATACTGTGACTGTAAACAATGTGCATCAGCCAACATGATGTTTTATTTAGCTACAGTACTTGAAATGTAGCAAATCACATTCAACTATTGGCTTATTACAGTGCTGATTTTCTTCATTATCCAACCCCTAATTATGTATCTAATAATTAATATCTCATTCAGTGCTTTCTACAGTCCATAACGGATCCTTTTCAATTCAATTCAGTTCAATTCAATTCAAAAACTTTATTTCTCCCCGGGGGGCATTTCGGGGCACACAGAGCAGCAAATAACGACAGTGCAACTATACAAAACATTTTAACCTAACAACAAGAATAAAGTGTAAAAGAAGAATAAGTGTCAGGATGTTAGTGTGTTAGTACAGGTAGAGTTAGTGTCAGGATGTTAGTGTGTTAGTACAGGTAGAATAAGTGTCAGGATGTTAGTGTGTTAGTACAGGTAGAGTTAGTGTCAGGATGTTAGTGTGTTAGTACAGGTAGAATAAGTGTCAGGATGTTAGTGTGTTAGTACAGGTTAGAATAAGTGTCAGGATGTTAGTGTGTTAGTACAGGTTAGATACAGAGAACATCGTCGGCATGAGATGTAGAAAGACATGCGTGTATCAGATGTAAGCAGACATGTGAACAGGTGTATATGATGTAAACAATGTAAACATGCAGTAGACTGTTAAAACAGGTATGAACAGAACTGTAGTGCAGAAAAGATACAAGTGGACAGGGATCGGGTTCAGATGAGGTTCCTTGAGATCCAATTAGAGATTAAACAGTCATTCAAAACTGAAGATGTTGACATCATAATACATAAAATGTTTTTTTTTAACAATAATTAAAAATGACTTTCCCGTACAACAAAACTGCGTTCTCAGTTGACATTTTGAGGCGTATTACAGATACATTGCTTATCAAAGTTAAGTAGGGAGGACGGTGGGGCGGACGGATCAGTCAAACACAGGAACAATGACTTGTTTATGTGACATATTTATGTACCTTACATATTCCACCATCTTTTTCTAAAGCTAACCAAGTCATTTCGTTAAACCCTGTTTAAAATGGTGCCCATTTCACCATGTTACTTGACAATTTGTTTCCCTTGAGACGTAATTAAGATTGTACTTATTTGTGTGCAAACATACTTTTAATACAAGGTTTCAATGACTGCTAATCAAGGCAGGCACACATCAAACTGAATTCATAGAACTAGTGGCTACAAAGGTTGACTGTGTCTCGCCTAAAAAGTAGCACTTCGACACACCGCAAAGACTTCAGCGGATGGCCAATTAGCATGAACATTCTGTGCCTACGTAAGAAAAAAAAAATATTCCAGCAGGTAGAATATGTCCTTCAAAAATGAAAACCGGAGACCTACAGGACGGATTAGAGACGCTAGTTAGCCAGTAAGCACATTAACGACATAACCTGATGAAATGATGAAACAGATTACATTTACCTTGCACAAGCAAACATAAAAGACGCAGTGGCTAAAAAATATTTTGCTTTCAAAAAATTTTCATATTTTCATTTGTCTTTTAGGTTACTATCTATCAAAGAGCGAGCTAAAACAATAGTGGCATTCCCTTGCTAGATGTAAATAAGCCGCCATGTTGGTGATGCTACTGACGGTGGTTGGTTTGTCAACCAAGATCGTTGATAACAGTTATGCTGACTTCAATTGTAATCGGAAATCAGGAACTTGCAACATCTAAGTCAGGCTTGTAGTAAGGGCAGAAGTGTAATAGGAACATGTGTGTGTGTGTGTGTATGAATTTAAGTGGGTAACATATAGGAGACCGGCTAGAAGTAGAGAGTGTATGTGTGTCAAAGTTTACAAAATAAATAAATAGTCAACACACATAAGCTTTGTTTGAAATCATTCCCTATCATAGAAGTAGTGCACTATATAGTGCATGCGCCATTTTGTAGTGGTGTTCGAATTCTCAGTGGTTAATTTCATTCACTATATAGTCCACTATAAAATGCCCACAATGCACAGGTTATTTGAGCGTACATACGATGTACACTACATTGTACTCCCGCATACCACAATGCAATACGGTCATGTTTTACCAGAGGAGAAGAAGAAGCAGGAGAGGAGAGCTTACTGCTGTTACTCGCTCGTGAAATAAATGAACCGTGGGCTATTACAGCTCGCAATCAGAACACACAACCATTGTTAACAAAACCACACTTTAACACCATCAAAATTTCAACAATTTATTCGGGATTTAACATTGAAATTAACATGTTACATCAATACAACCCTTACCGTCCTCCTGGGTGCAGCTTTGTATCATGAACAGACTGAAAAATAAGTTTACAGCTCTGTTTGTTTACATGATGCTGGATGCGCCCGCTTCTGTCACACATATATCCGGCGCATGTACAACGATTTGAAAATTCTTGTGTGGTGTCCGAAATCTTGTTTGGTTAGTCCCCATATAGTGCACTACTTAATAAACACTATGTAGGGAATAGTGAGTGAGTGAATGAGGGAATGATTTTGGACACAGCTAGAGTGACCGTGAACGTGACAAGATGAAGGGCTCTGAAAGAACAGGCTCACCTGCAATTACATGTCCCAACGTATCTCAAATCTTACATATTAGTACAACTTTAAGACGCTTGTTCAACAAGCTGAATTAAATACAAACTAAACTGGCAAATGGATGAAGAGCAGCAGGAGAAGCTCAGGTGAAGGAAATGAGACACACAGATGAGGGAGCTGATTGGCAAGGGAAAACTTAGGGAGCAGTGAAGGACTAACAAGGTTAAACACAAAACAGGTGTACAAGGGCACACAGATAGGAAGGAGCAAAATTTCAAAATAAAAGAAGAAACAACTGAACCAAAATCCCCATGACACTAACCTTGTATAACCACCTACAGTATAAAAGTGTTCCTATCGTGCTCTTTATTATTCATTTCGAAAAAGTGAATACTAATTTGTTTTCTTGGCAGGCGTCTTCACTGCACCAGAAACTACATCCACATGCACCTATTTGTTTCCTTCATGTTACGAGCAGTCAGCATCTTTTTGAAGGACAAAGTCGTCCATTCCAGTGCTGGTCTGCAGGACTTTGATTCAGCCTTGTTGGACAACTTGAAGACAGTTAGCGTGGCACCACTTGACAAGTCTCAATATGTAAGTACCAGTTCTACTGCCTTTTACCCTTTTTCTTACTGGCAGTGCCAATAATTACACTTTTGGCTATTTTACCTGAATAAGAGTGAAATGGTAAGTGCTTTGAGTGCTTTGACAATATAAAAACAGCAGTTTTTTTTTATAGCTATTCTTACCTTTCTGGCGTGTCACACAGAACTTGGTAAAGATTTGAACATGAACAACTCCCTCCAAAGTTCTACACTCTTCCCCCTACCTGACCTCTTACACTCCTTCCTCCCCGGACGCATGCGGTGAGAAACTGAGCGGCACAAGTGAAAAGGCTGTTTTTTTTTACCTCGGGGGTGACGTTAGCGCTAGTGCTTATGCTAATGCTAATGCTCACCTTCCTTGTACAAATAACATTGTATTACAGAACTATAGTAACTGATTGCTAATAGCATCTTGATGCCGTATTATCACATCTAATGCTGCGTTCTAGGATTAGGCAAACTAAAAGTACCTGTCAAGCAGAAACTCCTCAACCATCTCATCTCTTTTTAGCTCCGGATGAAGCTGCATTAGCCTCCGCCATTGCTGGAGAGCAGAACCGATGTCGACCCACATCTTGCATCTTGACGCATCAGTTCTTTGCCGTTCCTTGTTATCTCTCACAGACCACTCTACCTCTCTGCAGAGAGGCGTGAGGCTTGCAAGCAGTGACAGGGGTAGGCAACTGGAAGGGACCCTGCGACGATGACAGGCAGGAAGCTCGGCAAATCATTTTATTCGGACCAAATAAAATGGTTGGTCAGACTTTTCCACAAATATATGAGAATTAAATATTGATTAGTTTCAACACCTGCTGGATTTCTTTTACATTTTAGTGTACCATAAGCTTATTAGGAGAATTTTAAGATTAAAAAAGAAAAGTGTCAAAATGCCAGAAAGGTAAGAATAGCTTTAAGAACTAGAGGAGCTAAGATCCTGTTATTTTACTTTAATAATAAACACATTTAACAATACGGAGCAGCAAACATTCCGTAATTATACTGAATCTTCCCAAATACGCATCAAAAAGCATTATATTTATGTCATTTTTTTCTCCACTTTTCCATCTCTATCAAAAAGTGCACAAGGTTAGTGGTAAATAAACCCACATAAGTTGTTCAAGAGATATTTTTATACTTGACAAGTTGATTGTTGAACGTTCCATTAAGCTAAATCCACACTGCACATCTTTCAAAGAGGTCAGATAGCTGCTGAACTTGCTTTCTTCTAATCGGGAGTCTTGAATGTTCCACACTACTTGACTGACCGGCGAATAGGGTCACACACCAGGCTACAAGATCATTCACCCTGAGGAACCCCCGGGTGATTACGTTCGGCATGTACTCCACAGACAAGCATTCCAAGTTTTTGTTGGCTGATTTTCAGCTATAAAACAAATGATAGAAAGAAAAGAAGGGTTAAGGGGTGTTGTCGTTGGCAGACATGTTCACAAAATAGTCTATATATATTAGCCTATATTATATATAGACCAATGGCCTCTACATAATAGTTTTCCTTGTCCCATTTCATTCAAATGATGAAAGGTACACGCCTCTGCCATCATGCACTGACCATTAGAGTAAATATACTGTATGAAGATGCCTAGGGTGTGGAATGAACTATCAAATGCCTTGCCATTTGTAGGGTTATATGAGGAGAGTGAAAAGGAAACTGTGGCTGCTTTGCAGCCAAAAGTCTTTCACCATGAAAGCTTTTACCAGCAGCATTTTCCTTTTGACAGCTCTAAAACTTATGCTCTTTGGGGAATTTTCTGATTGAAAATATGTACACAGGAGATCAAAATTAGAGAACAAATGATAAATACTTGATTTATTCTGAAATACTGTTATTTTTTACCGTTCAGATTTTGATAGAATATTCGCTGTGCTAGCAGTCCTGCAGAAAACATCCCCTAAACCATGACACTTCCTCCTCCAAATTAAACTGACTTCTTTACACACTTTGGGTTCAGTCTTTCCCCAAACCTACGCCGAATATTTCCCATTAGTGGCGATTGCTCTAAGACTTCTAAGCTCAGCTTCCTCTAAAATGTCACCAAAAAAAAAGAAAAGAAAAAGTGGTGAAATATGTACTGCTGTGTGTACATTTCATTGACTATCAGCTACTTATCACAGGTAACCGGCGCAACTTCTTTCTCATTCATCCCACAGCACCACACACAGTCGGACGCTCAGCTTCTACTGACTTCAATGGGGAAGCATAGAGCGGGTTGGTCCACTGCAGCGGAAATAGACAGTCATTGGATAAATGCTGGGCTTTGTCCCACCCAACGGACGCTCAGCGTCTCTCAGGGTCTGTGGGGCAGTGGGCTGGCCCAGGCGTCTGCATGATGATTGGATGAGCTGTCTGAGGCGGAATCCTTTTTTGATTGACAGCTAAATGAGCGAATCAGCGAACTTGACAAATAAACATCCAGCAGAGTTTTTTTCCCCCAAGTTTTTCATTCCGTTGTTCTGAACTGATCCGAGAGACTTTACCGATCCTCAGCGACTATGTCTTTGTTCAAAATGGCTAGCGTTGTGTTTGCCGACTCTGTTCTGTCACTCTCCCTGGAAAAGACGCCTAGTTATACGACAAGGTCACAGATCATTTTCTTGAAAAGGAACGAAGGGTAGAATTTACATATAAACAAACACATTTATGATGTAGGCCGGAAAAATTAGCTTCCCCTCCTTAAAAAAGACCAGTAGCCGCCACTGCATCAGGCACAAATAAATTGAATGTACTCTCATCACTGAAGTGAACTCTGGACCAGTTCTCCTCTGTCCACACAACATGCTCCTCAGCAAAGGCAAGTCTAGTATTTTTATTCTTTCTGCTGATGAGGGGTTTGGTCACTGCAGAGTGGGCTTTCAGTCAAAAGTGTCTTAAAGTACGAGACACTGTGCCGAGAAGTACCCTTGCCCTTTTCAGCACTGAATTGGCGAGCAACTCCAGCTGCAGTGTTGAACCGATTCCCCATTGAGAGTCTCTGCATAATGCTGTCCTCCCCTGCACTTGTTTTACATGGGGCCAACCTCTCTTGCAACCTGCGGTCTCAGGGCTTCAGTCACCTTAGAGCAGCTCGCCATCTTGCAAAGTAACTAGTAGAGCTGCCAGATAAATAGGGTGTGTCCAACAATTAAGTAAATTGTCACCAAGTGAAAGATTAACACCAATAACTGGGAGGGATCTGAAAGTATCTGAAAGTGCTCTCTAATTTTGGTCACTGTTTTTTTCCCCTTCAAAATAATTTTTTTTGTTAAAGCGTTTTGGTTATTTAAAAAAACATGCTAGTACAGCACAGGGGTATAGCCACAGTGGATATTCTATCAAATTCTGAACAATTAAAAAATAACAACATTTCAGAATAAATCAAGTATTAATAACTTGTTACCTAATTTTGATCTCCAGTGTATATCATCAGTATTTAGAATTTTGTCCTTTTGCTGGATTTTGTTACAACACTAATTTAATCAGTGACTCAGTTCAAGTCATGCCACTGATGGAGAAAGGGAACAGCTAGAAATGGAGTATCGAATTTGTATCAAAGATCAGGATTAGTTGTTTCAATCAGGTGATTTGAGTTGTAAATAGTTGTGTAAGGTTACCAATGAGTTTGAAAACCTGAAAGAGTGAGAGCAGTTATTTTGATTTGCACTGAAACATGGAGATTATTCCCTGACAGTGAAAATCTTTTAAAGTCACTGGAAACAATTAAAACATTTTGAAAAGTGAGATAAATACGTAAAAGTAAAAATTGTATTTTTAACATTATCCCCCATTTCTTTTATACAGTAGATAGGTGATATAAAAACAAATATATATTTAGGTATTAACAGATTTTTCATACTTTGAAGTGCATTATTTGAAGGGACAGCTAACAGAGCAGTGAGCATGTGCAGACAGCATGGACTTTCCTTACCAGCTCTCATGTTAGTACAGTAGTTTGTCTCCAGGTCACCATGTGTACAGAGTAAACACATATATTATCTGGGTAACTTCTAACATGTCCATGTACAGTACCAACATCCCTACTGCATTTGTTCTTTGCCTCGGGAAATCAGTATAATTGGTCATGCTTCTTTTATGGATTATAGATCATGAAATATAAGCAAACGCAAAGTAAAGTACAACGCCAGTTACAGCTTTGCACATTAATGCGCTGCACATGCATTTTCTTTGTCACTTTGTGGTCATGCATGAATTCCTCAAACTGTTCAGTTACTTGTGGATTACATACGCATTGTAAGAAGATATGCAGAAAAAAAAAAAGAAGTTCGGCCACATGCATAATGGCAGCATTATTGATCATAGTTTTATTAATTATAAAACAATGGTTAAGCTAGCAAAATGTATGGGCAATGACTCTTGATGATGTGATAAAAGTCTTAAATACAAACACTTTTTTTTTATCAGATTGGCTGCAAGGTGACAGTGCTGCTCTTTATCTATTTTCTGACCACCAACTACTACTGGATCCTGGTAGAAGGCCTCTACCTCCACAGTCTCATCCTCATGGCCTTCAGATCTGACTCCAAATACCTCTGGAGCTTCACCCTCATCGGATGGGGTAAGCAGAGATAATATAGAAACTCTCATACCACACATATTTACGGAACCCCTGAAAGGCAAGGTGAAATTTCTTTTTTTTCGGGCATTGTTGGCCAAAACCTAAGTTTATCTCCTACGTATGAGATATTAACTCGTACGTAGGAGAGGACTTTAAGGCTTAATTTGGCTGTTTTAAGGACGTGCTGAATGAAGTGGTTGGTGCATGATACAAAGGGAATTTAAAGTTCAGCAAAATGCAGCGTAAACAAAATGTTTCACCTTCTTAGTTAACACAAATATCCGCAAAACATAAATGGACTCTGCAGAAGTGCAGACTTGGGTGAAAAAGTATGGATATAGGGTCTGATGGAATCATATTGTGAGGAGACTGCGTATTCCACATGGCTGCTTAACATTCATAATCACATAACCTGCGCTACACACACACACATGCAGACACGCAGACACACACCTGACTTGACAACTAACATTACAATATAGCCTATAAGTGCAATGAAACCTGAATGCCACTGATGTTTTGATACACGATTAACGCGGGAAGTGACGTGAGCCGCTGCTAGCCAGCTACCAACTCTGTGCATGATTTTTTACCTGCACAGATATAGACATGTTTATCATTTTAAATCACCTGAAAACAACAGCAGTCTGCTACAGTTAAAACACACAGACCTCCTGTGAAACCGTCATGTCCAGACACATCAGCTGTGATGTACAAATAATGTCCAGGTGTGCACTTAACTTGTTGTTACATTTATTTTACATGTGGCATTTCTTACATCCAGGTACATTATATACACATTGGGTATGTTAACCACCTTAAGTTTAGCTACCTGCAGACACCATGATAACAGTCATCCATCTAACAAGATTATGCATATTAAGTTGCCAGGTGGACTGCTGGTCGAGAGAGCAGCCCATTAAGGTTGGAACAGGCAGTCTTCTCACAAAATGCACCTGAATTGAATTCTGATTTCCTCAGACCTCATATCTACACTGTTTAACTGTAGTGGGCGCCTATGCACAGTAACTTTCTACTCCCTTTGTATTGTGCACCAAGTACCTCTTTCAACACGACAATTTCTCACCCTCAAAACAGCCTAATTAAGCCTTAAAGTGTAATTCCTACGTACAGGAGGAGTAGATAGTATCTATAAACTTAGGTTCTGGCCAACAATGCCTACAAATATATATTTTTTTACCTTGCCTTTTAAGGACTTCCGTACATAATACCTGAATAAAATGACCCGGTCTAGCACAACTAACGCACCCCTTCTAAACAATCCTGTAGCCGATTGTGAAAGCTTTAGGTAATGCAGAGCTCAAATTTGCAATACAGTCACGTCTGCCATATCAACAATATGATTACATTTACAGACAATGCAATGTATTAATATAGTCTATACAATGCATAATACATTTCTGCACCGCACCACATTTTAGGGAAAACATATTATAAAGCAGTGAGAAAAGCTTTCTATCCATCACATATATTCCCCCTGTGGTTATTAATATTGCTGCATATATCAGACAGTTTAATAACCCATTCTGATTCAATGTTATTATCTTAATTATTACTGTTTAGAAGGTAGTTCTGTAGGTAAAAATATAAATTATTATATATAAATTATGATGACCAAATAAATGAAGACTTCAATTCATTAAAAATGAAAGAAAAAACAACTAAATTAGTTTGATTGATACTCTCTTCAATGCACAATAAAAATGATTTGTGCAAAAAATTATCTCCCATATTGATATTCCCTCGATTGGACACAAAACAACATGATTTAGTCAAATAAATAAAAACAGAGATAGTTTTGCAACGCTTTGAGTTTTGGAATAAACATTTTGATATTCATAATGCAACAGAACTGCTGGTACTTTTCTGAGATTTTGATATTTTCTTCACACACTGATGTGACAAGGTACAGGCAAGTACATGAAAGGTTTTTGTGCCTCATCAGAAATGTGTTTGAAGTCCTGTAAACACAAAGGGGCAAAGAAAGGGCCCAACATCTGGTTTAGTCCCATCTGTGTCTATGTTTTGTTTATTGTGCAAACAGTTTCAGTATCAGTTAGTATTATACTGTAATCAGTACTTAGATTTGTAAAAATCCACTATGCTTTGAATGACAGAAAGAAGCACCAAGAATGAAAAACAATGCACAGTTAGCATCATTTATGCTGGACAGTTAAGTAGCTTAGTGCTGATTTCCTTCTAATTGGTACTGAATTTCTGAAATGTAATGTTTTTGCAAACACTGCAACCTACGTTAAGCAGAGATTATGTTGTGTTTGGGCTATTGCTTCTTGGGATTGTTGACATCGGTGATAATTGAAAAACTGGTAGAAGCATTTTCCAATGTCCTGACCATGGACTGTATCAAAGAGGAGGACATATCCAATGTGACTTCACCCATTGGTTTACTGACGACTGCTTTCAAGTCTCTAGTTTGGCTGTCGACATCTTGTTTTTTTGGAGCTAGAAGTGATTTGAAGGAGAGGGTAGAGACGGAGGAGCGAGGGGTGGATCTGACTGAGTGAGAAAACACGGACAATATGCACTGCACCGTGGTACCACCTCCTCAGTCACAAAGACAAGTCCTAAAGCATTCTTTATCTTTTAGTCTTAGCTTTTTCTCTTTAGTAGGATATTTTACTTATTGACTTATTCGAAACCGAAGCTCTTTGGAGCTAGTTAATTGTATTACATAATTTCTATTAGCTGTTAATCAGACACAATGGGCCTCATGCATGAGAAGTTTGTACTCACAGATTTGAACTTAAATTGTACATACGAACAATGTAAGAACTTTTTGGGGGTCTCATCAACAGTTGCTTACTTCCCGTAAGCAACTTCTGTTTGCTGAACAACATTTAAGAGTGCTCTGGACCACACATAAGCCGATAAGAACTAAAGCCGACTCACGTTTTGTGCCCTAAAATATTAATAATGATGTTGAAAAAGCAATTTTCTAACTAACAATCCGAGCACCTCTGTGTAGCATCAACATAAGGCTGTAAAACAATGACATACCTTATTGCTTTTAGCTTGCTACTTGATGTTGTATTTTGAATGGTTATAAATTTAGAAAATAGTGAAATAGGTACGGCATGACTTTAGCAGTCTCCGGAATGTCTGGTTCTGGGGATTCTGGTCAGAGTTTGGAGAATGTTTGTTGAAGGGGCCACCCTGTGAAGTCTCTTTTTATATAATAATAACTCCTGGCGAAGCCATTAGCATGTGCCCTGCCCTGGGGCCTGTTTCACAAAGCAGGTTTAGTGCAAACTCTGAGTCTGCTAACCCTGAAATGAGGGAAACTCTGAGTTTTCCGTTTCACAAAGGGAGGTAACTCAAACCAGAGACAGAGGGGTAACTCTAGCCTGTTTCACAAAGAGAGGTAACTTAACCTCTCGGTCAGTTACCATGGTAACATGCTCTCTGAAACTAACCTGGTCGGGACCAGGTTTTTCTCAGAAAACCTTGAGTTTCTCTCTGTCTCCGCCCCCTTTCAGCCACACACAGTGTTTGATTTCCTCATTCGTTCAGTCAGCACACGAGTTTTGGCGTAGTATAGTTCCGTCTGTTTTTTCAGAAAATCACTGCAAAAATCAAACATTAGAAGTTATATTAGGTGGCAACTATTTCACTACCATGGCATGTCCTTTTGATAACGACCCCGTGGATGAAGGTGACGCATTACTGCGCAGAGAATTAAATATTCGTCGGGAGATGATTATCAGACCGCGCTTTGACGTCCTTAATATACTGCAGCCATAATTACAAAATGAATGAAATGGATCTTTTGAGCAAGTTGAATGTATTTGACTTAGCGTTTCCTAAATATAATCACAGCTTTTCTTGCAATTCATAGGTTCAAAAGTGTGTGCTTTTAGTTGGGTTACCGGTATACAAACTACTCCTATATAGCCTTCTGATCCAGAATATCACCTATAATGTGAGGGGGCTGAATACGCACAACACCGTTTCATGTCACAGTCCATCTCACCCCTCCTGAAATTTCCAACATTAACGACCAGTAATGCTCTCATATCACAGCATATATTGTGTGTTGCGCTGCGTTTTGTTGCAAATGGGAGTATTTTATACAACATTTATATGTTGTATAAAAAACAGCCACTTACGGTAATATTTACTTTACCATGTAAAACATGCTCAAAATGAGGCGTCACCATGAGATTTTGCCAATGTTTTACCTGTTTGAATACATGTATGTTTTTATGTTTCATCTTAAGCTACTGCCAAGTGCGCTTCTCCCCCGCGGGGTCGCACTTAAATGAAATAAACTAATAGGCTCCCACTCAAGCAGTTCCCCCTGTGATATTACTGTGATTGCAACAGGACTACATTTAAACTTACGCACTGACCCGAGCAGCAATGTTCTCCTGCACCGTCTCCCTCTCTTTTGCTGCTGCAGCGTTGTAAACCTTCTCAAACTCACTGTATGAGCGCATTAATATTTCCAATTCCAGTTGTAGCGTAGCCCTTCACTTCCCCGTTGCCATGGTGACTCGTCGAATCAGGGCTCCATTGATGCTGTCTTTCTTTACTTGTGGTGCACGCGCTTAACTCCAGGTCAAACTACTCTGAGTTGATCAACCTAACGCAAATCTGCTGTTCTGGAACCGAAAACTTTCCTATCTGAGTTTCCTATCTCAGAGTAGATCAACTCAGAGTTCAGGGTTAAACTCAGAGTTTTTTGAACTGTCACGGACCAGACAGATGAGGACCACAAGTGCGTCACGTTTTAAGAGTTTTATTGAGGGTTCCAGAGAGGGAAAGGGAGTGCGATGTCGTGAGCCTGTGTGTGTGTGTTCCCCAGAGACGTCTCGTGCAGGTGGTGGTGGAGCGTCCAAGCTGGCCTGCAGAGAAGCTGGAATTCCGGGGCAGAAGATCATACAGTTCCAGAGGAGAAGGCAGGTCGGGTTTTCCAGGGCAGACGATCAGGCAGGTTCAGGGGCGAAGACAGGTCGGGTTTACCAGGGCAGAAGATCAGGCAGGTTCAGGGGCGAAGGCAGGTCGGGTTTTCCGGGGCAGAAGATCAGGCAGGTTTACAGGCAGGTCCGGGTTGTACAGGAGTCAGGGAGTAAAGCCAGTGAAGCACGATACAGAAGCAACTTCGCAGGCGGTCTGACAAGGTCGAGCTGAAAAGCAGGACTCTTTATGCTGGAGGTGGTGAGTGGGAAATGCACTGCAGCTGGCAGGTAAACGGGAGCAGAGCAGAGACAGGTGAAGCTGATGAGTACAATTAGTGAGTTGCCAGGTAGAGAGAGCGAGCTCATGATGGAACCCCCCCCCCCTAAGGGACGGCCCCAGAAGTCCCCAAGAAGCATCACCAAGCCGGGCGGGCGGAAGGGGGAGGAGGGTCAGAATTCCTCTGATTGGTCAGAATCCAGGTCAGGTGCCGGGTCCGGCCCAGCATCAGGTGTCGGGCAGGTAACATGTTGGGGGCCCCTTGGGCGGCCACGCCGGACAGAGGGTTGGTCAGGATGCTGACGATGGAACTCGGAGATGAGAGTCCGATCCACAATCCGTCTGGCAGGTACCCAGGTCCTCTCCTCTGGGCCGTAACCTGCCCAGTCCACCAGGTACTGAATTCCTATGCCCCGTCGCCTGGACCGAAGCAGTCGCCGGACGGAGTAGACCAGACCTCCGTCTACGAGACGCGGAGGAGGAGGAGGGGGTGCAGCCGGAACCAGCGGGCTCTCGTGAACTGGCTTTATCTTGGAGACATGAAATGTGGGGTGCACTCTCATGGACCTGGGTAGTTGGAGCCGGACAGCAGTTGCACTGATGATCCTCTGGATGGGGAATGGACCAAGGAACCGTGGAGCCAGCTTTCGTGACTCAACTCTGAGTGGCAGGTCCTTGGCCGACAACCACACCTTCTGGCCCACCTGGTAGGTCGGTGCCGGAGTCCTCCGACGGTTGGCCCCGATGGCGTAGCTGGTGGCAGATCTGAGGAGTGTGGTGCGGGCCTGAGACCAGGTACGGCGACATTGTCGAGCAAAGGCCAGGGCTGATGGACAGGTGACCTCCCCCTCCTGGCTGGCGAAGAGAGGACGTTGGTAGCCATACACACACTGGAAGGGTGACATGCCAGTTGCAGAGCAGGTGAGAGAGTTGTGTGCATACTCCACCCATGTCAGTTGTTTTGCCCAGGCCCGGGGGTTGGAAGATGCCACGCAACGGAGTGCCTTCTCTAGCTCCTGGTTTACTCGCTCCGACTGGCCATTGGACTGGGGGTGAAATCCAGAGGATAAACTGGCTGTGGCCCCCAGCAGATGGCAGAACTCCTTCCAGAAGGTGGAAGCGAACTGTGGGCTCCGGTCCGAGACGACATCCCCTGGCAACCCGTGTATCCGGAAGGCGTGGTCTAGGACAACCTGGGCGGTCTCCTTGGCAGATGGCAGCTTCCGAAGGGGGACGAAGTGTGCCATCTTGCTAAAACGATCCACTATGGTGAGGATTACAGTCATGCCGTCAGATGGGGGTAGGCCAGTAACAAAGTCCAGAGAGACATGCGACCAAGGTCGTGAGGGCACAGGTAGTGGCTGGAGTAGGCCAGCTGGGGGCTGGTTGGAAGACTTGTTCTGGTTACAGGTGGGACAGGCACGAACAAACTCTCGAACGTCCTTCTTTAGAGACGGCCACCAGAACCGCTGGGTGAGTAGATGGCAGGTCCGAGTGGATCCAGGGTGGCAAGCAAGACGGGAGTTGTGTCCCCACTGTAGGACCTGGGATCTCAACTCTTCGGGGACAAAGAGACGGTCTGCAGGACATGAACTGGGTCCAGGGTGGTTGCGGAGAGCCTCCTGTACTTGCTGTTCAACATCCCAGGTTAGGGCAGCAACAACACAGGGACCAGGCAGGATGGGCACGGGTTCCTTGGTGTGCATATCGTCTCTCTGAAACTGACGGGACAGGGCGTCAGGCTTGGTATTGCGTGACCCAGGACGGTAAGACAGTGTAAAGTCGAAGCGGGTGAAGAACAGAGCCCAGCGGGACTGTCTGGGGTTCAGCCGTTTGGCGGAGCGGATGTACTCAAGATTCTTATGGTCGGTCCAGACCAGGAATGGAACTATTGAGCCCTCCAGCCAGTGGCGCCACTCCTCCAGAGCGAGCTTGACCGCCAGCAGCTCCCGGTTGCCGATGTCGTAATTTTGTTCAGATGGCGAAAGCCGACGAGAGAAGAATGCACAGGGGTGGAGTTTGCCATCCTCTGCCGCTCGTTGAGAGAGCACAGCGCCAACGCCGACATCAGAGGCATCCACCTCTACAATGAACTGCCGATCTGGGTCAGGCATCTGAAGGATGGGGGCAGAAGTGAAGCGTGACTTTAGGATACTGAAGGCGTCGTCGGCTGCCGAGGTCCAGAAGAATGACACTTTGGGACTAGTCAGGGCGGTGAGAGGGGAGGCAACAGTGCTGTAGTTTCGGATGAACTTGCGGTAGAAATTGGCAAACCCGAGGAACTGCTGAAGCTTCTTCCTGTTTTCTGGTAAAGGCCATGAAGTCACAGCAGAGACCTTGGCTGGATCCATTTGGATGCTCCCCTCTGCCACAATGTATCCCAGGAAGGCCACAGACCGAGCATGGAATTCACACTTCTCTGCCTTGACATATAGGGAGTTCTCCAGGAGGCGATTGAGGACTAGCTGGACATGGCGGGTGTTTGGACAGGGTACGGGAGAAGATCAAGATGTCGTCCAGGTACACAAAGACGAACTTGTTCAGCATGTCCCGTAAGACATCATTGACCAGAGTCTGGAACACTGCTGGGGCGTTGGAGAGACCGAATGGCATCACCAGGTACTCGTAATGGCCAGTGGGGGTGTTAAATGCCGTCTTCCACTCATCTCCCTCCCTTATCTGCACGAGGTGGTAAGCATTCCTCAGGTCAAGCTTGGTGAAGACCGTGGCTCCCTGGAGCAACTCGAAGGCAGAGGTGAGCAGGGGAAGAGGATCCCGGTTCTTGATGGTGATGTCGTTTAAGCCCCGGTAGTCGATGCAGGGACGGAGGGACCCATCTTTCTTCCCCACAAAGAAGAAGCCAGCACCAGCAGGGGAAGAAGACGGACGGATGATTCCGGCTGCCAGGGAGTTGTTGATGTAGTCCTCCATGGCTCCTCTTTCGGGGGCAGAAAGAGAGTAGAGGCCACCTTTGGGTGGAGCGGTTCCTGGACGGAGGTCTATGGCACAGTCGTAGGGCCGATGTGGGGGCAGAGAAGTGGCCTTGGCCTTGTTGAATACCTCCCGGAGTCCGTGATAGCATGTGGGGACGTTAGAGAGGTCAGGGACAGAATCGGTGGGTACCGAACAGGAGGGTAGCATGGCAGAGCGCAAACAGGTCCGGTGGCAGTCCTTTCCCCACTCAGCGATTGTCCCAGTCGTCCAGTCAAGGTGGGGGTTATGCTGGCGAAGCCATGGGTAACCCAGGATGAGGGGTTGGCCTGGGGAGCGGAGCAAGTGAAAACGGATAGTTTCATGGTGGTTACCTGAGAGCAACATTGAGATGGGGGCAGTGACGCTGGTGACTGTGCCAAGGAGATGGCCATCCAGAGCTCGGGCTGGGACAGGACAGGGCAGATGTTGACTCTCCAGCCCCAACTGATGGGCCAGCTCGATGTCCATGATGTTAGCCTCGGCACCGGAATCCACCAGGGCTGCTAAAGTATGGGTGGTTTCGGAGAGGACAAGTCGAACTTGAAACAGGGGCTTACGGCTGGTGGAGGGTTGGGTGATCATCGAGCTCAACCGGATCCCTCCTACATCCGATGAGCTCTGGCTTTTACTGGACAGGTGGCGACACGATGACCATTGGCCCCACAGTACAGGCAGAGGTTGGACGAGAGGCGACGCTGGCGCTCTGCAGGAGTGAGAGAGGCACGGCCAATCTCCATGGGTTCTGGCGGGTCGAGCTGGCTCTGGGGAGTGACTGAAGAAGGTGGCCGAGCAGCCGAATTACTCAGAGTGCGGACAGACGGCTGGGTGGAGCGTCCCTTCTCCCGTCGACGTGTCTGGATCCGACGGTCGATACGAACGGCAAGGGCGATGGCCTCATCGAGTGTTGAGGGTTGGTCATGCGAGACGAGTTCATCCTTCACATAATCCGCCAGGCTGTGAAGGAAGGCATCCACTAGTGCGGCCCCGTTCCATGAGCTACGCCTTGCCAGGGTTCGGAAATCAATGGAGTAGTCCGCCACAGTCCGGTTCCCTTGGCGGATGGTCATCAGTTCCCTGGACGCCTCCGCTGTTGATGAGCCCAGGTCGAACACCATTAACATCTCCTCGACGAAGGCATCGAAGGAAGCACAAGCTGGGGTCTGCCGGTCAAACTCAGCGGTTCCCCACAGTCGAGCCCGGCCCGTCAGGTGTGTAATGACGTACCCCACTTTGGCCCCCTCTGTGGCGAAGGTCCTGGGCTGTAGCGAAAACTGGACCCGGCAGCTGGTTAAGAATGCCCGTACATGTCTGTCATGAGCTCTCTCTCTCTGCCTGGCAACTCACTAATTGTACTCATCAGCTTCACCTGTCTCTGCTCTGCTCCCGTTTACCTGCCAGCTGCAGTGCATTTCCCACTCACCACCTCCAGGATAAAGAGTCCTGGTTTTCAGCTCGGCCTTGTCAGACCGCCTGCGAAGTTGCTTCTGTATCGTGCTTCACTGGCTTTACTCCCTGACTCCTGTACAACCCGGACCTGCCTGTAAACCTGCCTGATCTTCTGCCCCGGAAAACCCGACCTGCCTTCGCCCCTGAACCTGCCTGATCTTCTACCCTGGTAAACCCGACCTGTCTTCGCCCCTGAACCTGCCTGATCTTCTGCCCTGGTAAACCCGACCTGTCTTCGCCCCTGAACCTGCCTGATCGTCTGCCCTGGAAAACCCGACCTGCCTTCTCCTCTGGACCTGTATGATCTTCTGCCCCGGAATTCCAGCTCCTCTGCAGGCCAGCTTGGACGCTCCACCACCACCTGCACGAGACGTCTCTGGGGAACACACACACACAGGCTCACGACATCGCACTCCCTTTCCCTCTCTGGAACCCTCAATAAAACTCTTAAAACGTGACGCACTTGTGGTCCTCATCTGTCTGGTCCGTGACATGAACCTGCTTTGTGAACAGGCCCCTGGTCACATCCAGTGTTGCTCACAAAAACAGTGTGTGTACCCTTGAGGTGTACAGACCAGGCACCAGAATGCATTTCTTTCATCATAAAACATGACAATAGTGTGACACCATTGGCAAGACTCATGCAAGTGCATTAGCATGCATCAAACAATGTGGAAACCCTCTTATTAAAAAAATTGCTCTGTACCGCTAGGTGGTACAGAACTTCACAGAGCAACCTTAATCTGCTTTTTGTCATCGTCTCTTTTTAACACGACGGGATGTTGTTTTTGACAAGTCAAAAAACAGTTCTATCAAATGATGCCACCCTTTAATTATCTCCTGGGAGACCAAATAAATTATTTTTGCAGCACATTTACCTCTTGCTACTTTGGCTTTGTGATGTGAATGTGAATAGGAGTCATTTCCTAGCTGGTGAAAAAGAAAAACCTGTGCAGAAAAGACATTTCTGATAGATAAGCAGTTGAAGCAGTTTTGTTTATTTGATACATTTATTGTTCTTGTAGGATTCTTGAAATTTTGGGTGGTATATTAATGGTTGAATACACTTATGTTAAGACATTATTAACAGCTTTATTAATATAATGTACACTGTACAAGTACAATATAATGTATTGTCACTTAGATGCATTATCTTTCACATTCCCTGCTAGTTGACTTACATTCTTATAGTTAGATAGAAAATGGCATTTGCGATTCAACAAGCTACCATGAAATAGTAAAACCTGAGGGCACCCCTCTTTTTTTTCAGAGGGCTGGTTTGTCTTGCAACTGGAACAAACAGAATGTGTGTGTGGTTAAGAGAAAAATAATAATAATAAATAATAATAAAAGTCACTGAATTTTTGAAATTATAAATATGAAGTCTCTCTTAATAGTTGTGTCAGCGGGTCATGCTATTTTCTCAGCTCTAACAGATACAGCATTTCTCCAAATTGCCTTTTCCCTCCCCAAGGTTCTTGCAATTCCATCTAGATTTTGAATGTGTATCTAAAATTACCTAAAGGCGCCATATGCTTTGGCTTTTTGAAGTGCACAGTAGGTAGTTTCAGGACATATGCAGCAAAAGTGTTTTTTAAATGAACAAATTGATGGATTGAAAGTGAAGAGAAAGTGGATTGAGTAGTGCCCCACACAACTAATGGTACAATAAGTTCCTTTAGGAAGTAGTGTTTCTTGACTTTGACAGGGCTTCTGAAAGTTAAGACGTGTATTTTTATGGTGGCTGTATGGAATAAGTGTGAATACTGATGCATCTGTCCAAAGTCTAGCATGGCCAATTTGTTTGTTAACAGTAACAGTATTAGCATTGTGTCTTTATACATCAGAAAAACACACCGGATATGCTCCGATGCACACCCTCTCTAGTGGATAGAACAGAGGTGTGTGGTGATCATACAGACTGTATGAATAATGGACGTAGTCTCTGTGACGTCAGCCATAGGTTTCTGAAAAGACAATTTGAAGCTCAAGGTGGGCGGCTCCCGTTGGCTCTGGTGATGACTCCATGCTCCCAGCTAATCCAAAAAATGGGCAAGAGGTAGAATCAAGGCAGGCCAAATGAAGCCTGTTTTAAAGCTCCACGTTAGCGAATGCTAACAAGCTAGTTCTTAGCTGACAGTTTTGGCTGCACTCCAGCCTTCCTCAGAGCTGCTGTTTTCTTCCGGGTATGACATGTTTTATGAAAACATCCTTACCATACAACTAACTTGTCTGACTAAAAGAAACTTTAACTTTCAAAATGGATAAAGAATACAATAGGAATACAATTGAGCTAACAAGCTAAACAAACTACCTCACTGGGGCGCAGTGCTGGGCTTTATATTAATAAGGGCAGTCTGGTTGAACAGAAACTACTACTGCTGCTAACTGAAAGTATCCCCCCAGTCAGTTACCATCACAAATAGAATCTAATTCTGTGGGAAACGCAAAGTACTCCATGTCAAACGACCAATTTGAAGCCAATCAATTCACCTGAATTTAGATTACACTGATGCAACCGTAATGAGATAATGATAATAATCTTTAATTCCCCACGTCCCTGTTGCATACAGTGCAGATATTTATGTTTTTTACACTGGAAGGGGACATTAACATAAAACAAATATGTAACGTTGATGTTGACAGCACTGTATGAGATTATTATCTTGAATATGACTGCACATTGAACATATACATGCAATAATACTAAGGATACAAGAACTGAAAAATCTAAATCTAAATCTAAATCCAATTTAGTTTTGCACAGATAGGCGTATTATTAGTCCGATATTGGATGAATAATTCCCCAAAAGGCATCAACACGTGTCCATCAAGTCAGTTAGTATCAATGCAACAACAGCACAAACATGGCTGAGAACTGCGTTGTCGTGGCTTTAAACCTTAATATAATTTAAACAGGTGAGGTTTTTCAAATAGTCAGTACAGTTTTCATGAACATTGAAACTACTTAAATGTGTTTTAGTAGTACTTTTCAGTACCTAACTAATAATGTTATGTAAATTTGAGCATTTTAACATGAGGCTCTGTTATGATTTGCTCTTTTTTGGAGCCTTTCTTAAACTCAGAGTTTGCCTCTTGGTTGTGATTTGTGACAGAGTGATGACCCCTGTCAATATGATGCTAATATAATCTATGTGTGCAACTGTCTCTTATCTGTATTTTTCTATATACGTATTTTAAAAGTGCAATAATGATAACAAAAAAGACTGCAGATGTTTAAACTAAATCACATGCTGTATGCGATGCCCCAAAGACTGTACAAGCTAATTGGGGACCATACACCGTGGGAGATAAAAATAGCCTGAGGATCATGTCTTTGTGTGTCTTGTTTACAAACTATTAGCTAATTGGACCAATATGTTAGCGTTGAGTAATGTGGATCTTCATAAAACAACAACAGAAATAGCTCTGGGGAGGCCTTGTTGTTTTATCAAGTTAAGTTGAAGTTGAAGTTTTTCCATATAGTCCCTAAGGGAGTAAACTCTCATCCAGAGTCTGGTTCCTAATCGTGTGACTTAAAAGGGTGTAGCAATTAACGTGGGTTGTCTAATTTCTTCATATATCTACTTCCATCATTTATAGGAAATTAAATATGACCTAGACTATGAATCAGCTAAATAAAGTATGTGACATTTTCAGGTACCACAGCTCATTGTTTTGTTTTTTGATTTGTTAATTGCAGGTGTTCCAGCTGTTTTTGTGGCAGTGTGGGCAATTGTCAGGGCAACGCTAGCAGATGCAAGGTGAGAGAACAAGTCATACTGTATCCAACTACAGTTCTTCTTTTACACCAAAAAAGATTAAAAACACAATAGAAGACAGTGAGGTTTAAAAATGTCAACAAGTCTACAGCACAAACTTAAATATCAGCATGAAAGGACACACACACAAGATCTGTGTCCAGACTTCACCGACCCCACTGCAGGTGTTGCTGTGGTGACAACGTAGAATTAACCTGTAGCTGTGGGTTCAGACACTGGATTAAGTAAAAACACACCAAGCAGCAGCTAAGTGCTGCTTGCCACACTAATCACATTTGTTTATTTGTTTCAGGCAGAACAAAATCCTTTGTAAATGTATCACAGGGGTCACAGGACTCTGGTACTGACTGGCTGCGGTGGGCATTTCCTGGCAGCACTCACTGCTGCTTTCCAAAGACATGTTGTCAATTTTTTTTGTAATCGACTTTAAACCATTTAATGGTTGGTGTCAGAAAGTGAATTTTCACAAAACGGATAATTATAAGTCCAGTGCAAAATTTGTACAGAATGTCAACTGTAGTTTAATTTGTAATGCATTTGTTGTATTGCAAAGGTCCACCTCCATTATCCATTTACAGGAAACTCATGAGAGGTTTTGAGTGAGTAGTTGAGTGCTGGCTTTCTTTGTTTGGAATCTGATGTAATGGCATTCAATATGACCACCCTCTGCCTCTCAGTAACTGCTGATTAAAATCATTATTTAGTTCTGTCCTGTTCAAAGATTTGAAACGTGAGTTGCAAAGGAGCAGCTGCATTTAAATAATATTTATCATCTAAATGAACTTAATTTGATTTAATTTAATATCTAATTTCCATCATGTGACTTGTGCTAAATGGTTGTAATATTTCCAGTCACTGTCACAGAGAAGGAATGGTCATAATATGTTTGTGTAAATCCCATTAAGCTTGGTCAGGCACACTGCGTTTAAGTGAGCTGAGTTTAAAAACTCAACTCACGTTGTGGTTTTAGACGGGCACAACAAGAGATCTTCGGAAACGATGAAGCCAGGACACCCATATCAGTCAGTCATATCAGTTAGGTGAAGCTGGAATTCGTTCAGACCCTGAAATGAGTCATGTGGCTCAAATATTGTGTCAGAAACAGGCTCAAATCATACAGTGTATGCCCAGCTGAAGTCCTCATCAGTGCCGTATTGCATCCTGTATGTCAACATTTTTCTAGCCATATTATTTATTGGATGCTCAGGAACATGTCTTTGCATCATCAACTTTGTTTGTACAGAACAAAAAACACCACCAGGCTTAGGAGAATCATGGTATTTGTTCTGTGAACAATGGTGAGAAATTTTGTTTAACAGAGGCCATTCTAGAGACCATGTATGCGTAACATGTAGAGTACATGCTCTGCCAGCTTGAACAACATCTCCGATACATTTGCATAATCACCTTCGCATAATATGATATTTCTCTCCATCTTTCCTTTTGTGTTCACCTTCTTAAGCAGTGAGTGAACAAAGCCACCCTCTCTGCTGTTTTTCTCATCTATCTTTCATCCAATTCCCCTTTATTTCTGCCACTGTGTGCATGTTTTTCACATCACTCTCTTCTCTGCTGCATTTGTTGTCTTCTCTTACATCGATATCTCACAGATTTAATTATTTTGACAAACAGTTTGAAAAACTCCCAACTTCAAAATGTCTCTAACCTCCTGTTTTTCTCTCTCCAACTGAACTTTAAGACTCCGTTTGTCTCGTCTTTCTCTGTGCCTCCAGTGTTTTTTTTGAATAACACTTCACTTCTTCTTTGCAATGCTTATTTGTCCTGCTTCTCTTAACTTCATCCTCTCCTGTCTGTATTTATGTGAACTGCAGGTGTTGGGAGTTAAGTGCTGGTAATATTAAGTGGATCTACCAGGTTCCCATCCTGACAGCTATTGGGGTAAGAGTGCAATTGGGAAATACAGTGTCAATGTTTTCTATTGTCAAGTGTGATTTTAGCTTGAAAAGTCGAGAAAAGAAAGAAATGTGCAGCTTATGGAGGCTAAGAGTTATTTACAGGGACAGTCTTTCCAAATTGATGGCCTTTTGTGAATGTGGGTCTGAGTTAGGGTATAAATCCAAATAATAGTTTGTGACAACATCATACTTGTATGAAGTAAAGGGTATACACTTCCTTTCCTTGTGTACTGCATCCACTGTATTCCAAGCCAAAGTTAAAGTATAAATAAATAAATAAATACATATACCCTGCATAGCCATATCCAGTAAAATGCCTGCTACACCATTTTAGTTATTGAGAACTAATAATCGTTATTATTCATTATCACAAGCAAGGCGCATCTTTGGAATCATGAATTTACAGCATGGTGCAGCCCTTTGTTGCAGCAGGTGAAAGCCTAGTTAATTTAAATGTGCTTAAGATACCTCCTGTGATAACAGGGGCGGATGGGGACACAAAAATCTACCGGGAAAATTCTGACTGCACCGGCCCACAACAGGCCTAACCCATCCCCTCCACCAGGACAGGGGTGTGTGAGTGTGTGTGTGTGTGTGTGTGTGTGTGAGGAGGAACTATGAAGAACTCAGCTCAAATGTTTTGCAAATTCTCAACAATGTCAAAGCTTGAGCTAACCGTTTTCCTGTCAACTCACCTGCATCACTAGTTGACGCCTGCTTGTTTCAGAATAAATCTGGGATTTTTGACCATTTTGATGCACTCTCCTCCAGCATCTGCTACTTCTTCATTCTGGCCGTTTCAGCCCCTCCTTTCTCCTTTCTCTTCTTGCCCTCCATCAGGTGTAACTGAGCAAATCAAACACGCAAATCCGATTCCTTTTCGACTGTAAGAAAATCCTCTATTCCAACCGTGCCCCTTTCTCTTTGTGTGACAGCCGCTCATTCATCCCCATTCGTTCATTGGATAAACGTGGATTGATCATTGGAGCGATACGCAGTTCCCATTTCCCATGAGGCTTTGCTCCGACCATTCTACATTAATTCATGAACAAAAAACAAATTAAATCGTTGGCCATTTTAAATTTGTTGTCATGAAAGTTATGTAATGTCTAAATAAAAATAATTAGATCAAGATAAGAGGCTAAACAAAAATCAGTAGGCTGGATTAATGAGAGTGAGTGTGACACTGTAGCAACCATGAGTGAGATGTAGAGACAAAACAAGTGTTATATAAAGTGCTTGGACTCTCTGTATATATAATTTATAAAGATTTCTGAGATTTTCACAGGAACATGCTTGATTCTGAAGAGTTTTAACTCAATGGGCCGGTCATGAACATCACACAGCTGTGCAGGGCAGTCTGCCAGCTGGTTTATATGAGCTTATTGGCCACAGGCAGACCGGTTGTCCCGATGGACACTCAGCCCCTGTGTGATAATGTTTAATGATTAAAAATGAGTAGAGTTATATTTAATTGTACATCATCAATGTAAGTAGTGTCGTGTATTGCAGTGTCACAAACTGCTTCCTGTCATGGACAAATTACTCAAAGGCCTGCCCGGCATAGGCACCCTAACGGTCAGGGGGCCCTAGAATCACAAAATGTTGCTAAGATAAAACACAAAACGACCACAAAGAGACACTTAATGAAAGGAGACGCAAACCATCTTAAACATGCACATAAACCAACATATCAACTATAAATGACTGATAACAAAAGTGCAAAACAAAAGGCGCTTTCAAGGAGGTTAACAAAAGTGCCAAACAATTCAACACAGACTTCAATTGAAACATGAAATCAGGGTCAGGGAAGTCAGGGTCTGCATTGTGAGGGAAAAGGTAAGTACAAAATAAAACAAGGAAGACTAAACATGAACCAGTCCCAGCCTGGTCAGATGCGTACATGAACTGATGAAGCCTCTTGAATGAGCGGTGAAGCGTCTTCCTAGACAAATAACCAGTCAAGTTGCTTTTGACTGAAATTGCTTTGAGGATAACGAGGACCTGGACAAATGAGAACATTCACAGGCTTAAACATGAGACACTAACCATGAACATGACTAAAACCCACAAACTTGATGAGACACAACATTCTGGTACTGTGAGACAGCCCAAACCTCTAATCATTAGGTTTCTGCCTTTTCAACACTATTATATTTAACACATGCTATACTATAAATAACTGTACGTTATTTTAATATCTACTAAAGCAATCCCAAGCTTCTGCTATGATTTTTAAGTAGATTCATTCACATGGGGGGTTATGACATTTTGATTTGATTTACCTCCCACAGTATCTCTCCGGGCACCCGGTCATATGCCCTCTCCAGATCCACAAAGCACATGTAAACCACAAGTGTTTTTAATAAAACTCTAACTCTTTCAGTTCGCTGTATTTTCTCGTAGTTCTGCTAGTTTTCTATTGCTACTTAATGCCGTTTATTCTTTCAACCTCACCTGTGAGCCTCCAGCCTCTCCTCCTTTACCTCCTCCAGCCTCTTATCCAGCTTCTCCGACTCTACCTCCTCCAGCTTCTCCTCTTCTACCTCCTCCAGCCTCTCCTCCGGCATCTCCTTCTGCATCTCTACTATCCGTCACTTGACAAAATATATTGATGTATGACATTAACAGTGGGACAATTTGGAATGCAAATCAATTTTGATGATACGTTTCTAGAGAAAAAAAATTTGTTTCAAAATGATGAGTTTGGATGTATAAAATCAAATTTCCAATATGAGGCTTTATTGTATTTTCCCCTAAATATTCCATTGTTTACACAGTTGCTGCCTTTCAACACAAAAATAATACATAAAAAATAAGTGTATCTCTTTGGCATTAAATATAAACTTTTTAAAAACCATTTAATTGTTGAGGCTTTACAGTTATTATAGTAATAATAATAACAACAACACTATTAATAATAATGATAATAATAACAATAATAATAATAATAATACATTTTATTAATCAGATCATTGAGAGAGAGGATGATGTAAGTTCAGGAGCCCAAGCATCGGGATGTGTAAAATGTAAGCCTCAATTTGCATCTTTTAGAAATTACTTTGCCTCAGCCTCATTAAATTCTCTGAACTCAAAACTCTGAAAGTTTGAAAATCTCAGAATTTAGCAAAAAAACCTTTTTTTTGTAGCCGTTTCTGCATGTCATTTTAGGGCAAATATATGCCTCTAAAGCTTTTTACTTTTAAACTGCAGGCATTCAACACTTGTTCTATCTCACACAGGCTCCGCCCTCTAATGGACTCCTTGGGACTCTAGGGTAATACGCTCCTCCAATCACAGCATGCATTCATCCACTGAAACTTTTATAAACATAGATGGCCAATCAGGACGTGCCTACCTGAATACCCACAGTATATAACGAAGTACACACTGCCCACAATGCTTTTTCTCTTCAGTGAGTGGCAATTTACCCAATAGGCGTGTTTCGATTAGGGTTAAATGTGGCCGCTCGGAAAGATTCAGGGCATGCCCTCTCAAATGACCGTTCACTCGCCCTCCTTCCATTACAAAAAAAAGGTGACGTAGCATTCTGAATGGGTTTCGATCGCCGGTGATCAGCTGATCCTTGATACAGCGGCGAGTTCTTCCCACAGAGAAATACAGAATAGCTGTAGTTTGATATAAGGTGGCCCGTTTGATTCACAACGTCAATTTATGTACAAGTAACATGAAAGAAATAAAATCATCTTAAAAATACTAGGCGCTGTAAAAGTGTTTGTGACAGACAGGCTTGCACCCCGCTTGCAGTATGGTGTGTGTGTGTGTGTGTTTGTGTTTAAATGGGGGAGAGAGAGAGAGATGGAGCATGCCGCAAAGGACCACAGGTCAGACACCAATCCGGCCGCAAGCCTGTGCAAAGATGGGCGTGCACAGATTATTTTCTGCGCTGAGTTACACCACTGGATAAAAGTGTCTACTCTACTTTACCGTGTTGTTGTGGCGTCTGTACTACCGCACAGCACTTCCCCCTGAAGTGGGGCTTCTCTCAGGGGTTTGAGTGGCTATTTTTGGCCCTCCTCTCCCACCGGGGACCTAATGTTTACTTCTTCCTTTTTGCCTCACCCATCTCCACATGTGCGACAAGGGGGATTAAACTCTGTTACACTATGTCAGCCACTGCGTTGGTCCCAGTCGAGCTGACCATGATGTGTTCACAGACCTCATGACTGGTCTGGTCTTTTTCTCACAGCTCTGTGTCCATTCATACACACTATCGTCAGTGTGATCTCAGACGGCGCACCTCATCCTCTATAGCTACTGCAGACGAGAGTTTTGGTTGCAGTCTTGGTGGATTGTCTCATGGAGCTGGGCCGCACAGAGACATCTAATTCGGGCGCTCCCCCCGTCACTGAAGCTTAGCTGCCAACTGTCACTTCTCCTCCCCCCCGAAAAGAGGATGAGACTAGTTTTCTGCTGATTCTGTTCTGTTAAGGCTGAAACAAATTGCATTTCTCAAAAAGCAAACAAATATTTCCCTTTCTTTCCCACCTCCTCAGTTTCCCATGACGTCTTGAGTTTGTCTTGAAATGTTTCACAGGATACTTCATGGCTTCCTAGTGCCAAAGCACATAAACACACACATGCAACTTTGGCATGAGGGTTTTCTTTTATCTCACTATCCTCATTGTTATGGTCAAGTCCAAGGATGGGGCTGTGTACCATACAGGCCAGATGTTCTTTGGTGGTTTTCCAAATGCTAAGACATCAAGAAGCACAAGCAGTGCTTGGTTACCATCCCCCCCTCAGACCTCCTTTGTCACATCCCTGATGGGGTGGGGAGGAACTCCCCTGGGGAGAGCGTAGGTGGTGGTCAAGTGACAGGCAATATTTCTCGCCCTCCCAACATGTCTGGCCCCTGACACAGGTGAGGCATGTTTGGTGAGGACCAACAAATACATCACAGTGGCCTACATCAACAGGCAGGGTGGAGTTTGCAAGTTACTGCCTTGTTGAGGATGGCAGAGAGCCTGTGGTTATGGGCTTTTGAGCACCTGTTGTCTCTGAAGGGTCTCCACATTCTGGGTCTGGAGAACAAGAGTACCAACCTCAGGTCAAGAGGCAGACTCCTACCAAATGAGTGGAGGCTTCATCCCGAGTTGGTGAAGCTGACTTGGGCCCTGTTCAAGAAAGCAGAGGTTGATCTGTTGCATATCACACAGCACTCACTGACCACTACAGTTTGCACCACAAGATGATCCACTCCGATTTGTACACTTTTGCATATGCGCTATGGTCAAGGAATCTGCTTTATACCTCTTCACTGCTTAATCTAATCCCTGCTCCTTTGGAGAGGGTGATACTGGAGCAGTTATTGGTCATTCTGGTAGCCTATGGGCTGCCCCATACTATGTGGTATGCAGAAATTACTCAAATGGTGGTGGCCCAGCCTTGGACAATCACCCAGTTATGGGGGCTCAGGATCCACCACTGATGTTGAGTGTTTCAATCAATATCTCTATGATACAGTATAGTGATTGGGAACAGTACAAATTTTATCTAGGAAGAATGTAATAGTTTTTTGGCTTGTACAAACAAGTTTTTGAGTTACCAGATGAATGACCTCAACTCTTACAACCAAGTGATAATTGGAAAAGCTACAAACTAGACGTGACTCTGACTTCTCCACAAGTTGGCAATGTGAAAATCCACAATGTTAAGCTTTAATACTGTTTTAATGGATTCCATGTGATAAAATTCCATTAATAATATGTCTTTTGTGAATATGACACAGTGAATATGGTATGAACAGAATATATTAATTATAGTAAAGGTCTAAGGCAAAAAGTAATACAAGCCTTTATTCAGATGGCTATATCATGATAGAAACATAAACAACGCTTTTGCATGTTAAAATAGAGAAGAATTTTAGAATTAGACTTTCATTTTGAAATCGCCCATCTGAATAAAGGCTATTTTTATTTTACTTTTGTGTTCCCTACAAAATAGCACCTTCATTACTTGTTGAACTTCTGAGCATTCCAGACCTTTAGGGGCTTTATATCTCTGTTCTTCTGTTTCAGCTCAACTTCATCTTGTTCGTGAACATTGTACGAGTGTTGGCCACTAAAATTCGAGAGACAAACGCAGGGCGATACGACACCAGGAAACAGTACAGGTTTGTCAGTTCGTTTTTTATTTTCAAGGGGTGTTCTCAACAGTCCAAAGTAAACCTACAACTAATCGAAGCAACGAAACAGCGATACTTGCTGCATAAAAAACAATAGGGGATGGGTAACAAACTTTCTCACTTACACAGTGACACAGGGACAATAACAAGGAGAGTTGACTGTTCATTCAAAACAAATATATCGGCTTCTAAAGAGGTTAGTGTAGATGGGTGTAACTTGTGCGACCAAACTGCTACTAAGGCTACAAATCGGTCAGAACTCGGCTGCCCGGATCATCAGCCGTACCAAAACATCTGACCATGTCACCCACCTTCTCACCCAACTACACTGGCTCCCTGTTCAATACAAAATTTAGTATAAAAACCTTATGCTCACATTAAAAGCACCTAGCCCCCAGTAATCTGTCTGATCTCCTCCAGGAGTACACATACCTGTGCTCATCCTCAGCTGGTCTTCTGACCATCCCCATTTCAAAGCTCAGCACCATGGGTGCTAGGGCCTTCAGCTGCACTACTCCCTGCCCCCTCATGTCCGACAATCCAACACCCTCGCAGCATTCAAAACCAACCTCAAAACTCACTTTTTCAAACTGGCCTACTTATTGTAATTTCCACTGTCCTTTGGACTCTTTTTTTATACCTACAGTGTTATTGTTCATGAAAACGACATCTGTACATGTATGTCTGTTTTTTTCATGTCTTTTATTTTCCTTGTCTCTATTGATGTACTTGTCATGTTTTTCTGTTTTCATCTGTTGAGTAATCTCTTATCTTTGCATTGTGAGGTGACCTTGGGTGTTGTTTTTCTCACAGACGCTCACAAATGAATACAGTAAACATGCATAGCTTAAGCAAATAAGTAAATACACACAAAGACCAACTTACTCTAACCATTTACATTACCACAATGCCTACGCCTTATCCCAACCCTCTCCCTTCCCCTAATCTTAGCGCATATTTATCCCTAACATGTAATGATTTATGTTGTGGATGTATGTCTATACATTTTGTTGTTTAATGACTTTAGTGCATCTGGAAATTGTATGTTTGTTTGAGCGTGTATTCATAAAGCATTACAAATGCATATTAATTCACTAAGAATTCCCTCATAATGCACTATAGATGTGGTATTCATAGATAGTGTAACAGCAGAGTCTTTTTAAGCCATGTAAATCAAAACTTATTATGATTTTGTTTAGTTTTGCATTGTTAAAATATATGCAGGCATTGAAAATTATTATAAAATTATGTTTTGATTAGAATGAACTGACAACGCTCATTATGGTAACATTAAATGGAAATTCACAGGCATGTAAAACTTTAGAGCTTCCACAGTGTATTACTGTCACAGCTGAGGGAGCAGGAGACAGATCAGTTCCCTCCCTCATCTAAAACCTAACAGCCTGCTACGACTGCTCCTGGAAAGCAGATGGTTTCCAACCTTGCAGGGAGTTTTCTTCTAAAACGCAAATAAAACAGAATACAATAATTTTCAAATCCTTTTTCAAGAGATACAAGATATTTAATGTTCAAACCGATAAACTTTATAGTTTTTTGCAACATGTTCCAAAAAAGCTGGGGCATGTTCACCACTGTGTTACATATTTCCTTTTAACAATACTCAATAAGGGTTTGGGAACTGAGGACACTGTAGGAGACAAAAATGCTTTGGCTTTTATTGTTTGTTTATTCTGCACACGCTCTTTGGTTACCATCATTTCCGGCAATTAAGACCTGGGTGTGGTTTCACAGTTTTAACCTGTTCAGTTGCACGGTGCTTTTGGTTAGACAAAGGGGGTAAGTGGGGTTGAACATTTTCTATTGACCTTGTCGTTTTGTTTTGCTTGGCTTCATTTCGTTGTTTTTGTTCATTTCCATAAAATATCGTTTTGTTTCCATATACTTATGTAATCATTTTTTTTTTTGCTTCAATAAACACTTTAAAACGTTAACTGTGCGAAGAATGGATTTATACGACCGCGTCGCGGACAAGCCCCCACTCAGCCTCTTAACGGCTTTTTCATGGACAATTAGTTGCTACAGACACTAATTGTTGAAGTTTTATAGGTGGATTTCTTTCCCATTCTTACTTGATGTACGACTTCAGTTGCTCAACAGTACCGGGTCTCCTTCGTCGTATTTTGCGCTTCATAATGCGCCACACATTTTCAATCGGAGACAGCTATGGAATGCATGCAGGCCAGTCTCTCACTGTTGTAACATGGGCATTGTCTTGCTGAAATAAGCAGGGATGCTGAAAAAGATGTTGCTTGGATGGCAGCATATGTTGTTCCAAAACCTGTAGTGGGTGTATAACTTTTTTTTTAAAATATAGCTTTTAATAATGATTCTACATATTCAACCTTAAACTTTGGTCTGCGGTGATTGGATTGTTAAAAATAATGGAAATGTGAAGTAAAATGCACAAAGCAGCACACAATGTCTTTAAGTAGAATTCCCACAATGTGTCAAAGCATTGAAGACACTGCTTAAAAATATACAATGTATGTGTCTACCAGGAAATAGTCCCTTAAGAAAAAAGTCTCATCTCACGGAACAAACTGAAATATCTTAGGAAAAAGGAAGCCCTGTATGGCTCTGATGGGTGATCTGACAGGTGGTCGGTTTTATTAATCATATTATTTCAGCCAAAGACAGAGGGCTTTGTTTTGTCCCCATGGTTGTGTGCATCACTTTAAATTCATACGTCTGTCCCTTCTTGATTTAGAGGTGTAAATAGACTCTGACTGATGTCAGTAAAATACCACAAAAACTGTTATATGCTTTGGGAAATAGAGACCCAGAGTTATTTGCAGGATTTATAATGCAGGTTACTCAAACACTCAGCTTTAAAAACTAGCAGAAGAATGCACAGTAAGTTCTTTCGAACTGAATGTTCCCCCAAGGACAAGTTATTTTTCAATGCTCATTTTAATCTATCTGTGGAAGAAATGTGAGCCTTTGCGACAAAGATATTTCATCATCCCGCGTTAGACGCCACAAACCCATTAAACAACAAACAAAGTAGTAAGTAATTTATCTCCCACATTAAATATGCTTGCTTTTATTCTGTTTGATGTGACACTCGAATAGTTAACAAAGAAAGGAACTTGCATTTTTACACACTTTATGGTTTCGCATTCACACATAGCAGGTCAAGTTCAAGCTTTTGCTAAGTGCCGAAGAGTGAAGTGCAGTTCATTGCAGGTATACGTTTTTAATGGTCAGTTACAGTATTTATATTCGACCTTACCTGTCTAAATTGAAATATATTTTAGTTTTAAAAGTAGTTTTTATTGATTGTTCTTATTAATTTATTATTTATATATAATATACTGTTACAGTCATCTTCAATAATGATTAATGAATCCTGCCACAGATATGTCATTGTAAGGCCTTGCATAATGTGCGTTTTAATTGTTTAATGCAGGGGTCTCATATATAAATTGACTTGGGGCCACTGGTGGTATCATCATCTCATAGGAGGGCCATTTTAACAGGCAAATGCTAAAAGAATATGCAACATTTCTGACTTTTTGCATTTTTATTCCAATAAATAATAAAATAACATTTCCGTCACACATAACGTGATAACATCAGCTTCATACACATACGTTCTTAACAGCAAGTTCTTAATAAATATTGAAACCCTGCAAACTAAGAAAATATTGCATTTTTTCGGCAGTCAGTGCTGATCTTTTTTTCCACTTAAAAAGAAAAAAAAATTGCAATTGTAAAAAATGCTATTCTGAACTCATTTTTACTTTGTACTGTTTCTTGGCATCACTTCTTCTCACCCGACCGAGCCATGTTTGCCCTGATTGAGTTCAATTCAATTAAATTTTATTTATAGTGCAAATCATAACAAAAGTTATCTCAGGACACTTTACAGACTAGGTATTGACCACGCTCTATGATTTACATAGACCCAACAATGCCCCCGTAGAGTACAGTGGCAATGAAAACCTTCCTTGTTACAGGCAGGAACGTCAGACAGACCCAGCTCTGTGGAGGACGGACATCTGTCTTGACTGGTTGAGGAGGAAGAAAAGGAGAGAGAAAGAAAGAAAAGATGGACAGAGAGAGACAAAGACAGACACAAAGACAGAGACAGACACACTTCCAGTAACTATAATAATATCTATAGTAAGGTGAATATGACTTATATGTTATGGCAATTAATACAGCAGAATAGTAGAAACAAGCACAGCTAAGGTTATAGATTATAATAGTAGCAGGAAGCGCCATGCATGACCACGGCAGCAGGCACCACCACGATCAGCAGAGACCTGCGAGATGACAAAGCACAAACAACTCCAGGGAAGAAGTTGAATTAGTAACATGCATTGATGAGACATAAATGATACAGACAGAGAGGAGAGAAGCTCAGAGTATCTTGAAAAGTATTATCCCCCAGCAGACTAGGCCTATAGCAGCATAATTAAGCAGAACAAAATCAGCTTAAAAATAACATTGCTAAGGGCTCGTAAGCCCTAGCTGTAAGCTTTATCAAAAAGGAAAGTTTTAAGTTTACTCTTAAATATAGGGACAGTGTCTGCATTCCAAATAATACTTGGGAGTTGTTTCCACAGGAGAGGAGCTTGGTAGCTGAAGAATCTGCCTCCCATTCTACTTTTGGAGACTCTAGGAACGAAAAGTATCCCTACATTCTTAGAGCGCAGCGATCTAGTCGGGTGATACGGTACTATGAGCTCTTTAAGATACGACGGAGCCTGACCAATAAGAGCTTTGTACGTAAGGAGAAGGATTTTAAATTCTATTCTAGATTTTGCAGGTAGCCTGTGCAAAGAAGCTAATACAGGAAAAATATGTTCTCTTTGATTTGTTTTAGTTAGTACACGAGCTGCAGCATTTTGGACCAACTGTTGCCTGATAATAAGGAGTTGCAGTAGTCAAGCCTAGAAGTAACAAATGCATGGACTAGTTTTTCTGCATCTTTCTGAGTCACAATGTTCCTAATTTTTGCAATATTACGCAGGGGAAAATATGCATTTTGGAGGCCTTTGGGGCCAAGTACGATGACTTCAGTTTTATCTGAGTTTAACATCAGAAAATTGCAGGTCATCCAGCTTTTTATTTCCTTAATGCACATTTGAAGTTTATCTAACTGATCGGTTTCTTCTGGTTTGATCGACAAATATAATTGTGTATCATCAGCATAACAATGAAAGTTTTTGGAGTGCTTCCTTATAATATTTCCTAAGGGAAGCATAAATAAGGTGAAAAGAATCGGTCCAAGGACAGAACCCTGTGGAACTCCGTGACTAACTTTAGTGTGCATGGAGGATTTGTCATTATCATGTACAAACTGAGAGCTATCTGATAAATATGACTTAAACCAGCTCAGTGCGGTTCCTTTAATGCCAATCAGATACTCCAGTCTCTGTAGCAGGATGTGACGGTCAATAGTCTCGAAGGCAGCACTAAAATCTAGTAAAACTAGTACAGAGACAAGTCCTTTGTCTGAAGCTATTAGAAGGTCGTTAGTAATTTTTACCAGTGCTGTCTCAGTGCTATGATTCATTCTAAATCCTGACTGGAAGTCCTCAAATAACTCATTATTGAGGTCACAGTTGAAAACCTGAGCACAGCTTCAAGATAGTCATGACTTAGCCTTTACTAACCTTTACTTGCATTTATTAGAGTTCATAGTTGAGAAAACGTTTCTCACACAGATATGTGCTTTCAAAAAGGCACATCACCTGACTAAACACTTTGGCAGGCTCTGGGAAGGATGGATGCAGAATTTTCTCAGAAAGTGTCCAGTCATGTCTGCTTTTCCCTTTGCCTCTCGGAATTTACATTTTTAGCTTACTGTTGCACTGCAAGTAAATAAGTTCCATTTGCAATGCACTTAGGACACATCAGCTGAGAAGAGGTCTGCCAACAGTGGCACAGTATACCTTTAAGTAAGGCAAACACCGATAAAATTCCTGCAGTAGAGTTTCAATAGCAGATATATCCATCACCATGGAATGGTGAACCCTCCTCCACAACAGATCTGCATGCTGTGAAATTAATTTTTTTCTGCAGAAATCTGTGTTTTCCCACAATCTCAGTTTAGTTGAGAAGGCTTTCACACTTTCATAAGATGCTGTGATTAGCTGACCAGGGCCCTGGAGATTCAGGTTAAGGATGTTCAGCAAAGAAAAGTCTAGGATCCATTTGGCATCATCTACTTACGGAGCATTCACTCTACCATCTTCCATGAATCTCTTTATCTCATCAATTGAATTCAAAAAATTTCTTCAGCACATATCCCCTGCTCGGCCAACACACCTCAGTAAAGTACAGTACGTCACCATATAAGGCTTGGAACTGATGGTGCTGTAAACTCCTGACCCTAATGCAATGTAATTTCATTTCAGGAGAACAGACATTACATGTTCACATTTCAGGCATTTGCTGCACAATGCCTGTTGGTGTATGATGCAGTGCAAAACAACCACTGGATCTGCATTTTTCTTCTCCATCAGCGGTAATGCCTACCAGTCTGTTCCATGGCAACACACAGCTGCTGAAATATATCCTTGGCTGTGGTGCGGCTGTGCATCGGACACAAACTCAACAACTCTTCTGTCATTGATGCCTATGATGAACCAAGCAACTTACAGTAAAGCGTGCGGGTACCTTGGACTTTTGTCATCACTGTGCGCTACATGAAACACATTGGTGTTTTTTATTTCAATTTCACTTTTAGTAGTAGATTAAATTGTCATCAAACCATTAGAAAAAAGTTTTTGCAGGCCATATTGCATTAAAGTTTTTGATATCTGGTGCCGGGGTCCACTAGTGGCCTGTGGGCCGGGAGTTTGAAACCCATGGTTTGATGTATAAAAATGTAAAAAAAAACAAATGCTGATATACCATTATTCAATAGTTATCTAACAAAATGGAAATGCTGGGTACAGCTTGCTGTCGTTCATTCAAGAACAGATGAAGAAAGACCGGAGATGTTACATTGTAAAATTTCAAGCATCAATGATATCATTTTCAGAATTAGCCTGGTCCCAAATAGCTAGCTGTTAAAAATGACGCTTATTCTCTTCTTTTTAACGGGCAAGCAACTATCAGTGGCAGGTTTGTTGCTCAGAATTCAATTCAGTTCTGAGACGGAGAGAGAAACTGACCGATCGACCGACACAGTCTACTCTTAACTTAGTGCCTCCCGGAACAAGGAGTGCAGCTTGGTAGCTGAAGGCTCTGCCTCCCATTCTACTTTTGGAGAGTCTAGGAACCACAAGTAACCCTGAATTGTGAGAGCGCAGTGTTCTAGTGGCATATTAAGGTACTATGAACTCATGGAAACGTAGTGTTGAGTCTTACGTTGTTTGGATGAACAGATCTTGAGCAATACCAGAGGGTAAGCATTTGGCCCAATCCCAACAGGCACATTTTGAAAAAACTACACTAGTTATTCTCTAATACTGATACTGGTACCAACCACAAACGTTCAAAGCTGCTGGGCTCTGTACTGTATACATATGTGTGTGTGTGTCTGTGTGTCTCCATAGGAAACTGGCAAAGTCCACCCTTGTGTTGGTGCTGGTGTTTGGCATCCACTACATCATCTTTGTTGGGATGCCTCATACATTTGATGGACCGAGCTGGGAGGTCCGAATGTACTGTGAGCTGTTCTTCAACTCCTTTCAGGTAATCAGTTCTTTTCAATAATTATAATACAGTAGCTGATACATAATGTGAAACTTCGTTCATAGATTGCTGTTTTCAGTGATTTTCTGTCTGTCATGCTGTAGTGGATAAGCTTACATCATTTGAACGACTCAACCACCAAAATTCTCACGCACACACGCACGCACGCACACACACACACACACACACACACACACACACACACACGGTGGTACGCCAGTGTATGAGTCAAGCTGGCACTTTATTATTCTGTGAAGCAGCATGATAATGAGTTTGATTCAGTGCCATTAAGGCCATAAGAACTCAATTTCAAATTACCATTAGATGTGACCTTTTCTATATATTATCTAAATTACAGTATGTACCTAATCAGAGTTTATTTGTTACATAGGCCTACACAATATGTTTAACAGTGTTAGGTATTGCTGCCCCAAATTCATGCTAATTCTCAGTTTGATCTTACATTGTTTCTATGTAATGAAAATCAAGAACAGAGCACTTCCCTGTGGAAATTAAAATGGATAGAGCAAAGAAAATGACACTATAGGATCCAAAAATACTCACACCTGCACTTTAAAAGATCACTCCTTTCATGGAAATGTGTTGTGCAAAACGTCTTTTTTTTTTGGGGGGGGGGGGGGGGGGTAATTCTTTTAGTTTTTTCAAATTCTTGGTGAATGCACATTGTTCATTCAGCCATTACTCAAGACAATATGTGATTTCCCACAGCCCCATTTCTCACCGTTGTTTAATGGAACATGTTTAAACAAACACAAATGTGCCCCTGATACAGTAAGGGTATTTCCCAAAGCAACCTACATTAGCAAGTGTCCTGACATGGCTCAGAATCAGAATCTCTTTATCATTGCACCGAGCACAACGAAATGTAAGTGTCATCCGGATGGTGCAATTTACAACAGCAAATTTGAAATATATAAGAGTAAAATATATATATAAAACAATAAAATATAAAAAATAACAACAAAGATACAATATACAAATAAAGATCAAATATACAGATAAATAAGAAAATCAGCTGAGGTAAAAGGTAACATGCAGTAGTGCTGTCAAGTTGTTTTTGCATTATTCTGTTCACGTATGGCTGTAGGGTAGAAGCTGTCTTTGAGTCTGTTTGTGCAGGCTTTGAGAGACCTGTCTGCCAGAAGGCAGCAGGTGGAACAGGTTGTGACCAGGTTGGGAAGGGTCCTTCTGGATGTTGGCTGCCTTACCGTGCATTCACACCAACAGTGATGGAGGCGATTAAATTGCCCGGAACGTGAGTATCGCGACGCTTGCTCATATTTATCACATTTTTGATCCTCGCTTCAACGCGTCTATCGCAGATAGTAGCTAAGGCGGCTAGCTAACTGAAGCTAACCCCCGGCTCAGCCTTCTCTGCTGTTGTGGTATATGGAAGTGATGCTAGTGCTAACAGGGATCTGAATGCTTCTAAAAGAACAGAAATGAGCTCTCAGAGGAAGTGTGTGGCTCTTAAAAGAGCCGTTGTGTTGTAGTGAGATCAGGCCGTCAGTGATTTAACCTCTGAAGCCGTACAGGTGCTGCCCGATCTCCGCTAGATCAGACCAGGATACGCTTCCCTCTGCACTGATGGCTTTCTTCTTCTTCTTGATTTACGCAGACTAGATGCCTAAAGGCATGTCGCTATCATCGAAAGTTCATAGTTATATCCATTATATTAAATCCACAGGAACAGTCTGGTTTGCCCCAAGGACGGCTTTGGTGAGCCCGGTGAGCCCCTGGATGTATCACAGAGAACTTTGATGATGCCTACCACAATCTCAACGCTGATTGGATGTCGCGGCACAGCTTCACGCGATGCCGCTTGAGAAGTTCAAATTTTTCAACTTCAAGCGACACATGCAATGAGGCAATGGGTGCGATGGACGCTTCATCGCATTGCTCTTATCGCTGAGAACGCGTCCCCCGAAGCGGCATCGCGTGTCATCGCGTCATTTACATTGAATTTGAATGGAAGCTTGCTGCTTTCATCGCCTCAATCGCTTTTGGTGTGAATGAACGGTTACACAGGCAGGGAGAGCAGTGAGCAACTGGCGATTTTCTAATGGCTATCCTTGTGTGCTACAGAGCAGTTAGCATACCATGTGGTTATGCAGTACGCCAACACATTCTCGATGGAGCAGCGGTAGGACACCAGCAGCTTCTCCTTCATGTTGTTTTTCCTGAGGCTGTTTAAAATCTCCTTAATATTAGTTGTCAGTGTCAGTTGCATCACCTCTGATGAACAGTAATGTTGTGGCTTAAGATTAAACAAATTGTAAAAAAATATACTTTGATAAATCCTGAGCTGTGTGGCAGAGCAGTGCATCAGTTTAGTCTGTGATTATCACAAAAGGTCATGTTATGTAAGTGTATTGCTAGATGCTGGTGGGAAGATTGTACTCATTGTATCAGTGACGTGCAGTGAGGGTTGGGTTGGGGAGGCACTGACTCACAAGTCAGATTTACAAACATACAGTCGGATGCCAATTGGATAGGATGAGAGAATAGGAGCGAATGGGATGCTCAAAACCATTTTAAAACACCAGTGCCACTGTATATTTCAGTATATCTTACCTTTACTTCTAAATTACTTCTTGCTTTGACTGAAAGTCCAGCTTTGAAAAATGTCTTAGTTTAGAAATCAAATTCTCCATTTTCAGGGGGAGAAATGACAGCTTGTTGCTAAGCTCTACAGCGTAGCACAGCACACTTCTTGTGTTTACTTTTTGCACACAGGTCAGAGTTCACTGTAACCTGGCTGGATGCAGGCTATCTGGCTGCTCACTATCGCCGCCTTCCTTGAGGCAGAGGTAGTGCCTGCCTCAAGGCAGCACTTTCCCTGTGGATTTACGTCTTATCAATAAGATGTAAATATTACACACATACGTAAAATACATTACTGAACACCATGGAAAAGAAGACGTATACTATTAATACATAAAAGTGTCCTCAACCATCATATTGGAAACATACACAGAAATGGGAACAAGCACGCGCCCTCTGCACGCGCTCAATCCAGTTTGAGTGATTGCGCAATCTGGAGGGAGGCTCGGCTGTCCGTGCCTCACCTCTCGTCTCCGAAGAGACTCCGTTTATTTAAGCAGGAAATACAGAATTTTCTGCGATTTTTACTATAAAAATGGTCAAAATACATTAAGAACCACACCAAAATCATAGTCCAGAGGAAAAATATTAATACTTGTGTTATTTTATTATTTCGTTTCTTTTTCCTCTCATGATGACAGGGGAGGCACAGCCTCCCCTGCCTGCACGTCACTGCATTGTATGACTAGTGCTGCAATGATGAGTTAATTGAGTTGTCAACTATTACATTATTGCCTACTATTCTGATAAGCCTAAATCATCTTGACTCATTTTTCATGACAAATTGTCTGAATTCTCTGATTTCATCTTCTCAAATGTGATTATTTTCTGTTTTATTTACTCCTCCATGACAGTGAACTAAATATCTTTGAATTGACGAAACACACTGATCGACATTTTTCACAATTATATTTATAGTCCAAACAACTAACTGATTAATCAAGAAAGTGATCAGCAGATTCATTAATAATAATAAAAAAAATTGCTTGTTGCGACCCCCTGTGTGACCTATACATTGTTGTGCACAGCAAATTCCTTAAATGAGAGACTGCAGATGGAGCGCACATACAGTAATTCATCTTGAAATGGCCGCAAAAGTTATTTAATCAACCAAATTGAATAGAACTGATGACACATCGATTTTATTTTGGATGTGTATTTAAATGTGTGCTAGTTATAAATAAGTTATATCAAAGTGAAAGAGACAGGTTTATTACATGGTTTTGTAGAGGTGTGTGTATGGGCAGAAATACTGTATGTGTCTAAGTAAACTGAAATTGATTTGTGAGAGCTGAATGTGGAAGTATATAGAGTGGAATTTTGATTAAACAGTTGATTAATCCTGTTTTATCTACTCTGATCAGAAATCAAACTAGCCTACTTCATTATTATCAAATAAATATACAGAATATATTTAAGAAAGAGGAAGAAGAAGTAGAATTCCTTTATAAATCCTGCTAGGAGAAATTCAATTTTTTCAGTCTGTTATTATAATTATTCATGTTACACACACAGGCCAGAAATACAAACAGGACCTAATATATGCAAATAATGGAGAGATGTCAGAGCGAGGGGGCTGCCAAATGGATCAGCACCCTGAGCAGTTGGGGGTTCGGTACCTTGCTCAACAGCACCTCGGCAGTGCCCAGGGGATGAACTGGCACCTCTCCAGCCACCAGTCCACACTCCATTCATGGTCCAAACAGGGACTCGAGCCGGCGACCCTAAGGTTTCAGCAGAGTCACCTATGGATTGAGCTACTGAGCAAATTTAATTGTTGGGATGATTATTAGTGGCGGATAAAGTTGCAACTTAGGTTTCAATGAAGTCAGTGACAAGAGCAATGGACCTATTAAGGTCCCATTGACTTGTGATTTGTGTTTGTGTTTGTGTGAGTGAGTTGGTGAGTGGGTGAGTGAGAGAGAGAGAGAGAGAGAGAGAGAAATATGTGTCTAAGTAAACTGAAATTGATTAGAGAGAGAGAGAGAGATAGATAGAGAGAGAGAGAGAGAGAGAGAGAGAGAGAGAGAGAGAGAGATGTCTGAACATATGGCTGTTGTGCATACATTGTGGCTTAATGTTCGCAGTTAGCCTGGCATATTTCCAGAGTAACATAGAATTCCACTACGCTTGTTAATTTGTGAAAATGACAAGTGACACAAATTACAGGTGTATATTTTTTGGCCACTTACGCGCGCACACACACACACACACCCACACACACACACACACACCTGACGTGATAACTAATGTTATAATATACAGTAGCCTATATATAACCTAGCCTAAGTCGTATGACTAATACAACAGCCGGCAGAGAAAATAACAAACCCCCGTTGCAGGCCTGTTTGTGGAGGAGTTGTGAGGTGATGTGTAACTTTGGTGACACTGTGTCCGAGGCCGTGCTCACTCACCCACACCCGTCTGTCAGTCTCTGTACCTGCAGCTGATGATGCAGGAAAAAGTCTGCCCTCGTCCCAGACTCACTGATACGGCTCTCTAACCGCCTCGTAGCCGCAACGACGTCTATTGACGTTGGAGGAGAGAAACGGACCATGTAACCATGAAGTACTAGCACAGCATTAACATGAGTGCTATCCACTAGCAGTCTAGAGAGTTGCACGTTAGCTCCGTAACGAACAGCCTTTCAACAAAGCGTATCAATCAGGTACACTCTCTCATTACACAGGCACTCTTAGCGAGTTTAGCTGTAGACGCACCGCTAGGGTGAGAAAGAAAACAAAAAACAGCGGTCATGCTTAGAAGCACACCTCTCCCCATTTTCCCTCTCTTCTCCATCCCCTTGGCCAATCCCCACTGAGGAAACCTGACATCTCTACTCACTGATCAATAGCACCAGAGCTCACAATTACCAAAATAAAACAAGATAGTTTGACATACTTCGTGTGAAGGGAACTACTTTTCACACAAACTATAACATGGTTTTGTTTTTTTTGAAATGCTGGGATTTGTTCCCTGGGTACATACCTTTGTATAGTTATATATATTTTTTCATTTATTTCAGTTTTTTTCATTTATTTCAGTTTTTTCCAAATATATGTTATCTGTATAATATTGTTGTTGTTAAATATCTTGTTTGTATAGCTGGAGTCTGTTACCCGGGGTACGGTGTTTACATGATGTTTGAGAAACGGAGTTTGCCCTTAACCCAAATATATTCGGGTTTTTAAACTGCATGTAAACACATTGAGTGTGAATGTGAGTAGTGTGAAGTGAAAGCGCCTTGAGAAGTCAGAAAATTAGAAAGGTGCTATATAAGTATAATTCCACTTACCATTACCATCCAAAATGCTAGGAGGCATGATACACACTGGTGGTAAATAAGCAGGCTACTACAGGGGCCTGTTTCACAAAGCAGGTTAAAAAAACTCTGAGTTTAACCCTGAACTCTGAGTTGATCTACTCTGAGATAGGAAACTCTGAGTTTTCGGTTTCAGAACAGCAGATTTGCGTTAGGTTGATCAACTCAGAGTAGTTTGACCTGGAGTTAAGCGCGTGCAGCACAAGTAAAAAAAGACAGCATCAATGGAGCCCTGATTCGACGAGTCACCATGGCAACGGGGAAGCGAAGGGCTACGCTACAACTGGAATTGGAAATATTAATGCGCTCATACGGTGAGTTTGAGCATGTTTACAACGCTGCAGCGGCAAAAGAGAGGGAGACAGTGCGGGAGAACATTGCTGCTCGGGTCAGTGCATAAGTTTAAATGTAGTCCTGTTGCAATCACAATAATATCATAGGGGAAACTGCATGAGTGGGAGCCTATTAATTTATTTAATTCAAGTGCATTCACACGGGGGAGAAGCGCACTTGGCAGCAGCTCAAGATGAAACATAAAAACATTGTTCAAACAGGTAAAACTTCAGCACTGTCTCATGGTGACGCCTCATTTTGAGCATGTTTTACATTGTAAAGTAAATATTACCGTAAGTGGCTGTTTTATATGTTGCGAAAAAAAATCCCATTTGCAAAAAAACGCAGCGCAACACACAATATCTGCTGTGATATAAGAGCATTACTGGTTGTTAATGTTGGAAATGTAAGGAGGGGTGAGATGGACTGTGACATGAAACGGTGTTTCCCTGCCGTGAAATGGACCCCCTCGCATTATAGATGATATTCTGGATCAGAAGGCGGTTGTTTCCACGTATAGGAGTAGTTTACCGTAATTTCCGGACTATAGAGCGCACCTGACTATAGGCCGCACCAGCTAAATTTAGGGGAAAATACAGATTGCTCCATATATAAGCCGCATCCGACTATGAGCCGCAGGCGTTTTGATGTGTAATTACCGTAGTATATAGGGGTTCTTGCTACCACGGAGGGGATTGTCGGGACAGAGATGACTGTTTGGGAACGCAAAGCGTCCCATTTATTAACAATAAATCTTTCAATCAAACTTTCACATCTTTGACATGGCGAACAGCATTCGTGCAGAGAACAAATAATAAAACGGTGCAAAGTAAAACAAAGTGCTCACCTGTAACACGGCAGTAAAAGTGCAGTCCCGCGGCCGTTTATGTTATCAAAATAACATTCCTACTACCGGTATATTAAAAGTCAGTCTTTAATCATTGTGTCATCGTCTTCCTCCTGCGTACTAAAACCACCAAAATCCTCTTCGTCGGTGTCGGAGAAGAAAAGGTCCAAAGTGGCGTCGTCAGCCACTCTCTCTCCGTTGTTCTCGCTCTCAAAACCTTCCTCTTCGTCAGTGGAATCAACGGCTCCGGCTTTGTCAGCCATTACGCCGTCCCCTTCATCATCACGACGCAGCAGTCCAGCTTTTCGAAAGCCGTTGATGATTGTGGATGTTTTCACACTTTTCCATGCCGTCAGGATCCACTGGCAGACTTGAGCAAAAGTTGCTTTTCGCATGCGACCAGTTTTGGTGAATGATTTCTCACCGTTAGTCATCCATGCCTCCCACTGAACTCGTAGTGCCACTTTAAAAGCACGATTCACACTGATGTCCAGTGGCTGCAAATGCTTCGTTGTGCCCCCAGGAATCACAGCTGGAATAGAGTTTGTGCTCTTGATGGCTGCTTTCACAGCATCTGTGATATGGGCCCTCATGCTGTCCAAAACGAGCAGTGCTTTTTTTTTGCGAAAAAATCCCCCAGGTCGCTTGCCATAGCACTCATTCAGCCATTCCTTCATAACGCTTTCCATCATCCACCCTTTCTGGTTGACTTTTACGGAGATGTCTTTCGGGAATTTTTCATTTGGCATAGTAATCCGTTTAAAAATCACCATCGGTGGAAGCTTTAGTCCGGATGCTGTGCAGCCCAGAACACAAGTGAAATGTGTTCTCTCATGGCCAGTTGTTCTCAGTGTGATGGACGATTCACCTTTTTTGTTAACAGTCCTTGTGAGAGGCAAGTCAAAGGACAGAGGCACTTCATCCATGTTTATTATCTCGTCCGGTCCGATGGAATATTCGTCTATCTTTCTTTGTGTGAATTCGCGGAAGTTTGTTATTTTCTCCTTGTGGTCGGGAGGGAGTTGCTGACTCAGAGTCGTCTGTGCCCTAATGGACAGTCCTTTTCGTCTCATAAATCTGAGACACCATGATGGTCCACCTCTAAAATCTTCAATATTAATTTCTTTGGTGGTTGTTTGGGCTTTCAGTCGGATCTGCACGGTGGAAACACCCCGGCCGTCTGCTCTCTGTGTGTTCACCCAGTCCTCAAGAAAGTTTTCAAGTTCCGGCCATCTGCTTTTATTACCTCTGAAGGATTTTTTTGTCTTTTTGCATTGAATCAGTTTTTCATGCTGCAGTCTCCAACGTCTCACCATTGATTCATTGATGTCAAGGGTACCTGCAGCAGCTCTATTTCCCTCCTTGACAGCCAGATCGATTGCCTTTAACTTAAACGCAGCATCATATGCACTTCTCCGTTTTTTTTCCATATTGGAGGTTGTTTGCATAAACACTTTCTTCGCACAAACTGTCGCTGACGCTCTCCTACTCTTTGTTTAGCTCTCGTTACCTGGCGCCAGATGTCAGCCTCGGTCTCGCGCATCCTCTGTAGTGCGCGCCCGTGGTTACCGTAAGCCGTAGAAAAGCCGCACCGTTGTATAAGCCGCAGGGACCAGAACGAGGGAAAAAAGTAGCGGCTTATAGTCCGGAAATTACGGTATATACCGGTAACCCATCTAAAAGCACACACTTTTGAACCTATGAATTGCAAGAAAAGCTGGGATTATATTTAGGAAACGCTGAGTCAAATACATTCAACTTGCTCAAAAGATCCATTTCATTCATTTTGTAATTATGGCTGCAGTATATTAAGGACGTCTATGCGCGGTCTGATAATCATCTCCCGACGAATATTTAATTCTCTGTGCAGTAATGCGTCACCTTCCTCCACGGGATCGTTATCAAAAGGACATGCCATGGTAGTGGAAATAGTCGCCACCTAATATAACTTCTATATAGGCCTACTGAATGATTTTCATACGTTGTATAAAAAAAACTCCCTTTTGCAAAAAAACTCAGCGCAACACAGAATATCTGCTGGGATATGAAACGTTACCGCTCAAAAAGAGAATTGCCTGGAAATGCAAGAACATCTATAATCAATAGTTTGATAATCATCTCCCAACGAATATTTAATTCTCTGTGCAGTAATTCTGCAGCTTCATCCACGGGATCGTTATCAAAAGGACATGCCATGGTAGTGAAATAGTCGCCACCTAATATAACTTCTAATGACTGATTTTTGCAATGATTTTCTGAAAAAACTAACGACAGAACTATACTTCGCCAAAACTCGCCCGCTGACTGAATGAATTAGGAAATCAAACACCGTGTGTGGCTGAAAGAGGGCGGAGACAGAGAGAAACTCAAGGTTTGCTGAGAAAAACCTGGTCCTGACCACGTTAGTTTCAGAGAGCATGTTACCATGGTAACTGACCGAGAGGTTAAGTTACCTCTCTTTGTGAAACAGGCTAGAGTTACCCCTCTGTCTCTGGTTTGAGTTACCTCCCTTTGTGAAACGGAGAACTCAGAATTTCCCTCATTTCAGGGTTAACAGACTCAGAGTTTTCACTAAACCTGCTTTGTGAAACAGGCCCCTGGTCTAAAGCACACCCTTGTAGGATAATGGGTTATTGAGGATCATGTCAGCCGGCAGGTTTGAGGTCAGGTAACTGGCAAAGGTACATTGTAGGAACACAATGAGGACAACTGGTTGGCAGGAGCAGAAGAGCAGGGTCTGAACTGACGGCATACTGTATGTTAGTGGACAAATAAATGAGATGAGGTAAGGGTGTACTCTGTAAGATTTCCATCTATTTAATTGTATTTCAAGTTCCTATCCATCAAAGATTGAGTTAAAACAACCGTGATCCTATGTCCAACTTATGAAAGCACTTCTTGCTTGAGTATTCCAATATCGGTGTCTGTGGCGACATTCCGGGGCTCTGTAAATAAGCCGCCATGTTAGTGATGCTGCTGACAAGGGTTGGTCTGCGAGCCCAGGGGCCTGTTTCACAAAGCAGGTTTAGTGAAAACTCTGAGTCTGTTAACCCTGAAATGAGGGAAACTCTGAGTTTTCCGTTTCACAAACCAGAGACAGAGGGGTAACTCTAGCCTGTTTCACAAAGAGAGGTAACTTAACCTCTTGGTCAGTTACCATGGTAACATGCTCTCTGAAACTAACCTGGTCGGGACCAGGTTTTTCTCAGAAAACCTTGAGTTTCTCTCTCGCAACTATTTCACTACCATGGCGTGTCCTTTTGATAACGATCCCGTGGATGAAGGTGCAGCACTGCTGCATTGAGAATTAAATATTCGTCAGGAGATGATTATCAAACTAACTAACGATTATAGATGTTCTTGCATTTCCAGGCAATTCTCTTTTTGAGTGGTACCGTTTCATATCACAGCAGATATTCTGTGTTGCACTGCGTTTTTTTGCAAACGGGAGTTTTTGTATACAACGGATAAAAATCATTCAGTAGGCCTATATTAGAAGTTATATTAAGTGGTGAATATTTCCACTACCATGGCATGTCCTTTTGATAACGATCCCGTGGATGAAGCTGACGCATTGCCGCAAAGAGAATTAAATATTCGTCGGGAGATGATTATCAGACCGCGCATAGACGTAATATACTGCAGCCATAATTACAAAATTAATGAAATGGATCTTTTGAGCAAGTTGAATGTATTTGACTTAGCGTTTCCTAAATATAATTCCAGCTTTTCTTGCAATTCATAGGTTCAAAAGTGTGTGCTTTTAGTTGGGTTACCGGTATATAAAATACTCCTATATAGCCTTCTGATCCAGAATATCACCTATAATGCGAGGGGGCTGAATACGGCACAACACCGTTTCATGTCACAGTACATCTCATCCCTCCTTACATTTCCAACATTAACAACCAGTAATGCTCTCATATCACAGCAGATATTGTGTGTTGCGCTGCGTTTTTTTTGCAAATGGGAGTTTTTTAAACAACATTTATATGATGTATAAAAAACAGCCACTTACGGTAATATTTACTTTACGATGTAAAACATGCTCAAAATGAGGCGTCACCATGAGACTGTGCTGAGGTTTTACCTGTTTGAAAAATGTTTTTATGTTTCATCTTAAGCTGCGCTTCTCCCCCGCGGGGTTGCACTTAAATGAAATAAATTAATAGGCTCCCACTCATGCAGTTCCCCCTGTGATATTACTGTGATTGCAACAGGACCACATTTAAACTTACGCACTGACCCGAGCAGCAATGTTCTCCCGCACTGTCTCCCTCTCTTTAGCTGCTGTAGCGGTGTAAACCTGCTCAAACTCACCGTATGAGCGCATTCATATTTACAGTTGCAGTGGTAGCGTAGCCCTTCGCTTCCCCGTTGCCATGGTGACTCGTCGAATCAGGGCTCCATTGATGCTGTCTTTTTTTACTTGTGGTGCACGCGCTTAAGTTTCCTATCTCAGAGTAGATCAACTCAGAGTTCAGGGTTAAACTCAGAGTTTTTTTAACCTGCTTTGTGAAACAGGCCCCAGATCATCACCAATGGTTATGCTGCATTCACTTGTAATTGGAATTTGGCAACTTCCAACTTCTGAGTTAGGCTTGTAGTAAGGGCAGAAATGTAATAGCAACATGTGTGTGTTGATTTAAGAGAGTTTCATATAGGTGATGGACCAAAAGTGGAGAGGTAAATGTGTTTCAATAAAGTTTACAAAGAGCGAAAATAAATAAACAAATAAATAAATAGTCAACAAACATAGTGACCGTGAACATGAATGAAGAGACCACCAAAGAGGCCGCTAGACACAAGGTGTCTCAAATTCTTATGAAGTACAACTTTAAATGATTTCTAAATAACATGTTTAAAATTGTGAGGAAAGATGGACAGAAAGATTTTTATAAAAATGTCTTCACATATAGATCATAGATCAAAAATAACACTAATGGCTGAATTGTGGTTCCTCTACCACAGGAACCAGGTTTCAAGAGTGAAAGAGAAGATGCTAAATTGTAAAAATGTAAAAAAAAAAAAAAAAAAAGTATGAGGATGTATTGATTGTGTTTGTTCTACTTTTGTTTTGAAGTGAGAAAGAGGAGCAGCTTATGTCCATCGTAAAAGAAATGGAGAGACAAGGACTTTGACGCTGAATATGAAACGGCAAAGGCTATGATACTTCTTTGCATTTTCACAAAAAGAAGAACATTTTCACAAATCTGAAACTAGTTTTGTAGTAACGTTATGGACCTTGTCCAAAATCGGCTGAATGTGGAAGAAAAGCAGTGAAATCTCCCTTTTTCTTTTTTAGAAATAGAATAAAGCTTTCATATATGTCAAAATGTGTTTCAGTCAGCTTTAATTCTTCACCTAAAATGTCTTACACAATTTCACAGCAGTAAGAATAGCAGAAACCCGAGGAGAGGTCGCTTAGCTATGTAAGTTAAGTTTCCCTTAACTGCTGACACGGAGGCTGTGAATCGGTGTGCTAACGTCAGCGTTGTTGATTTTTCATATTAATATAACATACTTCTTTCCATTTTAATGAACCATAGTAGGCCTAGCCTATAGTGAAAGGCTGTATTGTTTAAATTTACTAGGATATTAATCCTTGTACCCAGTATGTCCAGAAAAAATGGTGTTTATAGCTTAGATTGCAGGTGGGTCCGGGAAGGCTGCTGTCATTTTCTTCGGCACAAGAGGCGGGCATAGTTCAAATGGCTGCACGCAATTGGACAGGTTCCCTTCGCGCAGCGAGAGAAGTTCACGGAAAGCATCAGAACCGGAAGCTCCCAACCCGAAGACCTTGCGTAACTCCGCGGAGAAGGCCCCAAACAATGTGCAGGCAGGAGTCTGCTTCTCCCACTCTGCTGTTTCCCAGAGGAGGGCTCAGCCGGTGAGGTTACTGATCACGTACGCCACCCTGGCTTCCTCAGTGGCGAACGTGTATGGCTGCAGGCTGAATAGTAAGGAGCAGGAGGTCAGGAATGGACTGCAGAGTTCAGGATTCCCTTCACATCGCTCCGGGGTTCCCGCTCAGGGTACGGAGATCATCTTGGCCTGTGGCAGAGCTGGAGCAGGAGGTTCCAGGGTTCCAGGAGGACGAGTAGACATCAACTGTTGCAGCTAGACGGTCAGGACCGCAAAGGCATTAGCGTCAGCCTCTGCAGCACACCTGGCGTATGCAGCAGACTCTTCCGTGTGCTGCTAATGTTGCATGAGCACATTTTCAATCCACAAACTGATCTTGTGGTGAAGATGGTATTGCTGGGTCCATATCTGGCCAGATTGTACTGTAACAGGTGATGTATGGACCCAATTGCAGCACAAAAGACACAGAACAAATGGAGGCAGAAGTTTGGTACCAGGAAGACGACAGCACAGGCAGACAATCCGATGAGGAGCAGGCATTAGGAACCATATAACCAGGCGAGCAGTCAGAAACAGGCAAGCCGGAACCAGGAGAGCAGAGACTGAAATCTTGGTCAGGGACAGAAGGCTGGGCCAATTACCAGGAGGCAGACGAAGCAGAGGAGTCCTTGACAGCCATAATGTGGATGGCTCGTCTCGAGAGGCAAGAGACGAGAGCAAATCGTCTTGAGCCCAAGGGATTAAAAAATGCATGCAATGGCTAATATCTGCATATGGGAAATCACATAGATCGCTCGTGAGTTATTGTTTTGTGCGCTGGATTTATGAACCAATTTTGACTCATAGTCAGGCAGCTGCTGGCATTAGAAATCCAGACTTGGAAACATGGAAGGCTACTTCTGCTTTTAATCTACTACACAGTGTGTGTGTGTGTGTGTGTGTGTGTGTGCATGTGTGTGTGTGTGTGAAGTGGGAACACACAGGTCAGAACAGCAACCTCCAGAGAGATTACCATCATCTCTCTTTTTTTATAGTATAAGCGTTATGTGAGGCAAAGACGTAGTTGGAGACCTGTGACATCTTCATCATCTTCTTTTTATGATAGATAGTGTTTGAATTGCACTTAGATAATAATGGCATTTGAAGAATTATTGTGATACATGACATTTGTTCACACTTCTTCCCACTGAAATCTGAGCTGACAACTTGTATACTTGTATGAACTTCTCAGGCACCATGCCTGATTCCAGGCATTCAGTAAAAGTAGAAGTACAGTAGTTACTACCTAATTCAATACATTGTACATTTCTTCCTAGACAACTTTTCAGGCTCGTAAATCATTTCTTATTTTAACCCCAGTGTCAATCTCTTCCTTTCAGGGTTTCTTTGTGTCCATTATCTATTGCTACTGCAACGGAGAGGTGAGTGGATCTTCTTTTTCCCAAGTGTCACTGATGACACAGAAGAAGCACAAACACGACAAGACTAAAGTCAAATATTAATAATTAAAAAAAAACTTTAGTTTGGTCTCAAATTTATTGTAGCCACTGGAACAATAGGTAGCTGTGTCCAGCAAACAAGCTCCGACAAGGTGAGTGTTCGCTACCTGCTATAACAATAAAGGTATAATGTGTAGGAGGTATTGCTTACTGTTAGTAAACACAGCATTCAGAGTGCCCCCCAAACCCCCCCCCCCCCCCCCCCGGTTCAATGGCCTGAGAGAGAGAGGGAGCAGCCATGGTTAAGCGAGAGAGTGATCGCTGTTCAGTGAGGAGACAGTATGAGGGTGAGGGGCATGACAAAGCAGCGGTTTGTCTACCCTGTGCTCTGTTATTGGCTGGTGGTTACACACTCCAAGGCTATTTGCCTACATCCAGAAACATCCCTGTCTATCTAAAAATTACAAATAAATAGAAAATACAGGCAGATGGCAGGGTCTCTGCCTTTAGAGGGATTACTTTTGAATGATTGCATACACTGTTTTGTTTTTTTACCGAACCCAGAGATTTGAGATAAAATTAATAAATTAATAAAATAATTTTTGATTCTGAAAATAAAACTCTGCACTGAGATTATTTTGCAATATAATTCTTGATATGTATAGCCTTTGTTTATCCATCCCCACAGGTCCAGACAGAGATAAAGAAAACATGGACACGCTGGAATCTGGCCTTCGAGTGGGAGGGCCCAGTGGTCTGCGGGCGCTACCGTTACGGCTCTGTCGTTGTTGGCATCAACAACAACAGCACTAGCAGCCAGTCCCAACTGGCAGGGGCAGGCCCTTCTGCTCGCTCCACCACGCTTGTTTCAAGCCGTGTTTATGGGAGCACGGGTCCCCCCGTGATCAGCATGCACGCCACCCTACCAGGATATGTGATCAGTAACTCGGACCCATCCATACCTGAAGAACCTGAAGACAGCTGCCCCAAACAGGTGGATGATATCTCGCTGAAGGAAAATCTGCCTGTTCTTCGTACAAATGCAACAGCCGAGGATGAAGAGGAAACACTGCAGTAGTTGTCTAATGACAAAATTTGCAGCAGAGACGGATGAAAAGGTTCCTGGCATCATGGGTCTGGATGTAACCCAATCCAATGTCACGTCATTTAAAATCTAAAGAGGGTAACAAAGGCAAACAAAACCACAAAAAAATTTAAAAATGCGTACTTCCTAAACCTCCTTAAAAAAGATAGATAGAAATAAAAAGATATAATACATGGTTGAAAAATAGAAACCATCAATGCCGAAACTATGAACCTGAGCTGTGGGTAATGAACGGGAATGTTTAATATGTCTGTTAACTTCTGCAACCTACACAAGTTCACACTTTTCATTTGCAATGTCAACATTGCCTTGGTGTTAGATGTTGTGGACCACATCTTTCAGTGTTGGTAGTTTGAGCTGCAGCAATGACCCTGTTCACTGAAAGCAATCGTTTATCACCTTCATAAGCTCTCAGGGAGGGCTATGCAATAGTGCTATACTGTATGTTGTCAAAAATAATAACAAAAAATATATATGCTGTTGCATGGACTGTGGTTTGACTTTTTGGAAATGCATTTCAGTGTTTCCAGTAAAGTGCACTTTTTCTGATGCAACCTTGAGTACCACAACTGATGATAGTGATAAGACACAGTAGGTAAAAGAAGCATTTGATAAAATATATACACGCGTGGGAAAACTCGTAAGAAAATAGGAAATATTTTTGGATAAAAGGCAGCAGTAGCAGGATAGCTGGAGAAGAAAGAAAATAAAGAAGCTGGTGTGATAAACCATTCCTCTTTTCAACAAAAGTAATGTTGAAGATGCAAATGTTAGTTGCAGTCAGCAGCATTTTTCCGAACATATTTACTGAAACCGACACTATGCTCTGATAGAACAACATAACCCCCTTAAGCATGTCACAACATCACAGGCACACGCCTCAAAGCTAAATAACGTCAGCAATTGCTATCTATGATTAAGTTAGCCAGCCTACCTCTGTGTAGCGTGTACTCCATGCTGTTTATCGATGAGAGAAAAGACGGACACGTTCACAGGAATCTGGTGCACACGCACTGACGAGCACTCGATGGGAGGGAGCTGAGGAGCTCATTGGTAATGACGGAGGGGCGTGAGAGTTGTAAACATTTGAAATTTGAGTCAACTCGATTCAAAACTGTGTTCGAACAGACAGACTAACATGCATACTTTTTCCCCCAGTTTATGAATATTCATTTGCCTGATTATGGTTTATAAATCTCAATCATTGTGGAACTGGGAGCAAGTGCACAAGCCTCATTTCCTCAACCACAGGTAGGAAATGGATGTAGAAACAGCCTTAAACACTCAATTGCAAATCAAGAGTTAGACCTGTTAGTGAGAAATACTGCAAAGAAAGTACAATTTCACAGATTGTGTTGCATCAGCCATTTTCTCCAGTGGTGCCAGAGCAGTACATGGCCTAGGCTCTTTGTATAGTGTCTTAACTCATTCCTCCACTCGGTTGTTTTGGTAAACTTTTAATCATTATTCAATGACAGAAAGAAGACCAATGATTCATTCATAGAGCTTATGTTGAAACAGACTGTACAATCCTCCACAATTCAGTATAAACCTAACTAATCATTAATTGGAAACTGACACTCAAGTGTAAACAAAAAATATGATAAAATTCACCACTCAAGTATATTTTTGTATAATGTGGAGAATAAAAATTTGAAAACAAAGCATTAATCCTTGATTTATTCTAAAATACTGTTATTTTTTTTACTGTCCAGAATTTGATAGAATATCCGCTGGGGCTATACCACTGCTGTACTAGCTTGCTTTTTAAATAACCAAGGCACTAAAAAAAATAAATTAATTGTTGGACACACCCTATTTATCTGTCAGCTCTCCTGGTTACTTTGCAATATGGCAAGCTGCTCTAAGGTGACTGTAAACGAGAGACAGGAGGTTGTCCAGATGAAGGCCAAAGGGATGACCCTCCCGGCCATTGCAAAAGAAGTTGGGTGTTCCAAGTCTGTGATATCAAGAATTTTAAAACTTTACAAGGACACAGATTAATTTAAGTCTTTCAAACAGGCCGGTCCACGTACAAAAAAAGTGCATGAGAAGGATGGAGGAGAGGATTATACAAAGACTAAATGGGAAATTGTTGCTCGCTCACTTCAGTGCTGAACAGGGCAAGGACACAGTGTCTCGTCGTTTAAGACTTTTTGGACTGAAAACCCACTCTGCAGTGACCAAACCTCTCATCAGCTGAAAGAAAAAAAAGGCTAGACTTGCCTTTGCTGAGGAGCATGTTGTATGGACAAAGAAGAACTGGTCAAGAGTGCACTGCAGTGATGAGAGTAAGTTTGATTGATTTATGTGGTTCTTATGGGAAACATTATGTTTGGCGTAGAACTGGGGAAAGACTGAACCCAATTGTGTAAAGAAGTCAGTTATGTTTGGAGGAGGAAGTGTCATGGTTTGGGGGATGTTTTCTGCAGCAGGAGATGGGCCTCTTGTACAGCTACATGGCAGGGTGAATACAAATGTTTATGTGAACCTCCTTCAGCAACATGCAATACCTCCACTGCAATTGTCTCCCAATAAGCCTGTAACTTTCATGCAAGACAATGCCCCCTGTCACACTGCAAAACACAGTTCCTTTAAGCTGAGAATATTGACACAATGAAATGACCAGCCCAGAGTCCAGATCTAAACCCATAAATTAAACAGAAAATTGGAAAATCCTTGCCAACAAAGTAATGTCTAAGAAACCCACTACAGTTACTGAACTGTGGAAGAGACTAAAGATGAACGGACCAAGACCAAACCAGAGCGGGGTGACAAACTAGTGATGTCCTGTGGGGGCAGATGTGCTGAAGTCATTCAAAGCTGTGGCCTCTACACTTCCTGTTCATATTTGAATCCTATAGCCCTAAGAGAATATTGTTGGAATCGTCAGTATTATAACAGTATTTCAGAATAAATCAAGAAGTAGTTCTTTGTTCACTAATTTTGATCTCCACTTTAAATGCACCTCTGACATTTAATAGAACGCTGCGTAACCTGCAAAAATAATAACACAATTGGCTAACAACCTAAAAACAATGCTATCCATCTCTCAACTATATTCAATCTCTTTATCATCTCATCAACAGTTATCTTTGCTAAAAGCTATCTGTACGCCTGGTCTGAGGTATACCTGAGATGCACACATTGGGCCTCAATTATCAATCTTGCGTGAAAACTGGCGCAGATCTGAGCGCAGAATTGGTCGTAGGACAGGACACACGTGTGATTTATTAAAACATTCGTATCTGACCAATCTCAGCGTACGAATGAGTGGGCCTTGATAAATGCGGCGGCTGAATTTGATCGTCATTAACATGTTACACCCTTAAATATTCCTGGTTCGGAGGCCTCGCCCACTGAGGTCAAACATGTAGAGGAGAAACGCTGATACGAAGAGAAACTTTTCTGACACACAGATCGGCATCCCGACACCCGAGATGGAGCAAAATAAAGATGTGCTTTTTGGCAGTCTTAAGAGTGGAATAAAAGGGGCCCATAAAAACGCAGTATGGAAAAGAATAACGGAGGCAATCAACCCGAAGCCCGTGTGCGCGCACTGCTGAACCGGCGCTCTTGCTCTGTAGCGGGGTTTGCCAGCGGGGTTATTAGGTATTCTGTTAGAGGAAAACCTTTGTCACCTAGAAGAACCATACCAAAATGTTAATCATCTGATACCTTGTTTGATTTAATGCAATTTATCGAGGGTAGCCACTAACGGAGGAGATGACTTTGGCTCTGCCGCGCGCCAACACATTCATTCAATCTTTAATCTTATGCTTAATGACAGCTGAGGTTTGTTAATTATTTTCAGCCAGATTTTGCTGTGCTGCACCGCAAATACACAGGCTGAAATTTGCGTACACGATCTCAGACCAGACGTGAGATTTGATCGTAGCTCCCGTTCACGTCCAAATTGATAAATGCCGAAGTTTGCCAGGAAATGGTCTTACGCATGTTTTTCTGCCGTACGTTAGTTTGATAAATGAGGGCCATTGTCACCACCAATCCTCCCTTTATAAAAAGTTATTGTGTGCAAAAAGGCATATACATGGTTTTTGCAAGCACACATTGTTTAAACATCTGGCTCCAGCTGATAACTGTATCTGCCATGCAAGAGGATGATGTGTCCTGAAGAATACTTGTTATGGACAATTTCTGTCTCATGGTGAGCAAATGCTTGCTTGCAGAGTCAGCCCATTTTGTGAAGAGAGATTTGTTAGCAAAAGCTGCCAATGGAACTTAATGGAATGTATTCAGAATATTTTTTACTTGCGTTTTTATGACCTTGAACTGCTGACATCTGTGGATTCACTTGCTATGTTTACAACTTGTAAGCAAGGCCACAACAATTGCAACATCAAATGTGACAATAATATATATTTTTTGTATTTCTGACAATCATTTATCTTGCTGACTGTGACATACATTCAGTGTCTGCTTTAAGTTTTTGTCTGTTTTGTGCATGCATGTTTCAATGCATTAGATGCAATGATCATTGCAAAAATATGATCTTTATTGCACATTGCCTCTTCTGCCCAGGCACAAGATTAAAAAAATGGAGGGATTATTTTTTAACTTGTCTGTTTATGTACTTAATGCATTGGTGGTTTTCCCTTGTGAAATGTTTGTATCTTCCTCTCCCTCTTTATTCTCCTTCTTCATCCATTTTTCCTCCCTCCCCACTACCCTGTTAACTGATGATAAATGTTTAATGTTTTCAACTATGTTGAGCTGCTCTTTGATATTCCAGCAGTCAATTAATAGGATGTGATGGACAAATTTCTTCTTTTTTTTTTTTTTTTTTACAGTTACCACACATGGTACTACTTTGCAGCAGTATGTGTGTAAATGTGTGTATACTATTTGATTCAAGCTGACCTGTGTGTCATAAAACTCAAACTGAACTTAAATGGCCTTCGACCATATTTGTCAGTGTGACCTCCAAACTCAACCTAATAATAAATGCTAACACCTTCTATGAAGCCCTTACAATGGTACAGTGTATATTCCTACATAACACAGAGTGGAAACCTTAAAAAATGGAGGTAATATTAAAAAGAAATGTCAAATGTCAGACGGTAGCAGATGGGTTCCATGATTGCATGACAGCCGACACATTCTGCCTTGTATGCGCTCCACCCTGACTCTTTACCTGCATGCAATCAAAGCATTCTCAAAAATACTACTAACTAGGACTACAAACGCAAACCAGACTGCTTCCACTACCCAAATCTTGTCCGTTGCAATCAAAGCATTCTCAAAAATACTACTAACTAGGACTACAAACGCAAACCAGACTGCTTACACTACCCAAATCTTGTCCGTTGCAATCAAAGCATTCTCAAAAATACTACTAACTAGGACTACAAACGCAAACCAGACTGCTTCCACTACCCAAATCTTGTCCGTTGCCTAGATATTCTACATTCCTATCCCGAATCGGTTTATAGATTACAGAGCAACTTATCTAACCCCAGGTCTACTCCTATGAACCCATAACAGGGCTCCAGACGAACTATTTTCACTAGGAGCACTCTGGCCCCCAACTGAAAATTTTAGCGGTGCAACTAGAAATTTTAGGGGCACACACGGTAAATCAATAATAGATGCAGAAATTACAATATGCTGTTTCAAATTCAGTGCCACATTTTTATTGTTCGATTTTGAAGATGCAACATAGAAGGTTAACTGACTGCACCCTCGCTGTCATGACAGTACAATATTAAAAAATATATACCATACATTCAGAATGAGGGGTGTGACGAGACCCTCAACGTGACGATATCTTAACACTATTTTACAATTTCAGTATTTTCTTTACAGGGGGGTTGATTTTAGCAGAGAGCTGTGGTGGTGCTGCAGGTGTCTTTGCATAGTACTTTGTATTAGCCACGGTGTAGCCTATGGTAAAGTGAAGTATAATCCACTGTTGTTTTGTTCTAATAGAGCCGACATGAAAACTATTTTGGTTAAGTTAATTTATACACATTATTGATAATGTTTGAAATAATGTGAAACATTAGAGTGAAATCAATGGTTAATCAGACACAAAACAGTGTTAATATTGGGAACAGGGCCAAGTGAAAAGGAAGAAAGGCAATCTTTCTCCTGTGGGCGTTTCAGGCCTGTTTATGGAAGCTTGTGTAGCCCAGGCTGTTAAGTGACATTATTTTGTTAAAAATATTCCTTTAAAATAATTCATTTTATTTTTTTGAAAGAAACAATTCACTGGAAAAAGTCATTGAAAAGTCATTAAAACTACTAAAATTACTTCATTTTATTTTGAAATGAGTTGATAAGTCATTGCAATTGATTTATATGCACCAAAAACTTAAAAACCGGGTTAAGAGGAGAAATCGAGAGAAAAAGGAAAAAAAAAAAAACAGTTGCTGCAGAGGGCTACGTAGAACATGCATATAAGTGGACCCCTGTTGAGTCAAGGTGATCGACCCCGTAGGGTCACATCGGGTCTTCTCTTCCGGTTTTGCGGTCATGTTTACCTCTACTGCCTTGTGTTTTTTCTGATCCAAACCGAGAGTAAAGCCATTGCCATCCACGGGGTGAGACATGAAAATAATGTTCCAAACTGAGTTGTAATAATTATCGATGATGTAAAGCACTGGTTGACCGCTATACTGTTAACATTAAAACTTTGTAGAGCTCTGTGAGACCGGATGATTAAATGCTGAAACAGTGCTCCTAGCTCGATCACTCGGTGAGTGAAAATACCCTTTAACCTGCTCGGTTAACTTGGAATGCATCTTAGGGTGCACTCAAACTGTCCATCCGTACCGTGCCCAAACAGGTTCCACGGGTAAAGTCTAGTTCGTTTGACCAGTGTGAGGGCAACCGTACCGCGCCTATTTGCGGCACGCTTGCCGGCCAGGGACCGTTTGGGAGAGGTGGGTTTTTATAAAGCACGTTTGCACATGTACGAGCATGAGCGTGTGCACGTGTACGAGTTCTGTTCGGACATAGAAAAAAAGACTGACCATGCGCGGACTTTTAAAACAAGGGCGGCAAAAGGTTCACGTTGGTGTGATGCGGAGGTGGAGTGTTTACTGCAGATTTGGTCAGATGAAAATAATCAAAAACAGTCAACAAGACGCACAAAAACTCTGAGGTCTATGGAAAGATTTGTAAGCAAAGCAACGCATCGCGATGACGTCAATCAATACGTGTGACGTGTTACAGCGTGATGACGTATAGACAGCAAGAAGCATTTGCACGAGGCCCAGGCAGTGTGAGTACAAACGGGCCTGGGCCGCGGGATGGGGGAGGGAGAGGGGGAAAGTACCCTAAAGCACGTGGCACGTTACGGATGGACAGTGTGAGTGCGCCCTTATACTCGTGTGTAACCTGTTTGTTTGTGTGTAAAGCAGCAGTAAAACAGTTGCGTTAATTTGCGCAGTTAATGGTGCTATAGCCACCATAGCCTGTGTGTTGTGATGCTAATGTATAGCCACCTAGCTCATTTGGTTTCATATGCAAGTTATTGTTTTATTGTGTTTTATAGTTGTTCACTTATATTATATTATTTCTATATTATGTCGTTCACTACAAATATTGAAAAAATAAAATGATGGTGAGATTATTAATATGTGTGCTTGTGGTAAATGCAGAGGTAAACACTCTCGTTGTATGCCACCATGGGCTTAGCAGCCAAGCGCAGTACTGAAGCACCTACCTGTTTGTGTGGAGGTCCTTTGCCTGGAAGCATATTCGTCCATTCTCTCCCATACATGCGGGGAAGAGGAGATCACCTCCGGCTCCTAATTATCTTCAGACCCTCTACTAAAAAAATGTATGTGGGCATAATTTTAGACCCTACCAAAATCGAGGTATGGGCAGAGGGTGCGTGGCTAAAAAGAGCTGTAGTGAAACACTTCCAGCAGCTTAGGGCCAGTCTCCATAAAGCCCAGTGCAAGGCTCCAGCAGCAAGACTCTTCTGCTCAAACTTTTTGTGCATTTGTGTTGTTGTTTTTTGCGTTGTTTTGTGCTTGATGCTCAGGCAAGGCTACATATTACTTACATTTGTGTTATCAATTGTGGTTGTCCAGTTTGGGCCAAGGTGCCAGGGATGATTTTTTTGCCCCATCCAGCCCTGACTATTAGGAAGGGACTTCTGGAGTACTGCATGCAGCCACCTGGGCTAGAGTGCTGGTATCCATACTGATGTGTAGGCTGGCCTATCCACAATCCACAATGTCTCATTGCATATGCGATTGAGTGTGGTGGCTTTAGAGGAGCCTTTGACGGAGCTGGGCTGAGTAGCGGAACATAATGATTATTCCTCCTCTTTTAACGTGTCATTATTCAGATTGTTGAAAACAAAACAAAATCTTCCACAAACATTTGATAACACTCACCGCTTTGCAAATGAGGTTCCCTGAATAATCCAGTTAACCTGCCTTGTTTTTAAAGCCATTACAGACCTACTACTATCTAATATGATAATGAGCCCTTATATTGAGTCATGTCTTCCCAGCAGTAGTAGATGAGTAGATGACATGGGTTATGCTGTGCACATGAAGCACTGGGAATGAGGGGTGTCTTTAGGGGGTGGCCTATGAAAACAATGGGAACATCTTTAAGAGGCTGTATTTCCAAAGGGTTCCCTTGACCTCTGACCTCAAGATATCTAAATGAATGGATGGTATTGGTATTCACAAGTCTCCCCTTTACAGACATGCCAACCATAGGATAATCCCCTGCAGTTTGGGACAAAAACAACCAGCTTTTCTTATGCAGCATATATGGTGGTGTGTTTGAATATTTCTTGAAAATTACATAAAATCTTACTGGAAAGCTGAGACTCTTGTGGATTCAATGAGCATATATTCCATTAATGTGTAATGATGTTAGTCCCCGTAGTATTCTTTTCATTGTAATGAGACCATTCTTTGACTTCGCTCACTGTATAAAATGAGCTCTTGTGTGATTACTGCCTCATGAAACTTTACAACAAACCAGAGACACAGGGCATTCAACAAATATCTTCCCTTTAGATATACAACTAAGCCTACTACAGCCTCTGAAAAATGATTAGTTGGTGGGCCCACCGGTACCTTAACAGACTAATGTTATTCTGATCTGTATGTGTGTGCGCACGCATATACGCCATTTCACCCTCCATAACTGGGCATTCACAGCAAAAGTCATTAATGTGATAAAAGCGTCAAGATGCCATTCGAAATCAATGTAAATTACACAATGTCCCTCCCGGCAACGCGATTCAGGCATTAAAAGCGTCGCGATGAAGCATTGATCGCATCCATCACCTCATCAAGTTGAAAAATGTTACCTTTTCAAGCGACATCCCATGATGCTGTGTCACGACAGCCAATCAGCGTTGTGGTTAGCGGCATCAAAGTTCTCTGTGACACATCCAGGGGGATATATAACTGTGGACGGCAACAATGTGCCTTTAGGTATCTAGTCATCTAAGAGCATTCAGCGAAGATCAAAAATCTGACAAATGTGAGCAACTGACGCAATACTCATGTTCTAGGCGATTAAATTGCCTCCATCGCTCCAGGCGTGAATGCCATTAAGTCAGAGCCCCACTTGAGCCACCCCAGTTAAAGTCCGCATATGCCACTACTGTGAGCACACCTGAGTTACCAGGTAAATGAGAACAACGGTCCGGCGCTGCATGCATGTCACCTCCGGCTTCTTATACTCCTGGAGGTGATCAGCGTAACTAGTTGCAGCTTGGGTGGAACCACGCCTACCTGTTTCTGGACAGAACAAACACACAGGGGAGAAACATGCAGGGAAAAACAGACAGAGGGAGACAAACTCACACAAAAGGGAGAGCGGAGGAATTGACAGATCCGAATCTTGTCAAACTTAAAGCTTCTCTCCTCTTAAATGATGCATGTGTCCTTTTTTTTTAAGGAAAGCTATTGCCATGATATTTACCGCTTCCCAAAAAGTGCCATAGGCTTAAAGTTCTTTACCTTGCACAGCCGCTGAATTCTCATGGAACTGTATTACAAGATCAAGAGATCACGCAATCACACAAGAATCGCAGGATACAATGTTTCAGCGTAGATGCTGCGATAGCATCATATCAGAACTTGAGAACTTGTTTCTTCATTGAAAGAAGAGGACTGAAGGCTTTTCTCCGTGGATAAGATGTTTTCACTCTTCCTGGACAGACTGTATTATTTTGTGATAAATAACTACCGCAACTTACTGTGTGCAGGGTTGTGTGTATAATCTAACTGATCATTATGCTGTTTGTTTCGACTGCTACTTGCAGGTTAAACTGTATGGAATTATGACTACCCCCCCCCCCCCCCCTACTTTGTTTTCTTCATTTCAAAGACATACCCTTGTGGTTTGCCATAGTCTTGCTTAATTGCAGACCAGCCATGGTAAGGAAAAGCAGAGCACCCACACTCACAAACACAGTCATACAATGAGAGACCATTTTGCAATGGGATCACACCAGCCATGACGCCTCATTCCGGCCAGAGGTGTAAAGTGGTGGGGACCCTTACCTACTTTCCAAGCCCATACTTCTGGCGCCCTTATTTGGACCACACCCATCTTCTTATCTCAACTACACACTTGTAAATTCTTATGACTTCTTTGTGCACATTTGTGATGGTATCGCAAAGCAGGAGTAAACATAGTTTGTGTTTTAAAGTAAAATACCGAACCGCTGCTCCTAATTTCAGTATTACATGTCATAGTGAGATTGTGTGGGTGTCACTAACTAGTCTTGCATTGCCAGACCAAACCAGCACTCCACTCCAGCACTTTACGTAAACATGTTCGTATGTTTTATGTATCGTTTTAGAGGAATTAAACCTAAAGTGTTTGATGGAAATATGGCTTTAATTAACCCAAAAATAGGAACTTATTTCTTGGACTCTTTTTGTATGTGTGCAATGGTTAATCAATAGTCTGGCTGTGTCTGAAGATGGTGTAACTTCTTGGAAATGACAGGAAGACAGATAGAAACAACCCCTGACTCCATCGTGACAGCAGTCCAGGAGGGCTTACCAGGAATTTATTATTATTCAGCTTCCTCTTTGCGAGGCATTTTATATATTGTGGCATGTAAATGTCTTTAATGAATGAATTGATTTGTTTATCCTCAAAGCAATTTCAGTCAAAAACAACTGGACTGGTTGTTTGTCTAGGAAGACGTTTCACCTCTCATCCAAGAGGCTTCATCAGTTCATGTACGCATCTGACCAGGCTGGGACTGGTCCAACTAACTGGTGTGGAGATCCAGGTATTTAACCTCTCACAAGGCCGATGATGTCACTGACACCCTTTGTGCTCCAAGTGCCCACGCCCGTCGTTAGAGTGACAGTCGTTGGTGGGCAGTTGGTTTCGACTTCGTTAGTGCTCTATTGAGTCTGAATGACAGTCGTTGGGGTCACCCGGGCCATGTGTGAACAGTTGTCCTTTGAGGTTAGATTGTTGAATCTCCTGGGAAGGGATGAAAGGGCAGCATTGTAAATTGGAGATAAGTGGTGTCTCAGACCCCCTCCTCTGTTTAGCGATGGTTTCTCCACTTTTACATAGATGGCTTCTTTTACTCCTCTTTCAAACCATCTGTCCTCTCTGTCCAAGATTTGGACATTGCTGTCATCAAAGGAGTGGGCTTTCTCCTTGAGGTGTAAGTGGACAGCGGAGTCCAGGTCTGAGGAGTTATCTCTCCTGTGTTGGGCCATGCGTTTATGCAGTGGTTGTTTTGTTTCTCCAATGTAAAGATCTTTGCATTCCTCGCTGCATTGGACAGCATAAACCAGGTTGCTTTTGTGGTGGTGTGGTGTTCTGTCCTTCGGATGTACTAGTCTCTGTCTGAATGTGTTACCGGGTTTGAAATACACAGGGATGCAGTGTTTGTTGAAAATCCTCCTGAGTTTCTCCGATACCCCAGCCACATATGGGATGACTATGTTGTTTCTCCTGTTATCTTTTTCTTTCTCAACCACTTTGGTTTTCTTTCTGGAGGCAGCTGCCGTTTTAACAAAGGTCCAGCTGGGGTAGCCACAAGTTGTGAGGGCGCCTCTCAGGTGCTTGCGTTCTTCCCCTTGAGCCTGTGAGCTAGTGGGTACGTTATCAGCTCTATGCTGAAGTGTTCTGATAACGCCAAGCTTGTGTTCCAAAGGGTGGCGTGAGTCAAAAAGTAGATATTGATCCGTGTGAGTGGGTTTTCTGTATACCCCTATGTGGAGGCTCCTGTCATTCTCCATATGGACGTCACAGTCAAAGAAGGGCAAGCTGTTGTCCTTAACTTCCTCTCTGGTGAACTTGATGTTTCTGTCCACTGAGTTGATATGTTCAGTAAAAGTTTGCACCTCTTTGGATTTGATCTTAACCCATGTGTCGTCCACATATCTGAACCAATGGCTTGGGGTTACTCCTTTAAAGGAGTTCAAAGCCTTGCCCTCTACCTCCTCCATGTACAGATTTGCCACAATAGGGGATACTGGTGAACCCATGGCACAGCCGTGTTTCTGTCTGTAAAAAATGCCATTAAACTGGAAATATGTGGTATTCAGGCACAAATCCAGAAGTTGGCAAATATGGTCTGGTTTGAGATTTGTTCGGTTTTGTAAGGAATTGTCCTGTGTGAGCCGCTCCCTTACCGTGGCCAAGGCCTCCATGGTTGGAATACAGGTGAACAAGGAAGTCACATCGTAGGACACCATGGTTTCATCTGGATCCATTTTTAGGTCTCGGACTTTGTTCACAAAGTCCATGGAGTTTTGGATGTGGCGTGGGGTGTTTCCCACCAGTGGTGCCAGAATATTGGCAACATGCTTGGCAATGTTATAAGTGACCGAGTTTATGCTGCTGACAATGGGCCTGAGCGGGGCCCCTTCTTTAGGGATTTTTGGGAGTCCATATAAGCAGGGGGTTGAGTCCTGGGGGTAAAGCCTGTAATATTGTGGTTTGCTAATGACTCCTTCTTTTTGTAGTTGCTGTAGACATTCTATCACCTTCTTTTTGTAACCGCTGGTAGGGTCTTGTTTCAGAGTTTCATAAGTGTTAGAGTCACTGAGTAATGCAGAGATCTTTGCCTGATAATCAGTTGTATTGAGAACAACTGTGCATCTACCCTTGTCTGCTGGAAGGATAGTGATGCTGTGGTCTTTGCTCAGTGCCGTTACTGCTTTTCTCTCCTCAATGGTATATGAACTGATGAAGCCTCTTGGATGAGAGGTGAAACGTCTTCCTAGACAAACAACCAGTCCAGTTGTTTTTGACTGAAATTGCTTTGAGGATAACGATGACCTGGACGAATGAGAACATTCACAGGTTGATTTGTTTATTTTTTTAAAAAGGGTACACAACATTTTAACGAACTTTTGCATGTAAATATGTATGGGATTCTAGCCAGACGGCTAATTTATTAGTGTACAAACCAGAAGAGCAAGCTATTGAGCAAGTGTGGTAGCTTCAAAAAAAAAAAAAAAATATATATATATATATATTTTAAATCATCTTCTTAGCTAAGTTGCAGTCGATAGAGGTGCGTTTTTAGCCTGCAGCGGAAGATGTGTAGATTTTCTGCCTTGCGAATGTTGGTGGGGAACTCGTTCCACCATTTGGGAGTCAGGATGGCAAACAGTGGTGACTTAGTCGAGTGACTCAGTGTTCCTTTCAGTGAGGGAGCGGCAAGCTGATTTGCCGATGCAGAGTGGAGTGGGCGGGTTGGGGTTTAGGGTTTAATCATGTCCTGAATGTAAGCTGGGCCTGATCTGTAGCACGATAAGCAAGTGCTAGTGTCTTGAAACGGATGCGAGCAGCTACAGGAAGCCAGTGACGGGAGAGTGCAGAGCCTGAGATACCTAATTGCTGAAGGGATGAAACAAGGATCTGGTGGTTAACTGTCAAATGCTGCAGAAAGGTCCAAAAAGATGAGTGCAGAGGAGAGAGAGGGTGACATAGCCATGTGAAGTTGCTCAGTGACAGCAAGAAGGGCAGTTTTGGTTGAGAAGCTGGCCTTAAAACCAGACTGGTGAGGATCAAAGAGGTTGTTCAGGTGAAGGTAGGAAGAGAGTTGGTTAAAGACAGCATGCTCCAGTGTTTTTGAGAAAGAAGGTAGTGAAAAGGGAAGAAATGAGATTGATGGTGGAGAAGAGTTTTCTGGGGTTTGAGAAGGACTGAAATGTAGTCTGAGAGAAATACTTTTTGGCAGCAGAGATGGAGGCAGTGAAGGAGGAGAGAAGAGATTGATAGGTAAGCAGGTCATCAGGGTGTTTTGATTCCTGTCATTTCTTTTCTGCTGCCCGTATAGTGGATCTCTCAGCACACACTAAGTCAGACAACCACGGGGCTGGGGAGGACTTACGAACCTGCTGTGAAGTAAGGGGACAGAGAGAGTCGAGTGAGGTCAGAGTAGTGATGAGAGTGAGAAAGAGTTAGTTGAAGGGAGGGCTGAAAGAACAGATGAGGCCAAAGAGGAACGAGAGAGGGATCAGATGTTGCGACGGACAGGTACTGTATCTGTTGATGAGAACGGGTTGTCAGATTGGGAGAGTGGGACAGAGTAGGATATGAAGAAGTGGTCGGAGACATGAAGTGGAGTTACAGTGAGGTTAGAGGTAGAGCAGTTTCTGGTAAATATGAGATCAAGGCGATTACCAGCTTTGTGAGCAGGTGGAGAGGGAGTGAGCAAAAGAGAAAAAGAAGAAAGTAACAGAAGTAAATCGGATGACTTCTCTGACTGGATGCTCAAGTCGCCTAGAAGAACAAGTGGAGGGCTGGGATCTGGGATGTTTGAGAGGACATCTGGCTTTTCATCTCTGAAGCTCTTTACCTGGTGCCGATTTCCATTCAGCTATACATACCCTGACAAAATACAATATTAATAAAATACTATATATCTGCACATTACATGTGTCATCAGACAAAGCATTATTTTAACCCCTCATCACTGCAATCAAACTAGCAGCAAAATCCAAAAAACACTTTCTAGCTTGTATTTCTCGGGATGTTCCCAGAGATAATTGTCATACCATGCCATATGCGTCATACTGTGCTGTTGTCAGACCCAGGGCAGGAAAGAGGACTCAGATGTGGAGGATTGCGGATCAACACTGAATTTATTATCTTGACGACTGGGACGTGGCACAGAGAAAAAAGCCACAAACAAAAAATCACTCCGCACAGGAGGAACAAAACAAAAGGTAAAGTTAACCAACAAATCTCAAAATAAGAACGCTCCGTACGGGAGGAATAAACAAATACAAAGTGAACAAAATAATTAACTAAACAAAGACGCTGCAACCTGGAGGAAAAAACAAAGTCACAAGTGAACTCAAAAAGGGAAAAATTACTTGGACAAAAATAAGGAGTACAAAAACCTGAACAATGAAACAAAGATACCAAGAGCATTAACAAGACTGTGGAACAAGACGCTGGATACATTCGACGCAGGGTATGGGCTGAGGGGACCGACACCTCCCGCTCATTCTCTGGGAAGAGAGGTGGCTGATAACCAAAGACAACGTGAAAGGGAGAAAAACCAGTAGCAGATGTGGGAAGAGCATTGTGTGCATACTCAACCCAGACCAGGTGCCTGCTCCATGTGGAGGGATTCTGTGAAACCAAGCACCGGAGGCCGGTTTCCAGTTGTTGGTTGAGGTGTTCAGTCTGGCCGTTGGCTTCTGGGTGGTAACCAGAAGTCAGGCTGGCCTTGGCGCCGATGACCCTGCAAAATTCCCTCCAGAACCGGGACACAAACTGGGGCCCCCGGTCAGAAACAATATCGTTGGGGAACCCATGGATCTTGAAAATGCTAGTCATCATGACCTCCGCTGTTTCCTTGGCGGAGGGTAGCTTAGGCACAGCAATGAATCTGACCATTTTGGAGAATCGATCAACTACAGTGAGGACAGTGGTGTTACCTATCTGACCACGGTCTGGAGGGAATTGGAAGAGGTTGTAGCAAGCCCATGCTGTGCCCGGACGATGTTTTATTCCGTGCGCAGACCGAACATGCCTCCACGTACTCCGGACCTCCGACTCCATTGATGGCCACCGGAACCGCCGGGAGATGACGGACATAGTCCTTCTGACTCCCGGATGACATGAAAGAAGCAAGGTGTGAGCCCAATGAATCACCTGTGGACGCAACTTGGTGGGGACAAACAGGCGATTATCGGGACATCCACAAGGTGATGGGGCTCCACCATTAGCTTGCTTTACCTCAGTTTCTATGGGCCCAGTCACCGCTCCAACCACACGGTTCAGTGGAAGGATGGTTTCTGGTTCCTTGGCTTCAGGCTCGGGGTCGAACACTCTTGACAGGGCATCGGGCTTGACGTTGCAGGACCCCGGCCTTTAAGAGAGGGAGAAAGTCTTTAAAGTGGTTAAAGAAGAGAGCCCACCTGGCCTCGCGTGAGTTTAGCCTTTTGGCTTCTTGATGTATTCTAGGTTCTTATGATCAGTCCAGACTATGAATGGGTGGTCGGCCCCCTCCAGCCAATGCCTCCACTCCTCCAGAGACTTTCACCGCCAGCAACTCTTGGTTGCCGACATCGTAGTTCCGCTCTGCCTTCGACAGCCGTTTTGACAGGAAGGCGCAAGGGTGCATCTTGCTGTCCTGCTCTGAACGCTGCGAGAGGACTGCTCCCACCCCTTCGTTGGAGGCGTCCACCTCCACCACGAATTGGTGGCGCGGGTCAGGCATGGTGAGGATGGGGGCTGAGGTGAAGCGCCTCTTGAGGGTCTGCCAGGCCTTCTCTGCTTCCGGTGACCAGCGGAACTGCACCTGGGTAGAAGTGAGAGCATTGAGAGGAGCAGCTATTGCGCTGAAGCCTCTGACAAATTGCCTGTAGAAGTTAGCAAACCCCAAGAATTGCTGAACCTTCTTGTGACTGTCAGGCGTAGGCCAATCGGCCACAGCGCTAACTTTAGCCGGGTCCATCTGTACCTTTTCAGGGGCTACAATGAAGCCCAGAAAAGATATGGTGTCGGCATGAAAAACACTCTTCTCGGCTTTGACATAAAGATGGTTATCTAGAAGTCGTTTGAGCACTTAGGTAACATGGCTCTGGTGGGTGTCTAGGTCGGGAGAGTAAATTAATATGTCGTTACACGTAGACAAAGTGGTCAAGAAAATCTCTAAGGACATCATTAATCATGGCCTGAAATACTGCTGGCGCATTGGTGAGACCAAAAGGCATGATGCGATACTCGTAGTGTCCACTAGGGGTGTTGAATCCCGTCTTCCCCCTCCCTTATTCGCACCAGATGGTAAGCGTTGCGGAGATCCAGTTTGGGGAACACTTGAGCCTGCTGAAGCTGATCGAATACCGAGGACATGAGGGGATTAGGATAACGGTTCATTACCGTGATGTCATTCAGGGGGCTATAGGCTATGCAGGGTCTGAGCGATCCGTCCTTCTTTTTGACAAAGAAAAACCCTGCTGCAGCGGGTGATGAGGAGGGACGGATGAGCCTTGCTTCCAGAGAGGCCGAGATGTACTCTTTCATGGCCTCCTTCTCTGGTCCAGAAACCGAATAAAGACGACCCTTAGGGATGGGGGAGCCAGGGATGAGGTCAATGGGACGGTCATATGGACGATATGGGGGGAGAGATAGGGCCTTGTTCTTGCCAAATACTTTCCGCAGATGATGGTAATAAGGTGGGACCGAGGTTAAGTCCGGGTACTCAGTGTCTGTGGCAGGGTTAGCGGAAAACAGGTTAATTGAGGTGACATCAATCGGATGGCTGGACACTTTACAGTCTTTGGCGCTCCCCTTTTTCCACCTAATGATGTTTCCAGTCTTCCAGTCTATGTGTGGGTTGTGTTGTATGAGCCATGGATATCCTAAAATCAGTGAGTGCATGGGAGACGTGAATAAATAAAAACGAATGTGTTCTTCGTGACTGTCAATACGCATTCTTACTGGCTCTGGAAATCATGAAGGCAATCTTGGAGCGGTCTGTGGGGAATGCATGAGACAGAAGTTCAAAATGCAGCGAGCATTCTATTAAAAAAATACCTTGCAAATTCCGGGCTCTCCCAAATACTGTCCAGGGGAAGCCGTCCTGCAACTTGCGCCCCTGGCTGGCGAGGTGGGCGCGGGGGTAGGGTTCACGGCCAGAGGAGGAGCTGTGGTCACTGGTTGACCAAGATGCCCCAGCAGGTCCTGTAGCTGTGAGGAAAACTGTCCCATGTGGTTAGCCGTGGTCAACTGGAACTCCTCTTGCTGGACGAGGCGGGCCTCCTGAGTCGCAGTGCCTCCAATAGACAATCTGCCTCAGCTGAGTCCATATTGGCCAGATTATACTGTCAGACCCAGGGCAGGAAAGAGGACTCAGATGTGGAGGATTGCAGATCAGTACTGAATTTATTATCTTAACGACTGGGACGTGGCACAGGGAAAAAAGCCACAAACAAAAAATCACGCCGCACAGGAGGAACAAAACCAAAGTTGTCAGAAAAAGCCAAAGTACAAAATAAAAGCGCTTCACACAGGAGGAAAATACAAAAGGTTAAGTTAAAAAAATAAATCTCAAAATAAGAACGCTCCTTACGGGAGGAATAAACAAATACAAAGTGAACAAAATAAGTAATTAAACAAAGACGCTCCAACCAGGAGGAAAAAACAAAGTCACAAGTGAATTCAAAAAGGGAAAACTTACTTGGACAAAAATAAGGAGTACAAAAACCTGAACAATGAAACAAAGATATCAAGAGCATTAACTAGACTGTTGAACAAGACGCTGGATACATTCGCCGCTGGATACATTCGCCGCTGGATACATTCGCCGCTGGATACATTCGACGCTGGATACATTCGACGCAGGGTACGAAATGATCTGGCAACGGGACAGGGGAAAAGACACGGACTTTATACACATGAAGGGAGGGGAACCACAGGTTAAATCAATCAAGTAATCAGGGAAGGACGTCAGACCGGTGACACAAGGGGAAAGGCAAGTGACCTGGAACGAGAGGAGCGTTATCTTTCAAAAATAAAACAGGAAATTCACACGACAAAAACCCAAAGACAGGACAAACCTCACCGTGCCGTGACAGCTGTCCCTTCTGCCTCCTAACATATGGGGGAGATGTAAGGTTATTCTGACTGTGTGCAACAACACTTATAGATTAACAAGGCATTTCTCACTCTCTCCCTTCAGAGCTAATTATACCTCAATCTCTTTCTCACCTTGATCCTAGATATACTCTATCGAGGACAACTGTAAGATGCATTGCCATGACATTTTGTAGACATTACTCAACACCATTGACATTTTTCATTTTTTGTAAAATGTCTCAAAAACTAATTGATGGATTGCTACAGTACCCATAGGCTAAAGTCTGACTTTTCATTTACCAGCAAGTCAAAGTTCATATATGCAGTGAAATATCTCCCCCCAGTAAGCTGTCTTGACAACTGGATGGATTGTTATGAAATATCATAAACAGACATTCATGGTTCCCACAACATGAATTTTAAAAATGTTGTGACCCTGTAATAGTGCCGTCATCACTTTGTCCACAGCTTTAGTTTTGTGAAGTGAACATTAGACCATTTAAACATTGGCATTGGCATGTTACTGTCCCAAGTCACCTAATACCTAGTGTTCGTTTTTGCTTCCTCCTGTATTATCTCCATTATAATACCCAAAACCTCTGCCAAATGACAAGTGCCCTAAAAACGTTTTTGCTTTCACTATTTCACAGCTAGAGAGAGGCCATTTTTGCAGAGCTGTTCTGGTTCAATAGCTGTATGCTGAAAGTTGTGACATTTTAAATTCATGAAGTGCTATATGAACTCAGGGTTCTTAATATGACAAATGAGAAAAAAAGGCTCGAAAGAATTTTGAGCGGTTCTTTGTGGGAAAGACAAAATCAAATTATATGATTAAAAATCCAATTACCAATCTTTTGGTCTATTCTTTTGTCCTTTTTGCATGGGTCTGTGATAACATGGAAATTAACCATAACAAACTGCACACTGTGTACAGAACACATTGAAGGTCGATATAATTTTCTTTAAAGCCGTTTCAAACCTCTGTAGTTAATTTTGATAATTTCTGTGGTGTACGGATTGAGCCCTCAATTTCAACCTGTACTTGACCAAACACAGGACGAAAGAAAGAAAAGAGAATTCAAGGGAAGCGTTTTGTGTGTGGCATGTGACAGCATCAGAACAATTCTTTCTTTATGCTTCAAGGCCGAGTTATGGTTCACTTAAGCTTTATATTGTGAACACAAATCCCTTTAGGTTTGCTTTGTCGTTTGCCAATGTATTTTAGCCAGGGTCCGGAATTTACTTTTTCACTTGTCGGCCAAGGTGGCGGATAGATGAAAGAATCTTCTGGCCAAGCGTAGTTTTTATCCATAAAAATAAATTGTTTATCTGCTACTTGCTTCGCTAAAATCAACTCCCGCATTTGTCTCTCCATCGTGACATTACTTGTGGATGGTGCTTGTCTGCTGTCACTCTGCTAACATTCTCAGCGTTTGCCAGCATGGCAATTCTGACCAACCGGAGAGCAGTTCAGATCTTCGTTATTGAGCCCGCCCCAGACAAATCTGACCAATGAGTGAAGTGCTTTTCCTTTTTTGTCTGTTTGAGCTGAAGTGCAGTTGCTATTTGGTTCACTTCAGCACATCCTCAATTGATTTGGGCCAGATCCAATGAATAGTTCTGAAAGCAAACCAGACCAGCTGGGGAAGTGGACAGGAAGGCATGAAAGTGCCTTAAGATAACTGAGTTTGGTTTGTTTACAAGGGACTATATGTGGAGCTGTCATGTCATCATGTGTTTTCCAGTCATTGCATTGAAGGGATCTGTTTCTAGACATAGTTTAAAGGAAGAGGAGGGGAGATGATCTGTTGAATAAGGGAGGGAGAAAGCTTTTCACGAGGCGAACTCAAAGTAGACAGGACAGTGGCTGCCTTTCCTTTCCTCAGCTGGAGGGATATTATTGAACTAATGGCATCCACTGAGTATAATGCTGGCCTCATGGAGCCTGTGTACTTTCTGGTATCAGTGCCCTGTTAAGATCTGTCACAGTGTCCCTGCTTCTGCTGTGCCACCACAAGAAATATGAAAGAGTCACATCAACTACAACCTGTAGTCTCATTGAGTGACAAATGCGACCTTTTATTTCTGTTAATTCTTATGCTCACTGATTTCAAGAGGAATTTTAAATTATTCAGCAATTAACAACAGAGACTGCTGCCTCAATTAACAATCAAGTGCTTTTGACAGCTTCAGTCCTTCCTCTATTAGAACACATGAGAAAGACGGAAAGAGAGAAAATGTGGTACCTCTATTAAGCCCAGTTCAGACTAAAGATACTTGCAACTACTTGCGGTGTTCAGGTCTGCACTTCTATAACCTGCCAGTTCACACCAGTTAGACGAGGCGAGATGGTGTATCATCTCCATAGCAACGGCGCTCTGTTCTTCTATTCTAACCTCTGAGTTTTCAGGCTTTTTTACGTACCTGGATATATTTTGTAGCATTATAAAATATAAATGAGGACAGAGGTAGTGAGATACTCGCTACATACTGTATGCCTTTCGATAAAATAGTGTTTTATTTCCCTGATTCACTGCTTTGTTCTCGATTACGGCGCTCCTTCTCCTTATTTATTGTATAGTCGCTTAACCCCCTCTCTCTTGTTTCTTTTCCCTCTCTTTTGCACGCTCAGCCTCCATCCATAACTGTCATTTTAACCAGCTGACAGTTTGTAAGTGACTTGTCCAGCGGACTTAGAAGACTTAATTGGCTGTTGAAACAGGTGATATGTCTTAAGTTCTAAAACCAGCTGCTGGTGACTTGACAAGCTGAGTCGCAGGTGACAAAGACAGCCTGTTTGAGTCCAGACGAGATGGGTAAGTTCACACCGCAACTTTTACCTTCAACGTTCTAAAGCGGTTTCATCTCGTCGTGAACCTGTGCGCTTGGGTACTTCGGCCAAACTAATTGCTAACAAGTACTTATAATCAAGCATCAAGTCATGGATACAGGACATACATTGACAAGCATTTGCATCAAAATGAGATCCCAGGTGCTTACATCATACGCTATACACTATAGAGAGCCTATGGTTGCTACTGATGCCGCTGTAAAACGGTGGATAAATAGTTATGAGCATCGCATGCTCTTTGAAATTACTCATTTCAATATCAGAATTTGATCCAATAACATTGTAAAAAGTTTAGAGGAACACAGTTGCACATTTGAATCATTTTACCACTATTCAAGTTAACATATCGCTGAACCGGAAGTAAGCCAGGTCGGACTGGAAGTCTCTTGTGATTGGTTAGGTGAAATCTCCTCCCCTATGGAAATAAGTCAGAGTGTAGGCAGTATAAGACTGAAGATGGAAACATAGTGTAACTAGTTGACAATTACAGTATGTTTGATATCAGCCTTTGCAGTTTCTGTCAGTAAAGTATAATGTTTTTCTGAGGAGAAATTTACTTTAGCGACAATGTGCAGCACTGTATCCTCGAATGCTAAATTTATTAGGTTGATGTGCTCATCTAGCTCAATGTTAGCATGGTTTTCAGGGTTTGGTAACTGGCTGAAGGTGTTCTCTGGATGTGGCTACATTGCCGTCCAACAGGTAAAAATTACATAGAACTGTGTAAAAAACGAGTACAACCTGTTGATTGAGATGCATATGCCTTTGTATCAGAGCAGAGGGCAATGTGAGGCAGTGAAGCTTTAAAACTCTGAATAACCAGGCTAACACATTACTGTTTATGACAAATAAAGTGACTGTTAAAGCAAAAAACTGTCTCACAGAGTTACTTAGGCGTGGAACACAGCTTGTTACAATATGTAGAATTCAAATACTTTGGACTAAAATATCAAGATTTGCATCTGAATCCATCAACAACACTGTTTAATATAAGCATATATTGTTTGTTTTAAGCAAATACTTTAATAGACCAAACACATGAAATAATACAATGCTCACAATATATATAACATATAACAAGACAAATCTGAATTATACATCATAGCATGCATTACAACAAAAATATTAGTGTGTATTTCCTTTTTTCCTATTTTACAATTTTCTATGGTGTAATTCATTTAAATGGAACATAATATGCTTTTCCCTCCCATCTTTCACTGTCTTCATGTCAGGACAAGTGTTTGCCAGTTTGTTGCACAACCTGCATATTTCATGCAATTTGACTATATCAAAACAAAATGGCGATTGTTGTTGTTGTTGTTTGTTGTCATGGTGACAACAAACAACAGTGAGGCTGCAAAGTGTGTTGCAGGAGACAATCTCCAGAGTTAGTCAGGAGCGTTAGCGGGCCCTTGGACCTTCAGACCCGGCTCATTTTCTGCAGACAATGCAACCAACCAACGGACGGATGGCTGGCAAGCTAGCTAGCTACAGTAGCTTGCTAACTCCGCTATGCCCCCACACCACACCAGTCAGAAGTGTCAATGAAGCATTAGTTGTTAAATGTGATTCATTTAGCGGTTGGCTACTACTCCACTACTCCAATGCTTGTTTGGCCATTACTTGAAAACCTCACCCCGGCAACAAGTTCATAAGAAAGTTGGTACGTTCCTTAGCAACCGTACACGTAAAAATAACCGCCATTCTGCTACATTGATTTGAATGGAAATGTCCTTTCTATCCAATTTCATTTCTATGAGTGAATCTTTTGTGGTAAAGTAATGCATTCGTTTGCAGTTGCAATGCATTAGATATTGGTTACATTGTGCAAGGTTTTTTTTCAAGGTGCATGGTATGTAATCTTTGGTAATCTTAGGATATGGCTAATGTTAGCTTTAGTTTAGGTTTAGCTTGTCATCTAAGCAGTAGTGTGGTGCAGGATACGTATATGCAGTTATGAAGCATGTATCTAACATACTTATTTTTTAGTCTTTATTCTAAATCCCCTCTGGTGCACATCTTTGCTGAATTGTTTAAATAAACTAGCCTATAATGTAAGGTAACTGGATGCAACCGTCTAATGCTAATGTAGATCTTCTGTCTGTTGGTAACTGTTTTATATTTTGTTCAAATAGACAGAATTGTAATTGTACAGGTCGTTTAGTTGTATTTAGTTGTTTATGATTGAAGTATGTGTTACACCAAATCAGTTTCCTTGTCTACTAGTAGTTGTGCTTATGGTGTACTGAACAGTTTTGAAGACGGTCTGTTTTATGACTATCTACAGTATCTACCTTTAAGAGCTTCCTTTTCCTAGTCTTGGGGCTTTTATCAATGCATTTGTCTATGTTAAATAATCTCTGTGAAATATCCCACTTCATGTTATACCAGTTGTCTAACTGCTTAATGGCTAAGAAGCCTCACAATGATTTGATGAATAAATAATAGCGCGCAACTTTATGCATCCTACGAATAAAATGAACTTTGTTTAAATAAATATGTATTCTCACAAACAACGTGCTGCAAACTCTGTATGTGATAATTACATTTCACACCATATTCACAAAGCAGCACAGCATGCTCTGACATCTCAGTAAGGATCAAGCAAAGAATAAATGAACAGATGAGCATGTGGACATTAGTGCAAAAGATAAAATCTGAAAAATAACAACCTATGTTCCTAGGTGTTTAATGAGTTGTTAACATGAATTGAGGAATTGTCATGGATATTTCTGCTGTTATTAAGGGTCATTTCACTGCCCCCATTCACATCAGGCTCCAGGGTGTCTGTAATTTTGTGTCTGATCCCAAAAAGACTGCAGATTTTCTTCAGCATCAGGTCGACAATCTCCTCCTCATCTGAGGGCTAGGTAAGAGAGGAGAGAGGACAAAATAGTTTTTAGAGTGATAAGACATAGCAGAGAGATACTGTTGACACTACTCGCAGCTAATATCATGGTGTTAACCCCTGATCTTAATTTGTGTCTATTTTTTGCTTTGAAGTGATGAAACCCCACAGAGAAAAACAATAGTGGCATTTCTGTTACAGTAGAATACCCGGTGTAAGGCGAGTCTTTCTTGCCGAAACACCCGTATAATTGACAGCGATACACTGAACAAATACATTTGATCCTTCTTGAACTGAACTTACGAGAATACTGAGCAGGAGAGCTCGGTCTCCTTGGACTCTTGTTTTGTTTTTTATTTTACGGCGCCTTATTTTGGTACCAAGGGTACAGCTAAGCTGTGTGTATTATTTGTTTGCATTGATATTAAAATATCACCTGTTCAATTACCAACACCCACTCCTTATTGTGAGTCACTTCCTGGTGCAAGTCCTACCGAACCTAGAGGGATGTGAGTATCCCTTAAATCTCAAAATTAGGATTATAGGTGCTACACATGCACTAATTATTCAATTAATACTGAATGCTTTGCAGTTCTTTTACAGCGTCTGAATGGATGTTGCAAACATTTTGGATTTCATCTAGTAGATTTTCTGTGACAAACGATTTGCCAAGCTACCTGTTATGTGGAGTTTAATTGCAAAAACAATCTTACACAAACTCATGTTGGAGCGGCGACAATATAACGCGATGGTGGGTGTACAGCAATGTAAACTACAGCTGTCAAAGAATAGAAAAAATTGTTCATCAACATTCAAAGATATAATTGTAGAAAGGAGAGACGGGCAGTGCCAAACTTCAGCTACTTTTATTTTTTTTTTCTTCAGTGATTAAACCCACCTAGTGCAGGAAAATGAAAGGCGTCAGTGATCAGTTTCTCTGTAAAACAGAATATTTCTGAGGGGTATTGGGATTGACAAGTCTGGACTTGGCAGCAGCAGTATGTAGCATGAAGTAATATAATGAGCACTTACAATTCTGGAGTCTTTGAGGAAACTTGGCTTGATAACTTGGACACAACAGAAGCAAGCTTTCAGAGGGCATACTGAGGCAGCTGGCAGTTCAGTTCAGAGTGTGGCACTGTGTGTTAAAAGACAGATAACTACCAGCCCCCCCCCCCCCCCCCCCCCTTGAATTTTGAACTGAGTGAAGCTAAAGTCTAAAAACATAAGTAAATGACTGTTTCGGTTGTCTATCATAAACAACAAGGTATTCTGAATGTATTAGTCCTGCTTAACTCAGCTTTGTGATCAGAGGGTGCTCTAAGCTTTACACTTCGCTGGTTATCAGTAGCTGATGCCAGTGGAGCATAAGTAGAAGTCAGTACTTAATGAACTAGTTTAAGTGTACATGCTATAGCTCCTGATCTCAACTGTTTTTTCACATTTTCTTCAGGAAATAAATGTGTTATTCCAAGAGTGAGCGACGCCTCATTCTTAAAAGTGTAACAAGTGCAATACATTTTATCTACTTTCATATTGTTTTTTATTTGTAGTCAAGCACCTATACGACTGCTTGAGTTGCAAAATATTCTTATCTACAGAAAAGGTTTGAGTTTTGGAGAATTTTAGTAAACGTATCATTGAAATTAGTTGATACAATATAGTACAGTATATGCCTTAAACAGTATACTGTATACCTGTATCAAAACAATTAAAAGAAAAGATTATTTTTTATCTCTTTTTGGTCATTAAGCTTGATTAGTAGTCATGATAAACTTTACCTTGTGATATATTTGCTCCTGGTTGAATGCCACAAGGATAACAGAAATTAGCAGATTAACCACCACGAAGGTCATGAACACAATACAGGAACCAAATAGTAATCCACCAAGCACCGGGTTGGAGTCCAAGACCTGCCAGAAGTGCGTCAGTGAGACATCAATACAAGTTTGAGAAGAAAACATCCTTATGAATGCACAGATTGGTTAGTGATTTGGCTGTATGCCCTAATTATTACCCCAGATAGCCTGCCCACAAAAGCTTGGTTTAGTCAAATGATTGAGTGGGCTACTCTACATTTGTGAATGGTCTTTCAGGCATTTAGGCTGTAGAAAGCCCTCTTAACAGATGCTATTTTGTATGAAAGAAAAAACAACTATTGTGTTTTCAGAAAATTAGTTATGTGCAGTGGTTCAGTGACTGGCGATTGAAAGGGTCAAAGAGACAAGGCTAACTCTGAGCAACAGTTAGGTAAGGTAAGAATACAAATAAATCATTAGTCATTGGAAAAGAAACCACAAGCTGAGCATCAAAATGTGTGTAGATATAATAGGAACATGTTCCTGTTTGAGTGAGTTCCCAATAGAAGTAGAAAGTCAGACAGTTTTATGAGTATCCATAGTCATGCAACACTGTGTCGACTAAATTAAAGTTTGAATCATATAATTATTTTTCTTTTGGAGCCAAAATGATTTCAAGAGTAAATATGACATTTGTATCATACTGTTTATCTCTGTTGAATAGCTAGGATGGAAATGAAGAAAAACTTCAATAAAACATAATATAAACCCTTATCAATCCAGAGCAGGGAAATTCAGTTATTAATATAACAGCTGATTCCAAAGTTTTGAACATCACACATCTGAGAAAAGGAAAAGAGCTCATGCACCTCGTTGTAGTTAAAGATGCCTATCTGCAAACGGATGATGGTTAGGAGAGCATCAGTCAAAGTTCTGTATGAGGACACCTTCCAGCCGTAGATTACGTTGCTCTAGAAAGAGACCATTAAATCAACAAAAGAAGCACTAAACTCCTTTCTGTCTATCAAGCTTTCAGATAGTGGACGGGGGAGGGCCATTAGTATTTCATACACTTCATCTAAATATTGCCATTTCAATAATAGAGAACATGTGCTGTAAATTAGATTAGAATCAATGAATATATTAAAGACAACCTTCCACAGTGCCACAACCATCACTGCACAATAGCCCTAATACACAAGGCTCTGAGGGGGGTGGGGTGGGGGTGTTTACCTTATTTTAAGGTTTTATTCTTTAATTCCCTATTTAATGTGGCACAAGAAGAGTTTATGTTTCAGTTCTTATGTTTTTATAAACGACTGTGCTTTGTCGGAGATTGTTGCAGGAAACAATCAGCTGTTATACAAACTCAGGCAGTTAAGGGCTTGTGTTTCGTTTTTCTACCCTCATCTTTTTAAATTCTCCTTTGTCAATGATAGAGGCAGCAAGGTTTACTGTTGACTGTGAAGGACTCTCACACTGCCTCAAATGGACTGTGACAAGTCTGATCGTATTGGCCACTGCAGAGTGTGACATTGGGTTGCGTTTCCTCCAAAATCTGAGTCTGTCTCAACTTTTTTTCTGCAACCCCCTGTGGCGACCTGACAGGACAACCATTATTCTGAATAAACAGGAGGACTGACTTCCTGAATTGGTCTGAATGAGGCCTAACTCTCCCTGCTACTCTTAATTCAACTGAATTTAAACCACTTTTTTTTAAAAAAAGTGGGTTAATTGAGCATACCAGGAGAGAAAGGAAAACTGTATAGAATAAAATTTATATTTTGAATTATACTAAAAAATATTAATAATCCCACAATGTTGTATTATTTAAGACCCGCTGACTAAGAAAATTGCAGTGATATAATCTTTTTACCTGTGTATTGAATTAGAGCCAGAAAGAAAAGGGAAAGTCTTGGTAAAGGGACAAGACACTCACCGCAATGCCAAATGCCATGAGCATGATCACAATTATCACAAAAAAACTGGATATGTCAGTCCAGCCCCGCTGCAGTGCAGCAGTGATCATGTTCATCTTGGGGTTCAGTCTGAGCAGATGCCACAGTTTGGAGGTGGCGAGCAGGACCAGGAAGGCAATCAGATACTGGAGAATTGAGTCTACTGTGGCTGTCTCGTAAAAACTGGCAAATCTACATACACAATAGAGTGTGAGTTAAGCACAAATAGAAACAAAAGTAATATCAAAGAAAAATGGTGCCATGATTACAGAAGGTGAGTTTAGAGCAAACAAATACACAACAAGACCAAGAGTCTACAACAGAGTAGCAGCTCTATGCTCAACAGTCAGCGCCCACTTTTTAAACTAATTTGGGAAGTGATTATCCCATGTGCAGTAAATATTGTAATGGTAGCAGCAAGCTCCACAAATTAGAGTTGTGGCTGTTACGCTTAGGATTGTAAATAGTGAAGTACTTGGCAATGACACTTAAATAAAACGTGATTTAAAAAAAAAAAGTTGATATCATACAGACTTGTAGTATTGCAGTTCTTTTAGCTTAATGCTGACATCAACATGCTAACATGCTGCTAAAATGCTAATGTGTATAAGGCCTACCATGTTTACTATCTTGGTTAGGCAAGTGCTAATAAGCACTAAACCAACCCTAATGTCTTAGCAGTATATCCAAATATTTCACCAAAAAAACAAAAACGTCAACTTCATAGTGGTGCTAGAGGTAAAGTCAAGGGATTGCCCAAGAATTAATCATTTGATTATATCAGGACTCAGCCTCTGGGTACAATGGAGGGCATTACAAAATTGAATGGCAATCTGTCCAATAGTTGTTGAGATATTTCAGTCTGGACCACAGTAAGGAACTGACTGATGGCCATGCCACTTGTGTAGCTAAAAGAGCATCAGCAAGCACCTAACTATGCAACACATCCTCATATCTAAACAACAGAAAAGGGCAATTGCCAATCAGTCACCCATTGGCAGTGGTGATTGACAGTTGTATGCACAGTTACAAAACAGAACTACTGAAGTTTAGGCCATAAAATTATCTGGTTGGGTTTAGAAAAAGACCATGGTTTGGCTTAAAATGAGTTGCAGGTGTGCCTGCATCAAGGGCAGAACTACATTACAGCTGGAAGATTGTTAAAATGTCATTGTTGACTTTGTTTTACACAGGACACAAATTCCAGTCTCCTGCGTGGAAGTCCTGTGTTTGTTTTACCCATCTAACCTCCCTCCTTACACAGAGTTTAGTTCCTAAAAACAAGCGTAAAAATGGGTCATTATAAGCTATTTGCACAATTAATCTATAAGGTCAGGGTTTTTTTGGGGTGAGAATGAAAACCACAATATGAAACCCACTGCCCCAAAACTTTTTTTTTCATGCCCTGAAATGAACCTAAGATTTAGCACAGTAGCCTATATGTTAATCTCACTTGTCTTTATCTTTTTGGTAGTAGGTCATATCGCGGTTCCCAAGCAGGGTCCTTGTAATAAAGACAGCGACGGCGCTCCAGCTCAGCAAGATGATAGTCAAATCAAGAAGGTTCCACTTGCTCCTGAAGTAAGCCCACCGCTGCTGCTTCATTAATTTGCCCTGCCAAGAAAAGAAAGAGGATTGTCATATGTAACAGGAGCCAGTCTGTGTGCATGACCATCGTGCTGTGCCGTTAGTGTTATAGGGGAAAAGAAAAAAAACAACAACAACCAAGTCAAACTTTGTGATTGTCTGTTGCCAAAAGGCTAATTTGAAATATAATGACAGTTTGACAGTTTTCACTAAACACTAACTATTTATATATAAGCACAAGTAATTTCAAAAAATATATATATAATATTGTTAATAATGGACACTTATATCAGAGGTGCTGGTCCTTACATATTCAGTATTTATAAAGCCTAGTTTTTGTTTATTTGTGGAGATTTGTGATCACAAGTCAAAAGATTAAAAATAAACAAATATAAGTAACATTGATGAAAATGGAAAGACCCACTTAATTTATGCCTTTTGATTAGAACTTGTGTTTAAAAAAAAATCTTGCAGTTTATCAAGTTTTAAATGAAAATCATTGCTACGCATGTACTGTGTCATTGAAACACTCAAGACAAGGTTTGTGAGTCCTTGAATCACGATAACATTGTCAAGGAGCTACCAGGAAGGACACATGATGGGATCTTATCTCAGAAACAATTAATGGTGAACAACATCCATGAACATAAACCAAAGTAGCCCTGGAGATAGTGGGCTACTCAGGGCTGTACTAAAAGAATGGTGCTGTAGAAGACATGGATCAGTGATTATGACTGAACTAAGAGCTGTTATATGGATGAAAAATCACAGAGAAAATGAATGCTATTATATCCTTACAACAACATCACCATTTACAAATTACCTTTAATGTCTTCAGATATTTCTTTCCTTACATAATCATTTAAGAGGCTTATACTCGAAGGAGGAAATCTTTTGTCCTATTTCATTTATCTGGGTCAAAGATGAGAGGAAACACGAGTGGAGCATAACATTTCTTTTGGATTTACAAGCAAATCCGTTGCTGAAAGTTTGATTTGTGAACCACATTCAAATATTGAAAGTGGCTTTATCGACACTTCAACCTCAGATCAATCTCTCCAAGGTTAATAATTCATCGTGTTAGATTGATTCTCTCCAGTCGCTGTAGCAAACAACAGTGGTATTTGGGATAATGGGTCTGAATCTAAAAAGCATCAGTCAGTTTTTGAAGCCCTCAGTGAATAAAGAAGCCTCTGCCTGTCTTATTAAACATCTGCAACGAAATAGATACATAGAAAACAAAGAAAGCATTAATAGTACTGGAAGCACTTTTTGTAGTAGTCATTAGTGTGTACCTGCAGGAACATGTAATAAAGGATGAAAAGCAGGTATATGATCTCGGCAGCCATAATGAAGATGTGAAGACCACCAGTTGATTGGTAAAGATGAACACTCTGCAGCTCACTGTGGAGCTGAAATGCTCCTATAAAATCAAGAAGAACATTTTTTGACCACATGCAGGCAAAAATATTCTCATTTATGAAGTGTAAGTGTACAGACAGTTCTCATTCCCAGGGCAGCAAATACAGACACATTGTCACAACCCCTGGGCATCTGATACCGACCATAGACTGTATGAACTATGGACGTAATCTCTGACGTCATCCATGGTTTCTGAATAGTCAAAATTAAGCTCTAAGTGTGTGGCTCTGGCTGTCGCCATCTTGGCAGTGCCTGGATCTGTATGCTCATGGCTAATTCAGCAAGGTGACGCATGGATGGAGCTGAGGCAGGCTGAATGAAGCCTGCAGTTTATGTTAGCCACCTGTGACGGCACCCACCTGTCAGACAAAGCAGCCATTCCTTTAATTATGCAGAACTTTAAGCCTTAATACAAATTAAATGCGATCTACAAAAAAAATCACCCCCAGTAAAGTTGATGAATGAGGAAATATCTATAGAGAAAACTGTTTTTTGTACCAGGCTGTCAATATGTTTATTTCTGCTGTGAAGTTGGGCATTGTAACATGGGCGTCAATGGGGATTGATACATTTTTGGAGCCAGCCTTAAATTGCCATTCGAGGAACAGCAGTTTTTGTAACCTTTGTCTTTGTTTTATTCTTCAGCCCCAGAGGTTGCCACTTGAAATGGACGCACAAGGCATCCTTTAGCATCTTTATGAATTGCACCAAGTTTTCGACTGTAAACCCATTCAATCCAATATTATAGGCTCTGAGCAAGTATTCCATAACCTGACTCCGCCAGATGGACTAATTTGCATGATTCACATTTGCTCAGCATATCCATCTGGGAACTCTCGTTTGGAGATCTTTTGGAAAGGGGCAAAAATACTGGTTGCTGATTGGATAAGCCATCTGTCCATCACCATCTACCTGTATGTTGGTTATAGACGGGCCAAATCAACAATCAGGTCAACAAATGGTAAGACGTACTAAAAGTGCGTCGAGGCAAAGCTCAGAAAGTAAACAACATGTCGGTAAAGTTTATTTGCCATTTGTGTAACGCAGACTGATCTGTGAAAAAACTACAGTGGAGCTTGTGAGACCTGGATGGTCTCACGAGGCTAAGTACTCCAAGTCACAGCATAGATAGAAGCGTAGGAAGGGGTCCTTATCAAGCATCTGTATGTGACGAGTTGGGATGAGAATGGGTTGAAGTGCAGGCAGTCACAGACTGAAAATTACAACTAAATGGTAAGAAGCAGCAAAAGGTGACAGTGTGGTCTGTGATTAACAGACTGGTGTATAAATAATCCTCTTGAAAATCATCTTTCATGAAGCTACATCCTATCTGCATCGTTGACAAAGCTGTGATTGCATAATGTTTGCACTTTTCAAAGAAAAAAAACTTAACCTTACCTATAGCCGTGGTCTCCAGCAAGAGTGTGACGATGCAGAAGAGGTTCACATTAGCATTATAAACGGTGAACTCTACAAAGATTGCCCTTGTGTACATATCCAGCCAAGTGTTCCTGAACAAGTACTCAAGGGTGCTGTAGACGAAGTAAAAAAAGAGGCCTTTCAGTAAAGGCCTCCCTCTGATTTCTCTGTTTATATGTTACACTTTCTTCAAATTAGGCATGCACAAATATGAATATACAGTATCTGCAATCATATCCTAGTCATCCGATGTCCACAACTGGTCAGATGCTTACAACCGATGATTATTTCTGTCTAGCTGTTGTGTGAGAGAGCGACATTGGGGTGTGTGTTTTTTGGCCATACAGAGTTTGTGACGCAGCGCTAAGGCCACATTGACAAGTAAAATAATAGAGATGATTGCTTTTGGTGATCAACCATTTTCCATAAGAGAGGGCCGAGGACTCGCCAGTTGATAGAGCACATTGAGCCCTGCTACAGCCTTCCAAGTCACCACTATTTTTCTGACGTCTCCTGAAGTGTTAGACAGCAGTATAAATGACATTAGCTTCGATGAGTATGTTACGCCTTACTGCGTTCCTAGCAGGAAACAATGGATTGTTAAGCCAGCAAAGCATCTCTGACTGTGTGCCTTACACTGTGTTCTAACAGCACACAAGCGGCAGACTATCCCGTGGCATTGACGCTCTCTGTCCACACTTTTCATAGAACATGTGGAACAAGCTGTAAAATATTTCCCCGAAAAACAGGTAAATGTCCAATGCACCAGCAGACTTAAAGTGTTTAACAAGGAGGTAGTGCCGTCACTTCACAGAGGTCGCTGTTTCCCCAAAGCTGCCACACACACACACACACATGCAGTGACACATTTCCTGTCAGCCCGCTCTGGCTGTACCTAATCTGGTCTGTTTAACAGCAACAAAACATTTGTTAAGGTTTCGTGTATCTTTAATGAAATGAGGTCTTGTTTAGATAATTCATCCTTTCAACTCCATGATCAGCTGTTCTTCGTCCATCACGGCGCATCCAACACACACAGCGGGAATAAGTGGAAACAGGGCGTCCGATGAATGTTTAGTTAAAATCGGCATGCCAGTTAGGACATTCCAATAAAAAAAAATTGTAATCAAAGGGATTTTATCGCTGACACTGGCTCACGTTGTGTGCTGTTAGGGCACTGTGTTAACTTGCCACCTCTCGACTGAAAGACGAACAGAGATGGGCATGAAAACCAAGATGCTACAGCAAGACATTGTATCCAGACGGAATAGCAAAAGCCTAATGATGAAAAGTCTGCTGAACCAGAAGCGTGCACAAACTAGTTTTCTACAGATAACATCAACATCGGTAAATATTGCTTATCGGCCATAATAGCAATGTTAATATCAGTTACCGGTATCAGCCAAAATTTTCAAATCGGTGTATTCCTACTTTAAATGTTGTTTTGGCTTTCATCAGCTTTGTTCAAATACAAAATAACAGACTTTTACATCTATACAGTAGGTATTGTCAATGTTAGAGAGACATTTAAACTTTCTTAAACACTGAGGATAATTCAAACTCAAACTAAAATGGAAAAAAAAAAGATTATCTTTGTTTTCATATTGGCCCTCATTTATCAATCTTGCACGAAAACGAGCGCAGATCTGAGCTCAGAATTGGTCGTAGGACAGGACACATATGTGATTTATGAAACATTCTTATATGACCAATCTCAGCGTACGAATGAGCGGGCCTTGATAAATGCGGCGGCTGAATTCGATTGTCATTAACATGTTACGCCCTTAAATATTCCTGGTTCGGAGGCCTCGCCCACTGAGGTCAAACATGCAGAGGAGAAACGCTGGTACGAAAAGGAACTTTCCCGACACACAGATCGGCATCCTGACATCCGAGATGGAGCAAAATAAAGATGTGCTTTTTGGCAGTCTTAAGAGTGGAATAAAAGGGGCCCATAAAAACGCTGTATGGAAAAGAATAACGGAGGCAATCAACCCGAAGCAGCGCTCCACTGTGACCTGTGTGCGTGTGTGCGTGTGTGCGGGCGCACTGCTGAACCTGCGCTCCTGCTCTGTAGCGAGATTTGCCAGCGGGGCTATTAGGTATTCCGTTAAAGGATAACCTTTGTCAACTAGAAGAAACATACCAAAATGTTAATCATCTGATACCTTGTTTGATTTAATGCAATTTAATGAGGGTAGCCACTAACCGAGGAGATGACTTTGGCTCTGCAGTGCGCCTTGCTGCGGCCGCGCGCCAACACATTCAATCATATATTCATCTTCAACCGCTTGTCCCTGTCGGGGTCGCGGGGGGCTGGAGCCGAGCTTTGAAATATAAAAGAATCGTGTCTGTCCCCTGGCCACCACGTTTAAAAGCGACAGCTTGGCATCACAAATCACCTGTACATTTATCGAGTGGTAGTTTTTGCGATTGATGAATGCGTAATCATTCATGGATGGTGCCTTCAGACGCACGAGTACAATCAATTGCTCCAACCACAATTTTTATTTTTTTTAATTCATTTTAAGAATCCGTTTTGATCTGTTCTTAATATGTGACTGCTTATGCTTAATGACAGCTGAGGTTTGTTAATTATTTTCAGTCAGATTTTGCTGTGCTGTACCGCAAATACACAGGCTCAAATTTGCGTACACAATCTCAGACCTGACGAGAGATTTGATCGTAGCTCCCGCTCACGTCCAGATTGATAAATGCCGAAGTTTGCCAGGAAATGGTCGTACGCACGTTTTTCTGCAGTACGTTCAGTTGATAAATGAGGGCCATTGTGTCTTTCATTCTGCTATTGTACATACCTGCTGGCATTTTGTGAATCTGGGCCAAGCTCTGCTACAAAGCCACCTCCCCTATAGAGCAGTGTTTTGCCCCAGTGTGGATAAGCCCTGAGCTCAGCCTGTGTCTGGTACGTCCATGGGCTTGAGGTACCTGTAGAGATATTATCCCTCACAGAGTGGTTCCAGCCAGGGTCATAGGAGCCCATGTCCTCCACCTCCCATGAATATGGAGCTTGACAGTCTGCTACAAACTGGAACATGCAGCCTGCAATCTGACACGAGTCCTTCTGCACTCTCAACTGACGAAGACGGGCATTGCCTACTAGCTTAGAGTTTCCATCTGTGATAAATCCTGGAACACAGCATTTTACAGTTTAAGTGCTTGCTTTTCTTAGGCAGCGCTGAATGAATATCAGGCCTTTAGGTGTGTGGTAGTTGTATGTCACACATTTAAACACTTTGTTCAGTTAGCTGTATCTAAGCCATAGATCATTTCAGGGACGTTTCACAACAATTCTGTTGACCAAGGATCTGTTTACTTTCATGAAAAACATATTCACAACTCACTATTTGTCACTAAGCATGAGATGTTGGAGATGTCTGCTTTTCTTGAAAGCATCCAAGGTTTTAAACAAATTTCCCACCAACACACTTTTGGCACAAGATGACATTGGGCTAACAAAAATAACACTCTGACATCATCTTGTATAAACTGTAAAATAACTGCTTGTGTTATATAAGAAAGAAAGACAGATAGACATGCACTGTAACCACAAAATAAATAAATTTTTACCTGGATAAACTCCAAAAAGGTTACTTAGTAGCGACGTGTTGGCCCAAGTGAACACATCTCCAAGACTCATACTGACTGAGATGCCTCTACTGAAGCTGTCCCGGATGTGCCGGTTCAGGAAATAAGCATTGGGATCTCTCTGGCCGTACGCCACCAGCAGCAACATCCATACAAACCCTATGTATGCTGCAACAAATGGGCACATTAGAGTGGACAAAGATGGACAACATAGCACTTTCCCAGAGGAGGCCGCTATCCATCATCCTGCTGTGCCAAAATGACATGTGATCTGGCGAATTTTGACAACGCGTTTTGTATCATTCTGTGGATTTTGGCAGGTCTCAGATTGCTCCGCTCCGCAGAAACTTCTGTAACTGAGACAGGCCAAACAATGTTCATTTTACATACATTTTAACCCAAACAGCATCTTTTTCTAAACCTTCCAAGTGGTTTTGCATCAATTCCCAAAATTAAGCACATGTTTAAAACTTCAAACGTTTCACAACATGCACTGCTCAGAAAGGGCTTCCTGGCAGAAAGTCCTGAAAGCTAACCCCTCCCATTGGCCTTTAAACATAATTCTAAATGCAGTTGCATTGTATGGGAATGTGTTTTTTTTCAAGGAAACAGGGTTGCATGATGATAAACCATGGCATCAAAAACAATTTCAAAGTAGATATAATACTATGACTGATCAGTGTGGTATTAAGATAATAACATAGTGTAGTCAGCTCAACCAGTGAAAGAAAAATTCAAGAGTTTTCCTGATGACCTTTCATATTTCAATATTAATTTCTTTTGTTTGCCTTGTTACTCCTAATCATGGCTGCTACATTTCCACAGTAGGCATTTTGACTTGTCATTGAAGGAGAAGCACAGGTGTTACTAATGTGTGTGGATTGGGTTTCCTTTGAATTGTACACTGTAGCCTGTGCAGACTTTTTGATTGATTTACATTAAAAAAAGATTCACATACTTTGACTTATGACTATAGAAAAGTATTTCTACCTACTCAAAATCTCCTTGAGGAGGGCAAAGGCTTTCTGTTCCATAATCTTATTCCTTCTCATCTTCTCAATGTCTGCAGGAGGAGGAGGCTCATATAGCCTGCAATCCCGTCCGACCATGTGTTGGTCCTTACAGTCTGTGGGTGAAGAGTTATTTGTTTATTGGAACACATGAAATTTGAGACCAATAAAGTGGGAGTGGTTATCATTTACCTTCAATTACCATATTTTTAAAATCTTCCTCATCAACATTCTTTATTACAAGTGCAAAGAAGACTGCAAAACAAAGCACCTGTGGTAAAAGGCATAAACATGAATGAATACATATTTTTTTTTCATTGGAATGGAATATTTAGCATGTGCTCATAACTAATTTTGATAAAGTATAATGACAACATTTTGAAATAAAGCAAAAACACAAAGAATTGACACAAAGAAGGAATGCAGCTTCTTCTCACCTTCAATGGCTGAATGACTAGGATACTCTGAAAAAAGGAGACAACCATGGATACCAACCAGCTCACAGAGCGTTCCTTCCCAAATTTCAACCCGTAAAGCATTGTGAAATATCCCGCTACTAAACTGCTTCCTATCACAAGCAGCCAGCCGACAAAGACAAACCACCAGGGTAGCCCCCCCTGACAGCACACCCTTTTCTTCTGACTGCAATCATTATCAGTGCTGTCTGTAGAGCTCAACCTGCAAATGTGAGCAGTGAAACAATACAGTTTACTCATTTCTACTGTGAAGTGTAATTATGGCAATTAATTCACATTACTAGGTATGATGAACATTAAAGTGTCATTGGTTATAAGAAATATATACTAAATAACTGATATAATAAAATAAAAAAGAGGTTACCATACCAGATTATGGTAATGTATTTCTTAATGGATCTCTCGTCATTTTGGGAAATAGACTTAGTCAATTTCTTGATTCGAGATGAGAAAATCAATACCACTCTAGTGTGTGTATGCTCAATATCAAGCGACAGTTGGTTAGTATAAAGACTGGAAAGACTCTTATGTAACATAAAAGTACTACAACATTTCTTTGAGCAGTGCCAATTAATGAACCAAGGATCTATTAATTCAAAATTGCTGCCAGCTATTTTTTAAAACTGCTGTCAGTTCTATTATCAGCAGCTACTTTCTAATGTTCAGTCAGAGTGTCCTTGAAAGCAAACTCATGAACTACATTATACTGTGTGGTAAAAAACTATGATAATAAGAAAAATAAAGTAATTTACATAAAGGCCATTCATTCTTCAGTGTAAAGGCTATCAGTTGACTTTCAAGTCATTGGCAATTTCTTGAAAGGATAAATAAATACATCTACACAGTTTGTAGATAAGACATGCATAACCAATAGTGTGGTCTTTTTAAGGAGCGACTCGTGTACTTTTTCTGGGTGAGTTCATCTGGGTTGACACAGCTGAGTGTGTAGAGCTGATCTTCAAGAAAGCCCTTCATGCCCTGGACCTGCTGCACTGCCCGGCTGTAGCTGTGTGGGGTGGGGAAACTGGAGGGTCCCAGCAGGATCAGCTCTTTGTCAATGTGACACAGCTGCTGGTAGAGATACTGGGTTTTGTTGCTCTTCCTTTGAATCCCCTCGACTGTTGACCCCAGATGCATAATAGCACTGTCCTCTGAAAATGTACACAATGACTTGGTAAACCTTTCTGTTAGTTAATTTTACAGTTGGACCATTTGTGCAGTCTGTGTTTATTCGTCTCAAACTGGCGATGTCCATGCCTGTGTGTTTGTGTTCAGCTCAACCTGACAACCTGAAAGTTTCTGAACGCACCAGAAACTTACTTTCTTTCTTTTTGATAATTTCCCTTCAATCTCTCTCCTTTTTTCACTGAACCTTTATTAAGCAGATTGTATAATTTCTCTCTGAGCTGCAAAACTGGTCGTGTTTGTGCTGTTATATCATGAGAGCAATACCTTTTGTGAATCGGACCTTGAGATGTGGCAGGTAGTGGTTGCAAGGGATTTGAATTCATTGGGCTTTCAGTGGCCGCAATCCATTCTTTGTTAATTTGCCCCTTACCAAACCGTACTGGCTTTGTTTTTTTAAATTTTACATAAGAAATTCATTGATTTTTTTTAATCACAGGGGATAATTTTAACTTGTTCATGCATCATTTATGAGTCAATGATCATACAGAGAAAAATAATAAGGTTTGCTGGAGGCAAAATATGGAATTACTGAATAGTAGAGTACTACTCTAGAGATGGGATCAACTGATTGTTACTGAATTGAATTTACCAGCAAGTGCATTTATAGTGGGCATTTATAGTGGGCAGAAACCCTAATATATCAAGCTTCTTAAAAGGCCTTTTGAAAAAAAAAACAGTGAAAACTACAATGCTTAGCTGAATACAATAGAAGTTATCTTGGGAAGGGGACAGGGCTTCAGCTCTCTATGACATCCACTTTTATATATGTCCACTTTTAGTATACTATAAGAGCAATGTACCATCCGCAGTGGGTGCATACCTGGTAGCTGAAGCTGAACAAGGTTGCAAAAGCTCTGAGTTTTGGTCTGGGCGGTGTCGCTTGTTTTGTTGTTCTGTTTGATGAAGTCCTCCACCACAGAAAGAACTGCATTGATATCAACTTCTTGTCCAGGTGGACATGGTTTGTTGCTTTTCACAGTTTTAGACAGTGAATGGGCAATTCTTGTTATATCCTGGCAGAGAAAACGTCCAATTACAAGTGTGCTTCTTCTATAAAATGACATAACTTACACTATATGAATTTGAGATTAATTACTCATCATATCAAATATCCATCACTGTTTTGAACACGTAATATTGTATTACAACCATTGGATGCTGCTAATTCAGTTGTCCTCAAAGGGCGAGTTAACTACCATTTGAAAAACATGAAGCACCTACCTTGATAAGAGTGTCTAAAGTGACGTTGACATTTATGTTGGTGGTATCTTGTTTTTTTTCTTTGCGCTTGCAACAAGACACCTCCCAAGGCCGAGTGTTTCTGAAGATGCTAACAATTAGAAAATTCACTGGAAACATGATGAGGGAACTCTGAACTCCAACCATGAACTGTTGCCAACTAAACTCAAAGTGACCTAAAATAACAGAGAGCAACACACAGAGAGAGAACAAATGCTGTAAGGGATGTGCACTTAAGTTTTTAGATGTTTTTGTCCTCCACATTTACATTTCTTAAAAACACTTTTTATAAACTTCTCATTCAGTTGTTATAAGCATGTAATGTCTGGTTTAATGAACAGAGGCGTACAGCATGTTCGTTCAAATAGAACGACACATTTTGTTATATATCACACAAACTGTGGACACAAACCAGTTGATGAGAATAGGTTGTTACAGTTCATTGAATGGTAATGAAAATGTGGTCTACCCAGGTCCATGGTCTGCTCAGAGGGATCTGTTGGGATGCCATAAAACATGATGCTGGTCAGCATGGTACAGAGCAGCAGGGAAAAACAGCAAGAAACTCTCTGAACACAGGTGAAGGTGCTGCTTGGTGGCCGACTGATCACAGAGTACCAGAGGTGTCCGTCACTGAAATCCTTTGTAGTCTTCATAAAGAACAAGTTACTGGAAAATAAAAGCAACAATGAATAACACTGAAAACACTGTTGCTTTACCTAAGCATATTTCTTTCACTTTATTTCAATTCAGTTCAACTTACATTTCTTTAAATTCAAATGAATTATGTATCTATCTGCAGTCGGAAATAAAATATAAAAAAAACAACATACTGTAGCGTACTGTGTAGGTACAGTATATCTGTTCAGTGATTTGATCGGGTATACTCAATGCTGTTGACTTTTTCTTAGCATTAATTTAATTCTAACAAGGTATTCAGCCCATGTCTCACACATTGGAAGGAAAGTTCAGCAAGAGTTACATATTTCTTCTCTAATACCATATCAACACAACACAGGGCTTTCTACTGGTGTCTTCCTGATTTTAGCAAAAACAGGGCCGCGTAGGGGCTCTACTGGAGGGAAAGTTGTTGATTCCACAGTTCTTTGTTTGAGAGGGGAGAGACACACCTGGCGAAAAGTTGCCCTCACAAACTTCAATTACGGCAATTAAGTGCTTTTCTGAAAACATTTTAGGCAAGAAATAGGCAATACAGTAACAGAATATTGAGTCATATTTGATCAGCGCTGTCTAGTTTGACAGTTTGTTTTGAGTTTTCTGAGCCTGAAAAACTGCATAAATACCACATAGCTACAGACTCGGCAGTGGTGCTGTCAGTCATCCTCTTAAACCCGCCCCACATGAGATAAATGGTTGTGATTGGTCCACCAAGGGCCAGGTCGGCTGGAAATCAGTCTGTATGAGAGAGGGGCCTATCCGTCAAAACAAATGGGACGGATTAATCTGGTTTCATGGCTACTGTTTAGCTGTAATTTCACAAAGTGTGGGACCCAGATACCATCTTTTTCCTGCTTCAAAACGGACCAAGCACAGCTCCAACTCAGTGACTCTGAATTGTTGTAGGTCTATTCCATTTCATCCAGAGACATTTTACTCTGCACAGTTGAAAATACTCATTAGAAATCAAAAAATGAACCGAGGTTCCAGACTAATACACATTTGAAAAGTCTATTGATGCCAATCTTCCTTGTGCTTTTAACCCTTACGTTGACAGTGCTTATAGAAAGTTATGATACCCTTTTGAAATAGTCACTTTTTTGTTTTACAGCCTGAAATGATAATACAAAAAAATGTATATATTTTTCCAGCGTGATTTACACATTTTGCCTTACAACATCCAAGTTAATTGTTTTTCTCAAAATTTCGGAAAATTAGTAAAAAAAATGAAAAAACTAGAAAAGCAGTGTTGGAAAAGTGACGAGTCCCTTTAGAATAACCTTTAAAAACATTCTCAGTTTTAACCAATCACCTTCCAGATTACTCACCAAGTTAATTGGCCTCCACCTGACATCAATTGTGGTGGGTTTGATTACTTCAGAATAAAATCTGCTGTGTCCACTCCTAGTAGTGCATGGTAACAAAAATAATTCACCATGGCTGGAAAGATACATCTCTGTTGACTGCACCTTGGCTAAGAAGATGATTTAAAAAAAAGAAAAGAAACCCACTTATATGTAGCACTCTATAGATAGATAGATTTGAAGCTACCACACTTACTCAATAACTTGCTTTTCTGGTTTCTACCCTAATTGTTGAATGCACTTATTGGAAGTCACTTTGGACAAAAGTGTCAGCTAAATGTAATGTAATGTAAAGATGCTTTCAAAAGAGCTCCAGGATAAAGTTGTGGACAGGCACAAGTTAGGAGAAGGATATAAAAAGATTTCAAAGGCTTTAACTATCCCTCTGAGGACCGTTCAGAGTATTCTCCAGAAGTGGAGGCATATGGCACCACCCAGACCTGGTCTAGATCAGGCCGCCCCTACAAACTTGTTTCTCTTCAGGAGCGACTGGGCAGCTGGTCATGAAGGGAAAATGGATGCTGCCAAGAACACCCAAGTTCTTCAAGGAAAACCTGCGGCCCTCTGTTAGACATTTGAAAATAGGTAGGTGGTTAGCCTTCCAGCATGACAACGATCCAAAACACACCTCCATAAAAACAACACAGTGGCTAATGGACAGAAAGGTGAAGGTCCTAGAGTAGCCTAGTCAGAGCCCTGACCTGAATCCTACAGAACATCTGTGGATGGACTTGAAGAGTGCAGTCCATCACTGCTCACCACAGAATCTGACTGAACTCGAACAGATCTGCAGGAAGAATGGGGAAATATTTCCCAGTCTAGGTGCACAAAGCTAGAGACATATCCAAACAGACTGACGGCTGTAATTAAAGCAAATGGTGCCTCCACAAAATATTAAATCTGGGGACTCATCACTTTTACAACACTGCTGTTCTAGTTTTAAATTTTTTATTAATTATCAGAAATTTCACTTCACACAAAAAATTCACTTGGACGTTGTAATGTGTAAGTCACACTTTTTAACTTCGGAATCATCTTCGGTCTAGCACTGGGTAGGCACGCAAGAATTGCTGCACAATTCACCTCTGCCAACACCTTACCTGAACCTCTTCAAATCCATCTCTGTCGCAACAGGAAACACTTCATCGAGGGAACAGGCATCTATGTCTATGGCCAGCCAGGAGTTGCATAGAAAATGCCATTTCTGCTCCGTCTGTAAATCCTGCACCATGACATTGCCTACATACCTGGAAAAAAGAAAAATCATTTAAATATAAAGACAGCTAAACTAAAAATAGCAAGATCAACAATTCTCAAAGAGGGCAAAATATGTTGTTACAACAACTGAATCCTCTTTGATGGCTGTGTTCTCTTAAAAGGAAGTAATCCTCAACGTCAAAATAATTGTGAGCTGAGAGATCTGGTACTCTCATTATGTTCTATGTTCACAGTGTTCTAGGTCATAACAAAAACATTAGAGAAAAGACATGCATTATATTTTACTATAATAGCTTCTGACTACATTTTGAGGATTTTTTGAGCGGCTTTGACATTTCTGTATTTTCCTACCAGGCAGGATGACTCCCTGAGGTGTTGTGCCACAGTCTGATGCCCTGAAGGTCTCCCAGGGAGAAGGGTGTAGTAAGCAGGAACACATCCACTGCAGCCCTCTCAAACACACGTTTCTTTGGATCAGTCAGGTGATGTGGTTCACTGTTTCCCTCTCTACCCAGCAGAGTGATTGTCACCTAAAACAGTTCAGTAATCTGTATTTTAAAACTGAAATGTTCAAAACTGAAATACATCCAAAATTACATGTACTGTGTACAGAGTTGAATGGAGGGGTGGAGGATAACAGTTAAGCTAAATGGGGAACAGAGGCAGGTTTTACCAGCTTTACCGTTTCCGGCGGTAACGCGTAGTTGCTGTGTAAAAGCCAAGATAAACTAGAGAAGAGCCGGAACTGAGGCTGTTGCACTGTGAGAGCAAGGGCTGGGTCGGGCTACTTACAGAGTCCCCAGATTTCACCGTAAAGCTGCAATCAGCAAAACCTCAACTTTGACTTCTAAATGACAAGATACAATACACATACCTTGGCTATTTTAAATTATATATGGCAGGATTGAATAATAAGAATACTTATTTTGTTAAGTTGCATGAAATGTCATTCAGCGTTTAAAAGACTGTGTAAAGACAAATCAATATTATAAAGGTCAATCATGGTGACCATTAAAATGTCACATGCAACAGCACACATTGTCACAGAACATTTCTCTCAAAATGTAATCAATGACATACAAGGTATTCTCACCGGAAAAAAGCTAATTACAACCACTGAGCAGAGTAAGCCTTAATAATGGTTTGGACTTGAAAATGTTCATAAGAAAACCAAACCCAGATAAAAGATACTAGTACAATGAAATGTGATTTGGAACAAGCCTGTAGATGCCTAATTAAGGATAAAAACTATACAGTATAACACTCAGTACAAGGTAATAAAATAACTTTGTATAAGCAGAATAATTTAATGAGGTGTCCAGAATACAGTGTACACGGAATATGAATTAAGTGTCTGATACTGGAAGCTAATAGTCAGTAGTTCAGCAAAGTGTAAAAGCTTGAATGAATAAATGCATCTATTATTAATCACAGATATTATGAATAAAGATGTGAACCGCTCTGTGGAGGTTTTGGATTTCTTTGGCGTGTTTCACATATCAGACAGTGATTGGTATATTTATTATAGTGACGTTCCAAGTAAAGCTTGCCCTAAGACGATGTGCAAAGACATCTCCTCCTTCAGGAGAGGAATGTGAAAACACCTCTCTAGTGACAAACTTTGCTCCGATACAAGTCACTTTAGACGATGTCAGACATTTTAGAGGACAGATACAAAAGAACCCACATTTTTGATTGGAGGGGTACTTTAAAAGGTTACTTTAAAGAGCAGAGCCTTTTCTGCCAAATCTAACCGTTCACCTATTTGCTATGAACATATCTACCTGAGAGGAAGTGGAAGCTCCTCTCCGAGCCCCAGTGCTGACACTCAACAGGTATCGGTACTCATCCATGGGGTCATTGTCCTCCAGCACAGTCACCTTCACCTGCCAACCAGCCAACAACATAAAGCATATTTCTTTTAAGAATATTTTTGTAAGTAAGATTGCAGTTGGGGTAATGTTACTTGATTTAATTACTCTGGTGCTTGAGATAAACCATACCTTGGCAGTGTCTTGATTGTCTTTACGTCGAGCCCACACAACCGCCAAGAGGTAGGCCACAAAGAGGGACCCCACAAAGCAGACTACCACAGGATTCTCAGTAAAAGTCCCAAACAGCTCTGCGGTGCGTGAAGGGTCGACTAGGTTTGGAGTGACAAAGAACGAGCCCCCAAAGAATGTGAGGTGGTCGCAGAGGCACTCGGTGAATAAGTGTGTGGTCTGATCACCGACCTTGGAAGACAACAACAATATTTACTGTCATTTAAGTCTAGGAAACAAATTACACATGACAGGCAGATAAATTACTGTAGTTACCCTGCATCCAGAGGGGCTCCACTCCAATATTGATGTATCCCAAAATTTACAACCGGTAGTGATGGAAGTAATCGATAAACTGGCATTGATGGATTTTATACCCGGACCTACAATGGGCCTCACTACAAGGTAATGCACTCCAGTGTTTCCTTTTAAAATCTTTGGGTCTAGTAGCCAAGTGTATCTCTCATCTGTATAACACACACACACACACACACACACACACACACACACACACACACACACACACACACACACACATATACACACACAGGTACTAAAGTCATGTATCAAATCAATAACAAATTTGAGGAAAAAAAACATACTGTCTTCACCACTAAACAGAGATCTATTACCTTGTGTCTTTCCGTGGTGGGGCATGTCTGTCATCGCTACATATTTTTTTTCTGTGGGGTAGTCCTTATAACCAAGGAACAGTTTGAAGCGAAAAGGATCATTTGAAGGCGCCATCTTTAAAAGGTAAATTGACATAGTTGCAAAAGTTGTTATATCAGAAAAGCAAAGATAATGCTCATAATTTAAACACAGTAGAGTAGCGATGCGCTATGTCCCAGACTTATTTTCAGATTTTTCTGATAGCCTCATGTCAGAACTCCTCCATGATAAATTAACTGAATAAGTTAATAAGTTGAATTTTGTTGATTTGTGAAAATTATGTTGCATTTTTGATACGACTCTGAGAGGAGTCTGAGTATGGTTTTAACACGACACTCTAGTACTGTCTTAAAGAAAGGTAAACTCTCAAATAATGACTGTATTTTGAATTCTATTCAGTTTGAATGTGTCATGTCATCATATTATCACAGAATGGGTGTCAACATATTATCAAATATATATTAAGTCACCATCCCTGAAAATGATTATTTGACAGTATTGATTTGTTGATGTTATTGTGTCACTAACAACTACTTCTGCAGAAGAAAATATTTCATGTTTTACATACTGTGCTTATTAACTGTTCAATTCATATATTTTTGATGTTTGAAGGTCGGATTTGTTCTCTTCATCTGAATGTGTTCTTGTATGTTTAATGAGGAATGGGTAATGACAAAAAACACAAATGTTTATAAAGTTTTGGTTTTAAACATTAAGAAATACCTCTTCAAGTAATAAAAGGCCTCGTGCTCAAAACAAAGGAAACAGCGTTTTCCCATTTTGGAGGGGGAAACTGAACGTCTCACCTTCAGAACACACTCTGCAAAAAGCTAGACATTAAAATATAGCAGACCGAAGCCACAAGGCAGTCTAGTCTTGTCCTCTACGACCCGGTTCTGCCGCCCTGCACCCTGAGAAGCTGTGAGCTGTGACCACACGACCCTTCTTTCACAGCAGAAAGTCTGGTGAGATGTGTGGCTAGTTTTTTTTTTTTTCGATGAGCAGGTCTGGTGATGTTGGTATTTGAAATTAAAGTTGTCCTTTTATTAAAAGTATAGTGATGGTAATAGCATTAAATGTAGCTGTTGTTAGGTTTAACTGCTCTCTCTTCGTACCATAGCTTTTGCCATCTACCCATTCACAAAGATGATAACTTTTTAGCCAGTTTAATCATATATTTAAATATATAATCTGTAGTTAGAAAATAAACTGACAATACCCAAGTTGTCTATGATCTTTCATTCGGTCTTTGCAAAAGAGATGTGGTCCCTCGAGCGATCCTTAACATATGAGATTGATAGAGAAATATTCTTGAAGAATGACAAAGACTAGCGTCTCTTACTTTAATAGGTATTAAACCTTCGCCGAAGTTAAATATATAATCCTGTCCTACTGAAATTCGGTGTGGTGCTTTCAGGGAGGAACAAAATTAATGTCTTAATTTTGGTTAATAACATTAATTAGACACATTATTAATTAATAACATGATTATTTTTAGCGATAATAACCCTAAACTCATGATATCAAAATAACACAGATATGTTTGGCAAGAGAAGAAGAATTGTATGATGATGTGAGCAATTGCAGTTGAGCACTGTTGCAAGCATTAATAATAACAGAGCAATGTGATATGTCCATAGCGTCAAAGTAGACCAAAGCTGATATGAAGTTCTTAATACATGTTTTAGAACTGGAGATAAAAACATTTCACTGGACCTTTAACACCAACGTGGTGTCAGCTGAAGGAATGTCTATGACCGTTGTGCTGTAGTTTCCCAGGTCCAAAACAGTGGTGTTCACCTGCTGTCCAACAGGGCTTGGCAACATAATCTGTGGACCAGGCAAAATACCAGAAAATACATAAAAATAACAGATTTTGCTGTGGCTCCTCTAGAGCAGCTGAGTTGGTTTGAGAGTACTGAGTGCAGGGCCAGCGGTTTGATCCCCAGCTCCTCACGGCCACATGCAAACGTGTCCTTGGGCAAAATACTTAATCCCGAAATTGCTCCCAATGGTTGGCCAGCACCTTGCATGGTAGCTATCTATCATGTGTGTGTGAGTGTGTGAATGGGTGAATGAGAGGCCAAAATTGTAAAGGGCTTTTGGGATTTTTTTTTTTTAGCTTATTTATTTTATTATTTGAAAGGAGCCTTCAGTTCTGCGTTGTTAGTCTGTTATTTATTTTAAGTAAGTTTTACCAATATTTATACTATTTTGTTTTATACATGTTATGTGTCTTATAGTTTGGTTCAATAAAAGAAATAAAAGTTCCAAAAGGTTTCTGTATGCTGTAACTCATAGTTGTATGGGGTATTTGGCAGGTTAGACCCGGGATCGGCCAAGAAAATTGCAATCGGTGCACCCCTATATTTATCTTATTTAATCTCTACATGGTCACACGTTTACACACATACACACCAGCAGACAGAGGAAAGAGGAAACACTGAATAGGGTATAATTGGTTGTATGGGTTTGGTAATTAGTATATTAAATGGTCATTTAGTGGTGTTGAGCGTTCCTCCCTCTAAAGCTGACGAAGCAAAACCAGTGCAGTATAGTGTATTATCTATCATATAAACAGTTAATTGTATTTGTTTAATTAATATTGTGCATTTTATAATATCTATTTTATTTTAATTATTATTATAAAGGATTAAGAGTATTAAGAGTCCTTACCTGTGCTTCCTGCAAGAATGAGAAGCTCTCATGGTGTACACAGTTGTTGCCATGGTACCAGGTACAGATCGAATTAAGTTAAGTAGAGATAAAATAATAATAGATCCCACAATTATACATGGAGCTTGCTATATAAAAAAGAAAGGCTTTTATGGTAATTAACCTAGTCCTTCAGCCTTGGTATATGTAGGGAGTCTCTAGTTATCAGATGAAGAACATTATAGTCCCTTGTCCATACACATGTGCTGGCTTGGCTTCACTCGATTAGACTCGGCATGTCAACCCAGCATGGCAGGAATTTGCAGGTGTGTTTGTATCTCCCTGCTGATATTTCAGCAAACCTCATTTGCCTTTGATTTAAGTCATATTAGACATGAATGCATAAAAAGAACCAGATGTAGCGTTCAAGGTGGAGCCTGCTTCATTCCTGTGAAAGTTGTTCAGTGGCTCATGAAACCAAAATAGTTAAACTTCCACGTCTAAAATACCCAGATGATCGGCACTAAACTCTGCATGAGAAGAAATGTTGGAGTTGTGAATCTGTCAAACAAACACAGAGCTTTCCCCCAGGAGACCAGAGTCCATGTCCCGTGTGAAACCAAAAGTCAATAGTGACATTTTGTGAACCACCTTCCAGGGAAGTAGTTATGTATGTTACTCATCCCCGATTTTTTTTCTAATGCTAACCAAATATTTCTGTTGCTTAAATTAAAGAAGAGCAGCAATTATCGTAGTGTCACTGTTTTACACACAGGTTTACGTTACTGTTTTACCCAGAAAATGGCAGTATGTGTTGAGCTGGGAGGAGAACGGGTAGTATTTATGTTCAGAAGTGTACTTGGTGGAATTTCGGTAGCCTATTTTCTTGTGATAATATATTAAATTAAAATCTATTTCCATGTGTATGACACTCGGACATGAGCAATGTTAGCATGTCCAGATTAGCTTAGGACCATGAAGGTGGCCCTGTGCATATTTAGTCTTGGGAGAACATCAGCATAGCTGGTCATAAAAGATGGCATATCTATAAATACTTTGCATATAATGCTTCATCAGTATAAAAGAACTGTGCTTCCTGCTGTGGAGGGACTTGTCGTGTACCTCCTAGTACTGTAATAAAGCTGCCCTTAACAGAACATCCTGCTGTGTTTTCTTCCCTGTGTCGGTCTCTCTGAAAGTCAAAGCTATCAAAGTGTATTCAGATATTTCCATTTTTCTACCTGTCCCCTATTTCTATTTATCATTTCCTTATTCTGCTAATTTATACTTCTATCCTACATTACAGAGAGGGTATTGTACTCAATATTTAACTGAATGTATTTGACAGCTTTAGTTATTTTGCAGATTTAAATTAATAAAATAAAAAATATGACTCAACTAATACATTGATATATTATTATATGTTATGATACCCAGCGTATGAAGCAAATGTAATCATCACCATCTTCAACAGTTGCAACATTATAGTAATGAACACATTAATTCATATAGTTATAAATTACTGATATACATCATTCATCAATAGGTTTACTTTTGGTGCTCTAAATGTGTGTTTTTCTTAAAAGAAGGCATTTGTCCCTACAGGTAACACTCATTCAACAGGAGAACAGAGCATAAAACAATTCTCAGAAGCTGAACTGACCTTAATATCCTGACTCAAGTTCTTCACAGGGATACGGGAGCCATTTTTTCTTGTGATTAATAGACTACCTATTTTGCCACTGATGTTCCCTCTCTCATTCCAGGAAAATGGGTTTTTGTCTAGAATCAGCATCTATAAATGTAGTCAAAGAGAAAAGCAGATTTAAACCCAAGCAGGTCAGACGCATTTGAAAATTGAGAAAAACACAAGATCTTACATGGATACCATCCTCTGTAAACACCAAACCGGGGCCACCCCCTAAAAGTTAATGGTTTGAGTCAACTATGACGGATGAACAGGGGCCATATTCACAAAACAGCTTAAGGCTAAGAGTAGGTGCTAACTTGCTGATTTAGGAGTAACTCTTAAAAATAAGGGGCATTTCACTCACATTTTAGGACTCCTAACTTTTTAAGATAAGTATAATTCACAAAGCATTTTAGCGCTAAAAGTAGTTCCTAAGTCTATAAAAATGTAAGAGTCCTCTCGACTCAGACTCCTATGTCACAAGTAGAGAGTAAATCAGGAGCAACATAACATGGCGGCGGCAGTCAACATTCTGGAGAGATCAAATGCCTTAATGGAGATGGCATTATGATCGTAGTAGAGTTGGTCATGCCATCACATTACCAACAAATAAAAACCACCCAATATCACCAGAGATTGTTACAACTCTGTGGTATTTGGAAACTGGAAAAATGCAGCTGTGCAGCAGATCTCAGCCTCTCTCAGCTGTTGGTCAGGAGGATTTTGCACCAGACGATAAATGTCCTATCCAGACCCCACATAGTGCAGCAGTTCATTCCCTTCCCCATTGAAGTGTTTCTATCATAAATTTACTCTTAGCCAATCACTGTGGGCATAGAAGGTATGAACATAATGTCATCCATAGCAACAAGGTCAACCCTGCCCTCTAGTCTTAGCTTAGGGGTCCCTCCGACTCTGAAATGTTTTGTGAATATGGCCCCAGGTCTTTTACTATGGAAATCTTATGTTTGCTTATCACAGATGATGAACAAAGGCATTTAAATATAGGTTTAACAGGTTAAACATGATAAATATGTATGTAGGTTTAATGTAGCTGAGCTGAACTTATAACTGGGAAGTGATTGGATACTACGGTATATTTCTCATATCTGTACGTAGGGTGCATTGACAACAAGAAAGAAAACATCAGTAATGTTGAGTGCTGAATTAAAAACATGCACGCACGCAGGCACACACACACACACACACACAAACTCAGATCTCCTGACTTACTCGTATATCCACAGATTCATCTGGAGGTAGCATATTAGACAGTTGTGCTGGGAGAGAAAATGAGAGGCTTGAACTGTTGGGTAGACTGATAGACTCTGTGTGCAAACTTTCCGGTGTCACTCTGAGGGAAAAGATATAGACTCATTTAATGAAATAAATTAATAACTTAATTGGTCATTAGTTATGCTATGTGTTCTACTATTGCTACGACTACTACTACAGGTGCTTTTGAGATTTTGGCCCTGAATGTTTTTAAGGAAGACTCAAATTATTTCAATAGTGGATGTGCATATGCGGATGTGTGCGATCCAAAGCTCTTGCAGTTCGTTATTTCAGTAGGATTTTAACAGGATTTAATGTCACAAGGGGTTAGGGTTAGGAAAGGAAAGAGAAAAACTATACACCCAAAATGTTTCAATGTGGTCAATTTGTAACATTAGCCTTATAGAAATATAGGCCTCATGGACTATTTTTGATAAAAGCAGTAACCAACTGGCTGTAGCACCCAATGATTCTTAAACTTTAAAGACCCTCCCAGTACAGTGAAATACACTTATAACTCTCTTTTTAATAAGATGAGGAGATCGATTACACTCTCATATCTGTCCAATCATAATGTCTAATTGGTTAGCTAATAGATTAGCATTAAGAACAGACGTTGGCTCTGTTCGAAGGTAAAAAGCTAGCCTGGGAACCTGATGAATCTGTTGAGCTTATGTTTCATTTTGCCCTGGCACATGTGTGTCACATGTCTGTCCCCCTCCCATTAAGATAGATTTGCAGCTGACTAGGCCCTGGGCCAGACAATCAAAACCATTTATCTCATACAGCAGATTTAAGATGAGGATTGAGAAGGGAGTGCCATGCTTGTAGTTACTGAATATAACTGCCATACTGTGTCCAGCAGAACTTACCAGGCTCACAAAACTAGAATCAAACTGTCAAACTAGGCAGTGCTGATCAAATATGAATCAAGATTCTGTCACTGTTTTGCCTATTTCTCTCCCAAATGTTTTCAGAAACACGTTTTAGTGTACAGTTCAGCTGTAATTTGCCATAGTTTTTGACCCAGTCGCCATTTTTTTCCTGCTTCAGAATGGACCAAGCACTGCCCCAACATGCAGAGCTATAGTGTTCTATTCCTGTGATTGGTTGGAGGCAGGCTGTCCTCATTCTCTGTTCATACCTACAGAAAGTAATGCACTGTAATATGTATGTAATCCATGCATTTATTAATGTAGAAGATATGTTCTGGGCAAAGAAGGAAATCAGGTGGCATGGTAGGAGAGCCGGAAAATCTGCGCAGCTAGGGGGACCGATGTTCGTGTCCTGGAAGTACTAAACCAAACCACAACTTTTTTGTAATCTTAATCAAGTTGTTTTGGTGCCTCATCTTAACCATCACACTCACCCACCGATTGCTGTTTCACAGCATAGAATGTCATATTTTGTAAGATATTATACAAGTTGTTGATGAGAGTACATTGTTGAAGGTCATGTGTCATTGCTCTAATTGGTTGTAGGTCTATCTTATTGTGTCCAGTGACATTTTGGTCTGCACGGATAACACCCCTTGGAAGTCTGAACTGAACTTAGAGATGATAGTTAGGAAAATCACCAACACCTCAAAACCTCACCAATTAACAGAAAAAAAAAAAACACACAAGACTATCTTTGGCTGGGTGAAGTAACTTCCTGAAGACTTGTCATCACAAATCGCAATGCAACCAGCAGAAAAAGTTACTGTTCTAGAAGCCAATAAATAGCCCACCATAAGCCCCTGTTTTTAGATATAAAGTGTTAAATAGTGCTTAAGAAGTGCAGGTAGAGACAGACTAGCCCCCCCCCCCCCCCCCCCCCCCCCCCATTTCCAATCTTTTTGATAAGCTACACAAACCTGCTGCTGGATATATATAGTCTTATATTTTCAACGCAGACATGCGAGTGGTAATGTCATCTTACTTTCGACCAGAAGGCATAAAGCATACTCCCCTATTTTTGAACATTGCTTTGGACATACTTTATTATCCCCAGGAGGACATGTTTCTTGTGCAATCGTGCTATCACTAAAAGCTTAAATCAACAAGACAGAACAGTGGTACAGAATAGACAGTAAATGAGTTACTGTCAACAATAAGACATTGCACATGATCTCTCTACTATATGTCTCAGCTTATGGCTGAAGTGACACTTACCTGTTAACTAACAGACCAATATGAGCGTGTTGGATGATAGTAGGCCCCTTGTTAACATCTTTAAATGCTAAAATTGAACTTTGTATATTGGTCAGAGCAAGGAGAAGGGCCTCAGAAATATTTTTCTGCAAAGGATAACACAACACAGTTATGGCAAGTGAGATGTTGTTAAAAAATGTTTCCCAGTCATCTGCAAATGCATTTTGTCATTCAGGTTAACAAGTGATGAATCACTGGCTGTGTGGAGGCGATTAAATCGAGTATTGCATCGTTGTCACATTTTTGATCATCGCTTCATTCGCGTCTATCGCAGGTAGCAGCCCAGGTAGCTAGCTAACTGAAGCTAAGCCCCCGCTCAACCTACTCTGCTGTTGTGCTAAATGGAAGTGATGCTAGTGCTAACAGGGATCGGAATGCTTCTAAAAAGAACAGAAATTAGCTCTCAGAGGAAGTGTGTGGCTCTTTAAAGAGCCGTTGTGTTGTAGTGAGATCAGGCTGTCAGTGATTTAACCTCTGAGCCGAACAGGTGCCCAGTCTCCTCATCTGCTTCACTCTGCACTGACGGCTTTCTTCTTCTTCTTCTTGTCAGGCCGCTGGGAGGTTTGTCCTGTCTTTGGGTTTTTTGTCTTGTGAATGTCCTGTTTTATTTTTGAAAGATAACGCTCCTCTCGTTCCAGGTCACTTGCCCTTCCTCTTGTGTCACCGGTCTGACGTCATTCCCTGATTCCCGATTGTTTCCACCTGTGGTTCCCCTGGCCTCATGTGTATAAATTCCGTGTCTTCCCCCCTGTTCCGCGCCAGATCATTTCGTACCTTCTGTCGAATGTATCCAGTGTTTTTTCCCACAGTCTTGTTCATGCCATCGGGTTTATTGTTTCCACGTTCAGGTGATAGTATTCCTTGTTTTGTTAAAGCAAGTGTAGTGTTTATGAATTCTTGTTTATCCATTGTTTTTCCCTCCTGGTTGGAGCGTCTTTGATTAATTAATTATTTTGTTCACTTTGCCTTTTGTTATTCCTCCTGTACGGAGCGACTTAGTTTAGAGATTTATTTCTTAACTTGCCTTTTGTTTTTTCCTCCTGGACGCAGCGACTTTATTTTGTACTTTGTTTTATTACTAGCGATTTTCTTTTTGATCCTCCTGTGCGGAGTGATTTTTTGTTTGTGGCTTTTGCTCTGTGCCACATTCCTGTCGTCAAGCTAATAAATTCAGTGTTGATCCGCGAACCTCCGCATCTGACTCCTCATTCCTGCCTGGGTCTGATACTTCTTCTGGATTTCTGGGAGACTAGACGCCTAAAGGCATGTCGCTGCCATCCACAGTTCCTAGTTATATCCATTATATTATATCCATAGGAACAGTCTGGTTTCCCCCAAGGACTGCAACAATGGCGGCTTTGGTGAGCTCGGTGATCCCCTGGATGTTTCACAGATCTTGGATGATGCTTACCGCAATCTCAACGCTGATTGGCTGTCGCGGCACAGCTTCACACGATGCCGCTTGAAAAGTTCAAATTTTTCAACTTCAAGCAACACACACGATGAGGCGATGGACGCATCATTGCTGCATCACATCGCTATTATCGTTTAAAACGCGTCGCCCAAAGCGACATCACGTGTCATCGCGTCATTTACATTGATTTTGAATGGTAGGTTGACGTTTTCATCGCCTCCAACGCTTTTGGTGCTGACAACATTTTTGCTCAAGTTTTTGGTACTAGACAAGCATGTTTTGCAGGATATGGTCCCTTTATACTTTTAGAGACTAAACTAAATCAGTGCACTCCACTTTACTGTAAGGCATTACGAGCCCTCTGCATTTTGTTAAATTGTATATTTCTTCTCTTATTTTCATACATGCACAAACCAAGAACTGAAGACCAATTGAAGGGTTAAAGAAGTAAAGTAATGTTATGATTTAACACTTACATTGGAAGAATAGTCCAGCATATTGCTTGCTCCTTCCACAATGATGTTGGCTGCAGCATGTATTTCATCCATGGTTTCTGTACTTTCTCTCACAGCCATGCGGAGGAGAGATAAGCTGAGGTTTGCAAACAATAATGAAGCCTCTTCCTGGAGGTGGGAATCAATTATTGCAATTGTAGGTTTTTATGTCAGAAGTAACCATTTTTTTTTGTTCAATAATACCCTCTTATACAGTGCCTCAAATACACATAAAACTTACAAGGCCGGGCTAAGGCAGCCTTGCCCTTCTAGTATCCATTTAAAAAGAGAAAAAAACAGTGACTTTCTTTTCTCCCTCCTAATGCCATTTTTACTCAGTATGGCATTCACTGGACAGTACCTGAGCAAAGGAGCTGAGTTCAGTGCCTCGCTTGACAACAGCGGTAAGTCCTCTGGTTATCACCTGAACTTCTCCTGGAATGCTGATGGGAGCTTCTTTTATTGCGTCAATTATTATGTCCAGCATCTGCTCGCGAAGCTTCAACAGACACAAGTATTACATCTATGATTCATTTTGTTACTTAGTTTATTAATCAATTGTTTATCTTTCAACCAAATGAAGAAAAATGTTTCTCATGTCAAAGCACGCCTTGGAAATCTCTGGACCATTTCCCTGTCAGTCCTTATACAGGCTGTTCTCAGCCACTGTTTATACATATAACTTCAGAAAGTAATGCACGGTACTTTTTGCATATTCCATGTATTTATTTTGTGTTACTCCACATATTTATTACTGTAGAAATCAATGCAGTGTATTTTGTGTGCATTACAAGTATTAAAAACAAGAAACATAGTATGCGACCTCTAATCTCCGCTCAGGTAGGAAAGTCAGGGTGATGGATATGACCAGAATCTATGTCCCAGCGGCAGTGTTCGAGTCCCAGAAGAATTAAGCCAAACCAGAACCTTTTCTATCATAACCAAGTGATTTCGGTGCCTAAACCTAGCGTAATCTTTTGTTTTCTAAATGTAACTGTCACAGTCCTCTACCGATCGCTGTTTCATGTATTGTGCATAACTTTTCACAAGATATACAAACCTGTTGCTGAGAATACATTGACTTATACCAGCCCTTTTCCACATTCAATTGCCACATTGTCAATGAGTGTGTCTTGTGCATTAGTATCCTGAGTATGATTAGTCTTCCTGAGTATCTTGGTTATCTGAGAATTTGCAACGCCATAACACGTCATATCATTAGGGTCCAACACGGTAGCAGTACAATTTGGCCTCAATGGCTGGCACAGGATCATAGCACAGGGATTTAAAGTGCTATAAACCACATGCCACATAACAAACACACACACACACACACACATTCATACACTGATGGCAGAGGCTACCATGCAAGCTGCATATGCTTATCACAAGATCATCTAATCTTTCAAACTCACATTCACACATTTGCGAACAACTGAGGGTTCAGTATCTTGGCCAACGAAATGGCTGCAAATGGCTGGAGCCTTATATCAAAGTGGAAGACGTGCTTTTCTCCTGAGCTGCAGCTTCAGTTACATTGCACATGTGTCAGAGCCTTCAGTTAACAACTTTGTTTATGTGTTGTACATGTGAATGTCATATACTGGTTTTGAGAAGCCTGGATATAGTATTCTGATAGAAACAGGATATTGTGGCATGTAAACACACCTTTTCTAGGTTCCTGAATATTCTGTGTTGGTACAGAGCATAGTGGCAGAGATGGTGAAAAATATGCCAATAAGATTGAAACAAGGATAAGGCTCGGAACTGGGATATTCATTAGTATGGAAACATACTCACTGGTTGTGCTTTGCTTCACCAATTTTAGTGTGTACTTTACTGTATCCACAGTCTGGTAGAGTGCATTTACCTTTTGCCTATCATCTTTTTTTGATTCATCAGATTGACCATTCAGTTTGTTGGACACTGAATGGAAGATTTGTCCCACAGTTTCTCCTGACAATATTGCTTGTTTCTTTAGCTGAGCCACAGCATTTTCCACTGTAGCTTTAAGATCATCTACTGAAGAGCTGACATCCAGCACCTGCAGAGAAAAAGAAACATTCTTACTGTAGCAGAAAAGAACATTTTTGCATTTCCATAGATATTGTTCTGTTAGTTACCATATTTATGACAAACCTTTGCAGTTATAGTGGTGCTGGCCGCAAAGCTGCTATTTTTTGCAGTTGCTGTAATAATCAGGTTGTAGTCAGAACTGCTGTCCCCAAGAGGAAGGAAGACAGACTTTACGACATTGTTATAACTGCAACGCAGATGATTACCTGACAAATTTCAAACATGAAAATATTTTCATTAATAGACTTCTGGGAGAGTACTTACAATGTCATACTTGAAAGTTAGATTAGTCAGTCCTCTTATCTGAGAAACGTTTGCTAACGTAAATCACTTACCTGAATTTGTCTTAAAACAATACTGACAGTTAGCACAGGGAATTGCATTATTGCAAATTATATTGAAAGCATCAAGTACTGTTCTGTTCTGCTTTGAGATGCTACAATTAAGGCTGTCAAAATTGTTGGTGGCTGTTGGTGGAGATGTATCCCCGGTGATAGCTGTGGTAGTGATGTTACTAACAGTACCAGGTGATGTAAAGGCAGGAATAGGGTTGGCGGGTGTGGTAGTGGTGCCAATAATAGTGCCAGGTGATGTAGAAGCTGGGTAAGGGTTGGTAGGTGTGGTAGTGGTGCTACTAATAGTGCCAGGTGATGTAGAAGGAGGATAAGGATTGGCAGGTGTGGTAGTGGTGCCACTAACAGTGCCAGGTGATGTAGAGGCAGGACTAGGGTTGACGGGTGTGGTAGTGGTGCCACTAACAGTGCCCGGTGATGTAGAGGCAGAACTAGGGTTGGAAGGTGTGGTAGTGGTGCCACTAATAGTGCCAGGTGATGTAAATGCAGGACTAGGTTTGGTGGGTGAAGAAGTGGTGCCACTAACAGTGCCAGGTGATGTAGATGCAGGACTAGGTCTGGTGGGTGAAGTAGTGGTGCCACTAACCGTGCCAAGTGATGTAGAGGCAGGACTAGGGTTGGCGGGTGTGGTAGTGGTGCCACTTACAGTGCCAGGTAATGTGGAGGCAGGACTAGGGTTGGCGGGTGTGGTAGTGGTGCCACTTACAGTGCCAGGTAATGTGGAGGCAGGACTAGGGTTGGCTGGTGTGGTAGTGGTGCCATTAACAGTGCCAGGTGATGTAGAGGCAGGACTAGGGTTGGCTGGTGTGAAAATGGTGCCACTAATAGTGCCAGGTGATGTAGAGGCAGGACTAGGGTTGGCGGGTGTGGTATTGATGCCACTAACAGTGACAGGTGATGTAGAGGCAGGGTAAGGGTTGGTAGGTCTGGTAGTGGTGCCACTAACAGTGCCAGGTGATGTAGAAGAAGGGTTAGGGTTGGTAGGTGTGGTAGTGGTGCCACTAACAGTACCAGGTGATGTAGATGCAGGATTAGGGTTGGCAGGTGTGGTAGTGGTGCCACTAACAGTGCCAGGTGATGTAGATGCAGGATTAGGGTTGGCAAGTGTGGTAGTGGTGCCACTAACAGTGCCAGGTGATGTAGATGCAGGACTAGGGTTGGCAGGTGTGGTAGTGGTGCCACTAACAGTGCCAGGTGATGTTGAGGCAGGACGGGCGGTGGTTACATCATCTTGTAACTCTGTAGATGATGATGATGATGATGATGACGATGACGATGATGATGATGATGATGAGGATGATGATGATGATGATGAAGATGAAGATGTCTCTATGGTGTATGTTTTGTAAAGAGGTACGACATCCGCTTTGGTATAAAAGACATAGGACATAGTTTAGCATATTATTAGTATAGTATATATTATTATTGTTGCAAAACTGTTTTTGGAAACTTGATTTAGTCGTTAAAACAGTGAAAGACCAGCAAAATTAAAATATTTTAATGGTGTGGAGTTAATTTTCTAGCATGAAATAAACTTTGTCCCTTATTTATCCAAGGACATACATGAGAGAGAAAACTACTCTCATCATTAACCCTGCATTACCCACAAATTAACTAGTTGTCTGAACCCAAAATGATTCACAGATCAAGGCAAGATTATTCACAGAGCTTTATATTATTTTACTGGCTATTGTATACATACCAGAAGTTATCACCACAGTGACTTTCCGTTTCTTAGATTTAGCATATGCGAGAATATCATGGTTCACAATGTATTCAGTCCCACCATGCATTGTTGTTATAAGTGGCCTTGTTTTTGCTTTTTTGTAGCAGTCCTTTTCTATGTCTCCCTGTAAAACATGCAAATTCATTACATCACTGGCAAAATGTTTCAGATTTTCCAATTCAGAATTAATTTATCAGACATACTGGCCAGTCACTGTCATCTCTTGGGTCCTCAATGTTCCACACAATCAGTGGACACTGTGCTTGTCCTTCGCAATTCATTTTAATTTTTGCATTTGTGTTCTCCTTTGTTGGGTTGCAGCCTTCAGTACAAGTGAGACTATGGTGCAATAAATACAAAGAGGAACTGGTTAATACACAACAAGAAAGTTTTCATCCAGAAAAACAAGCTGCCATGACTGATAAACAATTTTATTTCTCTGTTTTATGTGGCAATAAACGAAGAAAAAAAAAACAGCTTTTGCTCTAAAATTAGTGAGATATGTGAACTCTTTTAAAAGGCGTTTCATTTGTGTCATTTGTGAAACTCAGTTACACATGGAACACTTTAGAGTAGATGTGGAGAACACAGAAGAGAGCGTCAGGTTCAGTGCTCAGTGAGCAGAGCAGATCAGTTTCAAGTACCTTAGCCAAGTTGGTGCGTTCGGCTCGGGGGTAAAGGTGATGCATATGGATTCAGTTTTTTCCACTTTATTATCGCCGATTTTTATCACATTAAAATTATACTTATTAAATTGAAGTGGATCTGGAAGGCAGCTTCCTACAATGGTGTAAGTCAGTCCCACCCATCTTCCTTGGCATCCACAGGGATTCTCTATGAATCAACAAAGACAGTCTCATTCTTCCACTATAACAATTAACATGCTGATACGTTTTTTGGAACTTTTTAACCATAGAAATAGAGTGGGAATAGAATGGATATTTAAATCAACTTAGCAGGATGGTCAGAATGTGTGACATGTGACAAACTGTGTAGTGGGCTAACTTCTGCATGAACTTCCACAAAAAACAACTTGGGTTAGGGTTGTCCGGAAGTGGGGAATGCTAGATTTAATTGGTTCATATTTCTATTGGTAAGTCATCAAAATGTATTCAATAAACAGAGTTCTTAAACTAGTGAGTGTGACACACTTTACAGCCCCACTGACGTGTTGCCACCATAACAGCTAACAACAATCGTCACTTTTTCATTCTACGTATTTCTATGGGTCTGACACTTATGATACTTTGTGAACAGCAGCAATTTCTATGTCTCTATCTCTCATCAATATTGTAAGAAGGCATTTTGCACATCTAATTTCTGCCCATACCCTTTGGCCTTGGATGAGTCTTTCGTCTTCTGGCTTAAGAATAAAGCTTTACTCTGGGATGTTTTGGTAATATGAACGATGAGACAGCAACTATAAGTGATATATATATATATACCGGCCACTTTATTACGTGCGCCTGTCCAACTGCTTGTTAACGCAAATTTCAAATCAGCCAATCACATGGCAGCAACTCAATGCATTTAGGCATGTAGACACGGTGAAGAGGATGTGCTGCAGCTCAAACCGAGCATCAGAATGGGGAAGAAAGGGGATTGAAGTGACTTTGAACGTGGCATGGTTGTTGGTGCCAGAGGAGCTGTTGTGAGTATTTCAGGAACTGCTGGGCCCGTTTCACAAAGCAGGTTTAGTGAAAACTCTGAGTATGTTAACCCTGAAATGAGGGAAACTCTGAGTTTTCCGTTTCACAAAGGGAGGTAACTCAAACCAGAGACAGAGGGGTAACTCTAGCCTGTTTCACAAAGAGAGGTAACTTAACCTCTCGGTCAGTTACCATGGTAACATGCTCTCTGAAACTAACCTGGTCGGGACCAGGTTAGTTTCAGAAAACCTTGAGTTTCTCTCTGTCTCCGCCCTCTTTCAGCCACACACGGTGTTTCATTTCCTCATTCATTCAGTCAGCAGGCGAGTTTTGGCGAAGTATAGTTCTGCTATAGTTCCGTCTGTTTTTTCAGAAAATCACTGAAAACATCAGACATTAGAAGTTATATTAGGTGGCGACTATTTCACTACCATGGCGTGTCCTTCTGATAACAATCCCGTGGATGAAGCTGCAGCATTACTGCGCAGATAATTATATATTCGTCGGGAGATGATTATCAGACTATTGATTATAGATGTTCTTGCATTTCCAGGCAATTCTCTGTTTGAGCGGTACCGTTTCATATCACAGCGGATATTCTGTGTTGCGCTGCGTTTTTTTGCAAACGGGAGTTTTTGTATACAACGTATAAAAGTCATTCAGTAGGCCTACATTAGAAGTTATATTAGGTGGTGACTATTTACACTACCATGGCGTGTCATTTTGATAACGATCCCGTGGATGAAGGTGACGCATTCGCAAAGAGAATTAAATATTCGTCGGGAGATGATTATCAGACGTCCTTAATATGCTGCAGCCATAATTACAAAATGAATGAAATGGATCTTTTGAGCAAGTTGAATGTATTTGACTCAGCGTTTCTAAATATAATTCCAGCTTTTCTTGCAATTCATAGGTTCAAAAGTGTGTGCTTTTAGGTGGGTTACCGGTATATTAACTACTCCTATACTGTATAGCATTCTGATCCAGAATATCACCTATAATGCGAGGGGGCTGAATACGGCACAACACCGTTTCATGTCACAGTCCATCTCACCCCTCCTTACATTTCCAACATTAACAACCAGTAATGCTCTCATATCACAGCAGATATTGTGTGTTGCGCTGCGTTTTTTTTTGCAAATGGGAGTTTTTTATACAACATTGATATGTTGTATAAAAAACAGCCACTTACGGTAATATTTACTTTACGATGTAAAACCTGCTCAAAATGAGGCGTCACCATGAGACTGTGCTGAGGTTTTACCTGTTTGAAAAATGTTTTTATGTTTCATCTTAAGCTGCGCTTCTCCCCCGCGGGGTTGCACCTAAATGAAATAAATTAATAGGCTCCCACTCAAGCAGTTCCCCCTGTGATATTACTGTGATTGCAACTGGACTACATTTAAACTTATGCACTGACCCGAGCCGCAATGTCCTCCAGCACCGTCTCCCTCTCTTTTGCTGCTGCAGCGGTGTAAACCTGCTCAAACTCTCTGTTTGAGCGCATTAATATTTCCATTTCCAGTTGTAGCGTAGCCCTTCGCTTCCCCGTTGCCATGGTGACTCGTCGAATCAGGGCTCCATTCATGCTGTCTTTTTTTACTTGTGGTGCACGCGCTTAACTCCAGGTCAAACTACTCTGAGTTGATCAACCTAACGCAAATCTGCTGTTCTGGAACCGAAAACTCAGAGTTTCCTATCTCAGAGTAGATCAACTCAGAGTTCCGGGTAAGACTCAGAGTTTTTTGAACCTGCTTTGTGAAACAGGCCCCTGATCTACTGGGATTTTCACACACAACCATCTCTAGGGTTTACAGAGAATGGTCCCAAAAAGAGAAAATATCCAGTGAGCGGCAGTTCTGTGGGCACAAATGCCTTGTTGATGCTAGAGGTCAGAGGAGAATGGCCAGACTGGTTGGAGCTGATAGAAAGGCAACAGTAACTAAAATATCCACTGGTTACAACAGAGGAATGCAGGAGAGCATCTGTGAACACACAACACAACCTACTTTCCAGCAGATAGAAGACCACGCTGACCCTTTATTAAGCACCAGGTGCACCTAATAAAGTGGCCGGTGTATAATGGTATGTCTGGCTGGCTAGCTTATCGCCTACCGCAGCAGCAAAGTGTTACTTCCATTCTCAGGGAGCACATCATTTACTAATTACATTAATTCATGCGGTTACACACTAGCACATCCACTGTGTAGTATTTCCCCACTGTGAGGTGGTCCTCAATGCTATCAGAGTTTGGCTAACATTAGCACATCTGTCCTGCAATTTTGGATTTGGGAAAGTTTAGGCCACACTTCAACTACCTCGACTAATACTATTCCAGATAGCATTTCATTTGTCAAACACATCGGTGAGAACTTTTTACTTGGATCATTTAAAATTCAGTTTAAAGTACAAGCAATTAAGATAAACATCTAAACATCATACGGACAACACTGTACTGTATTACTAGGACAAACCATTATGACGTAAAGAACTACAGTATATTTAACAATGCAATACTAAATTACAGTTAAATACATGAACTAATTTATTTCAATGTCTACTACATGGATCATTAACTTGTGAGGATGGTGACTTTTTGCTTGCTTTAGTCTGGCTTCAGCTTCATATTAAATACCTTTTTACAGGGTTATTTCTTAATATGTGTTAGCTGTAAACATTACAAAGTCAGCCAGAAACATTCTTCACCAACTCAGGTACAGTAACAATGCCTAATTAGCTAGTTACATTTGATAAAATATTCCAATATAAAGCGTGACTAACCAAGGGTATTAGGATTTAGCAAACTTCTTTACATGGATTTTCTTTGTCTAGCAATCATCAACAAATCCAAATATGTTACTTTATGAAACTAATGAAATCTATGAAATAATTAATAAATATGAAACTTACAAAATATTTAATACTTAAAAAAAGCAGTATTCTTACGGCATGCCCACTCGTATCTTCTTGTGGGGTCAGTTAATTTGAATGGTTCCTTTACTGAAAGTGTGATCTTTAGATTTCTGGCAGCTATTGTATCCGGTGTTGCAATTGGGTGCGTTGCAGATCTGACAATTCTTATACTTCTCTTTCTCTGAAAAAGAAAATTAACACAATTATTTATAAGAAATGCATTATACACTTCAAATCATAAAAATTATGAAAAAAATTAGTAGAGCTGGAGGAGATAAGTATTGTTCCCCTTATATAAAAACTGTTGAAAGTAAAACAAAAACATTTTACCCTTTTCAACAAACGTTCATTATGACCATTTAGTTTAACAACTGAATCCTTGCTGCAGAAAGCAAACATATCCACATCCACTTCCAAAGACGAGAATATATTCCATACTCGAAGTTTCACGTGTACAGATCCTGTAACAAAATATTCAATATTCAGCTCATATCGACATGATATGCACATATACACAGGTGAAATAATGGTCTAATTTTGAGATTGCTGTTGGTTAAGTGTTTCACAGATCATTGTATCACAATGGTATTTAGCCTCATACTATACCATATGTGGCCCCTGTTTTCGATGTGTCTTCTATACCTTGAATTGGGTGTCCAATGTGAAAAATGTTCTTGTTTGTAGTCATTTCTCTGGTCTCAGAGTATGAGCTGTTGTCTCCAGTCAGACTGAAGAGGAGCAGCACAGGCGCTCCCCGTACGAGGGAAACCCCTACTGCAATATCTTGAGAGTCTGTAGAATTATCCCTCTCTGTCAACACAGAGGCCTGTAGCCCTGCTACTTTCTCCAACACACACATCTGCAGTATATGAAGAATTACACAACAGAGAAACACTCATCACTTGTGCACAGGGCTCTGCAAACAGACTTTTCTTAGGAAAAATTAAAGAAAAACTAAGGGCCATTGCTGTGAGAAAATGAAACAGTGAAGAGAATGAGACAAAACAATAGAATGAAGGAGACGAATTCTATTCAATTGTCTTTCTTGTTCAAATAAGCACTTGGCTGTAAAATAAAAAGATGTTTCTAAACCTTTTGATAACAATGCAACTCAAATGTTAAAGATGGATGAAGTTGAACTTTCATTAAACCTGATTGATTATAAGCCTGTGAATATTCTCATTTGTCCAGGTCATCGTTATCCTCAAAGCAATTTCAGTCAAAAGCAACTGAAAATATGCTTACTGTATCTTGAAGCTGAAAAAAACTGTTTGTATTTAGACTCATTGAATGATAATGGCACCAAGCTATGGTTGAACTGCTTTTGCTCTCGTGTTATTCTTCTATTTTAATGAGTAGTGCCAAATCACATTACTGACAGCCAGTGGTTGAAATTGTGAATCTTTCAATGCAACTTCTGAAGCACTGTGGGTAAGCAAATGGATTAAAATGGGTGAAGAACATAGACTAAAGCAAATTAAAGAATGTGTTTAGAGCCTGTGAATGTTCTCATTTGTCCAGGGGTCTGTTTCACAAAGCAGGTTAAAAAAACTCTGAGTCTAACCCTGAACTCTGAGTTGATCTACTCTGAGATAGGAAACTCTGAGTTTTCGGTTTCAGAACAGCTGATTTGCGTTAGGTTGATCAACTCAGAGTAGTTTGACCTGGAGTTAAGCGCGTGCACCACAAGTAAAAAATGACAGCATCAATGGAGCCCTGATTCGACGAGTCACCATAGCAACGGGGAAGCCGAGGGCTACGCTACCACTGGAAATGGAAATATTAATGCGCTCATACGGATAGTTTGAGCAGGTTTACACCGCTGCAGCAGCAAAAGAGAGGGAGACGGTGCAGGAGAACGTTGCGGCTCGGGTCAGTGTGAAAGTTTAAATGTAGTCCTGTTGCAATCACAGTAATATCACAGGGGAAACTGCTTGAGTTGGAGCCTATTAATTTATTTCATTTAAGTGCAACCCCGCGGGGGAGAAGTGCACTTGGCAGCAGCTTAAGATGAAACATAAAAACATTGTTCAAACGGGTAAAACATCGGCACAATCTCATGGTGACGCCTCATTTTGAGCATGTTTTACATGGTAAAGTTAATATTACCGTAAGTGGCTGTTTTATATGTTGTATAAAAAACTCCCATTTGCAAAAAAACGCAGCGCAACACACAATATCTGCTGGGATATGAAACGGTACCGCTCAAAAAGAGAATTGCCTGGAAATGCAAGAACATCTATAATCAATAGTTTGATAATCATCTCCCGACGAATATTTAATTCTCTGCGCAGTAATTCTGCAGCTTCATCCACGGGATCATTATCAAAAGGACACGCCATGGTAGTGAAATAGTCGCCACCTAATATAACTTCTAATGTCTGATGTTTGCAGTGATTTTCTGAAAAAAAGGAACGGAACTATACTACGCCAAAACTCGCCCGCTGACTGAATGAATGAGGAAAGCAAACACCGTGTGTGGCTGAAAGAGGGCGGAGACAGAGAGAAACTCAAGGTTTTCTGAGAAAAACCTGGGGCCTGTTTCACAAAGCAGGTTTAGTGAAAACTCTGAGTATGTTAACCCTGAAATGAGGGAAACTCTGAGTTTTCCGTTTCACAAAGGGAGGTAACTCAAACCAGAGACAGAGGGGTAACTCTAGCCTGTTTCACAAAGAGCGGTAACTTAACCTCTCGGTCAGTTACCATGGTAACATGCTCTCTGAAACTAACCTGGTCGGGACCAGGTTTTTCTCAGAAAACCTTGAGTTTCTCTCTGTCCCCGCCCTCTTTCAGCCACACACAGTGTTTGATTTCCTCATTCATTCAGTCAGCGGGCGAGTTTTGGCGTAGTATAGTTCCGTCTGTTTTTTCAGAAAATCATTGCAAAAATCAGTCATTATACGTTATATTAGTTGGTTACTATTTCACTACCATGGCGTGTCCTTCTGATAACGATCCCGTGGATGAAGGTGCAGCATTACTGCGCAGAGAATTTAGTATTCGTCGGGAGATGATTATCAGACCGCGCATAGACGTCCTTAATATACTGCAGCCATAATTACAAAATGAATGAAATGGATCTTTTGAGCAAGTTGAATGTATTTGACTTAGCGTTTCCTAAATAAAATCCCAGCTTTTCTTGCAATTCATAGGTTCAAAAGTGTGTGCTTTTAGTTGGGTTACCGGTATATAAACTACTCCTATATAGCCTTCTGATCCAGAATATCACCTATAATGCGAGGGGGCTGAATACAGCACAACACCGTTTCATGTCACAGTCCATCTCATCCCTCCTTACATTTCCAACATTAACAACCAGTAATGCTTTCATATCACAGCAGATATTGTGTGTTGCGCTGCGTTTTTTTTGCAAATGGGAGTTTTTTATACAACATTGATATGTTGTATAAAAAACAGCCACTTACGGTAATATTTACTTTACGATATAAAACATGCTCAAAATGAGGCGTCACCATGAGACTGTGCTGAGGTTTTACCTGTTTGAAAAATGTTTTTATGTTTCATCTTAAGCTGCGCTTCTCCCCCGTGGGGTTGCACTTAAATGAAATAAACTAATAGGCTCCCACTCATGCAGTTCCCCCTGTGATATTACTGTGATTGCAACAGGACTACATTTAAACTTATGCACGGACCCGAGCCGCAATGTTCTCCCGCACCGTCTCCCTCTCTTTTGCCGCTGCAGCGTTGTAAACATGCTCAAACTCACCGTATGAGCGCGTTAATATTTCCAATTCCAGTTGTAGCGTAGCCCTTCGCTTCCCCGTTGCCATGGTGACTCGTCGAATCAGGGCTCCATTGATGCTGTCTTTTTTTACTTGTGGTGCACGCGCTTAACTCCAGGTCAAACTACTCTGAGTTGATCAACCTAACGCAAATCTGCTGTTCTGGAACCGAAAACCCAGAGTTTCCTATCTCAGAGTAGATCAACTCAGAGTTCAGGGTTAAACTCAGAGTTTTTTGAACCTGCTTTGTGAAACAGGCCCCTGGTCCCGACCAGGTTAGTTTCAGAGAGCATGTTACCATGGTAACTGACCGAGAGGTTAAGTTACCTCTCTTTGTGAAACAGGCTAGAGTTACCCCTCTGTCTCTGGTTTGTGAAACGGAAAACTCAGAGTTTCCCTCATTTCAGGGTTAACAGACTCAGAGTTTTCACTAAACCTGCTTTGTGAAACAGGCCCCAGGTCATCGTTATCCCCACGCAATTTCAGTCAAAAGCAACTGGACTTGGTTATGTGTCTAGGAAGACGTTTCACCTCTCGTCCTCTCGTCATGAACCAGTCCCAGCCTGGTCAGATGCGTACATGAACTGATGAAGCCTCTTGGATGAGAGGTGAAATGTCTTCCTAGACAAATAACCAAGTCCAGTGGCTTTTGACTGAAATTGCTTTGAGGATACTGATTGATTATACATTTTTACACCATGTTCTGCTGTTTAAAAGTAACACTGATTAGCTTAACCAAATGGAAATCAACATGAAATCAACATTAACATGAAATCGCACGATGCTGAGGATTAGTGCTTCCATTGTGTTCTAATTAGGTGATGGGATGATATGATTAAAGGTTAAATCTAATTACTAATTTAGAGGTCTTAGCTCCTTAATCAACTCCCAAATGAAATTATCAAAATGTCAACTCCAAATATTGTATTTCATATGCCACTATCAGAACAAAAACATCCATCATGTTACTTGTTATTGCTTTATTAATAGAATATACTACATTTACTTGTTTGATGCTCATTTACCTGCAGGTCTGCAGACACTTCAGGGTATGTGACCATGTTAGATGCATAAAGGGTCAGCTTGTGGCAGCCAGGTCCAGGCTGCTTTATCATTTCTGGAGTCACTGTGATGTTTTGGGGAACATTTCCTCTGAACACCGATAAACCTGACAACAACGTTTCACCACTCTGAATTCTGTAGGTCACATTTGTACCTGCAGAAAGAAATAAAAAAGAAGAAACTCTTGACATTATAAAATAAAATAAAAGAACATGAATACAAGAAACACACACCAAATCCTGATGGTTCAAAGCAGTGACATCAAATTGGACACAATGAATTATGTTATATCATGGTCATGTGTGCACCTACCTGCTTTTACCTCCATTTGAATTTGAAATGGTTCCCCGTACAGGGCTTTGCAGTTGGTTACATATAAAGACAGGTTCCCAGCAAAGCACCTGATAACACCAAACACTGTGATGGGCTCTTGAATGGTAATCATGTTCTGAGCTGTAATGTGTATGTCCCTGCTGGTGCATTCAGCTGCCACAACAAATGTACTTGGATAAGTATATTTGTGCACCTCGCTGCTCACCAAACTGAGAAAAAACACACATAGAAACACTTAACAGTAACCACAGTATGCTCCTCTTGCTTCCTGAAGAAAAATACGTATTAAAATGTCACAAACAAACCAGTCAAACCATATCAATCATATATATTTATGTGAATAATGAAATACTTTGGTCTTATTTCATGGCAGGGTTAACATTATGGGCTTATTAAAGATGACATGTTGTTTCTCACTTACTGGTTTAATTTAATAGAAGTTTATCTGTAAAATTTCCAGCCTGGTTGTCAGAAAGAAAATGGCATTGTATGTTTCAGAAAACCACAGTAATGTTAAATTTAACTTTTTTGGCACCTATTTACAACTGTATGAGATGCACTGGGCTTTAAATGAACTCCAATGAGAAATTATTCAAGTCAGTTTTGTTTCTTATTGATACATGTCCACAGCAATTTCTCTGGAAGTCATGTGATGAAGGAAACAGAGGCTTCCTCTCAAGCATCGCATGAAGCAATGTCCATCTCTGATGAAAAAATATCCCAATTCAGGGCTTTAGGGGCTCCAAAAACAACAACCTAAATTCTATTTACACGGTTTGGTGTGTCCTGCTCAGAGGCACAGCAATCATTTCTACTCACATAATGCATTTATATTTTGTATTCATGATTTGCACCTATATTATATATATATATATATAGATATTTATATATATTCGTTTGTAATAAATATAGTCTCTAGCCCAATCTCATTCTTTTTTTTAAAGAGAGAAGGGATGACACTCAGGGAAGGGCCATGGGTCGATTTGAACCTGGGCTGCTTCCAAGGACTCACAATATATATAACTGTTTTAACAGGCTGAGAAGTATTTCATTTAAACCAACATAGTTTCAGTCAGTCTTTAGAAAGTTACTACTCACCCCTCTGGTCTATGCAGAAAAATAACATGGCCATCTCCGGTACTCAGCTTGCAGCTAAGGTTTCCCTGTGGCAAATATGAGAGCCACTTCATGCTGATGGGGACTTCATCAAAAACCGCAGCCACGTTGCTCACTGACAGTGTGAGCCCTTGGGGGGTGGGGACAATCACTGGTTATGGTTTATAGCTTCAAGTCACATATACAGAGGGATTACGGAGTGATTTAGACTGTTTGGCTGTTACTGCTGATAATGCTTCGCTAGAGATGATAAAAGTAGATGTGGGGGTCTCCTCTGAGTCTGTGTGGAATGATTCATTTAATAAAATGGTAGCATATACATATGTCCCATCAGACATGCAAGTGACGGATGTGGGAACTGGATGTAAGTGTCTGAAAACACTTTATGAAACTTGGATTTGGGGTTGCTTGACACTAACACATCCTCTCTATACACTGAGTGAGCAAAGCCATGAGAGGACATGGTAGTTCATGGTTATGTGTGATGGACACAAGACTCCAGTCAATCAAATAACCAAAATCCAAAAAGTACATTTAACCTTATATCTTAACCATGACAATCGTTGAAAGTGGAATTAGCAATCGGGACCATAATGTCTGGTAGTATAAATGATGTCTCATGGATCTCTATGAAGCCACAGGTGATTTGTAAAACCCTTTCAAAGTGTACCTCTATGTTCATTTATTGGTTTCAGATTTTGACCACTGAAGGGTCCACTTGGAAAAAAAACAGTTAATGTAGTGAATGGGGGGATGCCTCTACTGGATGCAGAATGTGAATGAGACCTACAATCTTTGCAGTGGTACTCCACAGACAGGTAGCTCCCCAGCTGAGGACAGGGTTCACCCAAGGAGTCCACAACTTCACCAATCTGGCAGACCTGACAGCTGTGGCAGTAAGCTGGGTAACACACATGGAGAACATAATCAGACGATAACACACTGCAATGATAATGACATTATGGAAAATTTTAGGATCTACCACTTAATATTTAGCAGTTCTCGTGGTTTAGTGATAAAGGTTTTTGCTCTAACAACTCATATAGTCATCAACATGATCATCAATAAACTTTGTTTCTTGCTCAACAAGAATCGTTTAAGGATTCCTTGCACTGCAACAGGGAAACATTTAGAATGTTTATGTTTACAGCTGTAAAATGATCTACAATACAACAATTTATAATAGATGACTAGTGTACAGGCAAAGCTTTACTAACAGTCAATACAAGATTCAATATGATGTATTCATCAGCCACACAGGATATGAAAAGAGACTCTGAACACCAGTTTAAACATGTGTGACAACGTGATGCGTTTTTTATCAAAAGCCATCAGTCGGAACCTCTATCAGGTGTTGCCGAGTTCCCCACTGAAACTCTAAACAGATGTCAAACTGATCAGCAAAGTATTGATGACAGAGTCTGACAAACCTCTTCTTACCCAAACTCAGTCACACAGTAACAGTGTGAGATATATGTTTCAGTGGAAAGTCATCCACTGCCTATATAAAATTGATCTGACAAGATCGCTTGAGCTAATAGCAAACAATCTGAGCTAACTAGGGGGTCTCCTTCTTGGGATAATGAACACTTGAGTTCATGCAGTTTGAGACACAAAACAACTCCACATGTTGATCTTCTCATAAGCTCTAAGCTGTTCTCACTTGCTAGCTAATCTAACTGATGCTGCCACTATGAAACCTTAGTTCCCTTGTTGAAAGTCAAGAACTGTCTTACTTACATAAAATAAATTACGTAAATTGTGTTAGTGCCAGACAATGATATGAACAGTGATGCTGACTATTTTCATAAATATGTTCTGACCTATGTTATTGTCTTACCCAATACATGTTGGGAAAGGCTGCAGTGTCACAAGACAATTTTGGAAAGTAAATTAATTGATGGATAATGTGCTCTAGCTCTCAGTTAAATGCATGAGTCAATATTTACTCCAGAATGGATGGATAATATCATTGATGTATCTTTCAGACTATCAAGCTTTTAAGCTATTACTGTGTGTTTTTCTTGCATAAATGTCCTGATGGAAGCTCATTATTCGCAAACAATGGTCCATAGTGAGACAATATGTGCTTTGTGATTTCAGGCAATCACTTCCTTCAAAAGTGGATCGAGTTTCATCAGAGTTTTCATCCATGCAGAACCTTTTCATTAGGCAGTGTTTGTTTTCCTATTCTGATTTTTTTCCTACAGAGTTCTGCAGATAAAATGAGAGAAACTATTATGAAGCTGAGGGCATTATTGTGGAGTGCTCTGGATTAGGTAATTGTATAACATTCAAAAATCAATTATCATAAAGTGAACAACAAAATGATATGGAAATAATTAGTGTTTTCACTGCATACAAAAGATAATTGGCTGTGTGTTACCTGTTAATGATTTAACAACATCCACCCAGCCGCACTGATGTTCTGTGGATGTTGTAGGTGGGGAGAGCGTGGGTCGACAGTAATGAATGCTCTTACGACCGTAGAAGCCGCCATCTATCATTAAGACTTGACCAGAGCCACACTGCAGAGTGGTGTTACGACCTGCACACACAATGGATCTCCCTGAGTCTGGGAAGAAGACAAAATCAATGCAAAGTGTGAATTCATCATACAGTTAATCATGCATGCTCATGCTGGTCTTTTCAAAGCGTACATACCAAACTGGCAAATAAAGTGCAGTTTTTTGTTGCAGTCCCTTTTGGCTTTCCATTGGAAGCCTGAGTCTCTCAGTATGTGTGCACAAAGTGCTCCTAGCTGTGGGCTGCTCACCCAGTTTGAATAGGTAATATGAGACCCATCCAGCCAAGAGAGAGCACCTGAGGATAGAAAAAAAACACTGTTGAGTTTTATATGTATAGTTTGAGCTGAAGTGCCTGTAATTAATATGGGTGATCTAAGAAATCAACCAAGGGACCAATCATGTTAGCTTTTCCAGAAGGGGGCTTAATAGCAAAAAATAATTAACTACTAAACAAAAAATGTGCTGTTTTGACCTCTAGGATAATACAACCTCACAGAGCTTCAAAGGAGACATATAGGGCATTCAGAGGATGGATGGCTTTCCAAGGTAATATGAAAATAAGTGGGTTTCTGAGTGCTCACTGTTGTTCAATCAATTCTTGCAGAAATCTCCTAATGTCTAAAAGTTTTTGATACCAAATTACAGCATGGAATTTTCTGTGGTGTTCCCCCAGCGTTCCCCCCAAACTACTTAGTGTTAGCCATGTGTGGCTGTTAGCGGGATTTCTCTGTTGATAGGGGATCACCCAAAGAACTTCCCTCTGTGGCTTATTTTAAGGAAATTCATGTGGAAAAAGAATCCACATAAACTTGAAATACAGTCCAAGTATTCCCCTGACCCTTAAAGGCCATTTTACAAGCTTTTTCATTATTGTTATGCAAAAACTAGTGGGGGCATGAGCCACGTTGTTCTTATAGTTTATTTAGTATTGTTGGCAGTACATTAGTTTATGCTTGTAGCGCACACATGATGCAAATGTTTGTAGAATTAAATAATCTGTCTAACCTGGATAGAAACTCATCTTCATGAGAGCAAAATTTGCAGTGAATAATTTATTGCAGCAGTTGTCTATATTATATTCCATATTTCAGCCATCTTACCTTCAACAGTTGGAGAATATTGCAGGTTTGGAGAGGCAGATGTTGCTACTCCAAGCCAAACGTCTTTCTTAGGGTCCAAGAGTCTCTGAAGAAAATTCTGCGTTTCTTCATCTGGGATAAATGCAAGGTGTCCCCCATGCTGCTCACACCAAGCCTGTGCACTGGAAAAAGTATGCCGGAGATCTACAAACTCATAGCAGGAGCCTCCAAAGGCCTTCTGGTAGTCTGGACAGGAAACAGGTACCTTGGTCTTATCTTCGGCACAAGACAGACAGCTGAGGGTCATCAGGATCAGCAGGTGCATTGTCCAGCACATATTTTCTATGTAATTTTTATTTTAAGAAACCAAGTCAGTCCCACATCACTAAACTTCTTGGTGCTATTAGCGCAATGGAAAAAGTAACACTGTTTCAACCTTTCATCTAATGTTCTCATACACACACCCCTGGTCACATCCTACTTTTATATGGGTCTGGCATGAGCCTCTCTTATCCACTTTGTTCTGGGTTGAGTGGAGTATTGTTTACCTAACATCTATCTCTCTCAGAAATCACTGAATGCATAACCTGTGTACAGACAGCTGAAACAAAGGAAATCTAGGTTCAACCAGATGGTAGCTTGAGGTAAGGGTTTAACAATAGTTTTGCACGATTTAACGAAAAGGATAGATTTATATATTTAAAATAGATACCTAACAGAATTACTTTCGGGTTAATACTTGTTTTTTGGGTTTCTACTCAAACATGTTAACATTCTCAAAAACACATTATCATATACTGTATGAATATACCGGTATTCTGAAACACTCCATTTTTGTTTGTTTCACAGAACTATCTGAGAAGGCATCATTAAAAAATGATTGGGAAAGGGTGCAAGGATGAATTATCTGTCTACCAAACTTGCCATTTCATCAAGTGGAGAGAAAACATGGCGTTCTCTTCTTCCAATAAAGAAAAACGGATGCTTCTGCAAGATCTAACCTAACCTCTTTAGGAGCCTCCGTTGTTGTTTTGAACAACGTTGGCACCCCCTGTCCCCCCCTCCACCCTCAACTGCCAGTAGCTCCTCACAGGATGCTGATTGGCCAGCTCATCTCTGATCTGAACACAAATGCATTACTTGGAGCCTGAGAAGATGGTTTTCTTGTGACACGTGATTGCGATTATTGTGTGATGTCATGCTATTATGCGAGTTTGACTGCTGTGAAAGGTAACCATTATACACACAAAAAAAAATCAAAAGTAGAGGTCAAAGTATTAATAAATGATTTATTCTGAAATTTTGTTATTTTTATTGTTGCTGTACTAGCATGTTTTTTTAATAACCTAAGCATTTCAACAAAAAAACTTTACATTTGTGAAAAGGAAACAGTGAGCATAATTAGAGAACAGTAACCACAGTGTCGGAAGAAAATATTTTAACTATGTTTTCGTAGTTCTATAGGATTAAAAAATGAATAGGAAGTGTAGAGGCCCCAGCTTTGAATGACTTCAGCACATCTACACCCACAGGACATCACTAGTTTCTCACTCCGCTATGGTTTGATCTTGGTCCATTCTTCTTGCAGTCTCTTTCACAGTTCAGTAACTGTAGTGGGTTTCTTAGACATTACTTTGTTGCCAAGGATTTTCCAATGTTCTCTATGGGGTTTAGATCTGGACTCTGGGCTGGTCATTTCATTGTTTCAATATTCTCAGCTTCAAGGAACTGCTTAACCCATTTGCAGTGTGACAGGGGACATCATCTTGTATGAAAGTTACGGGCTGATTGGGAGACAGTTGCAGTGAAGGTATTGCATGTTGCAGGAGGAGGTTCACATAAACATTTGCATTCACCCTGCCAGCTGCTTCCTGCTTTGCTACAGTGCGGACGCTTTTCTGCTTGCTCTCGCCTTTGCTTGCATTTTTTGCCACTATCTGCTACTATTTGCTTCTCCTCAATAAGAAACAAAGAGCAACAGCTCCTGGATACTTACAAAACCAGTGGGATTATATTTCTTTTAGATAACAGAGGCATTTTTCAATATTTTTACGACTTCCTCAACGCTAGGCAGGGAGGCCTACCATTCAAGATAAGCCTGAGCCTGTGCTACAGTGCTAAAGGTAATCACCAGAAGATGCCTCCCTTCTCTATGGAAGATTACCACAAACTACTACAGAAGATTTTGCTGCTGGAAACAAAAATTAATCGGTTAGAAGTATTTATAGAAGTGAATGGATATTGTGACAACAATACCACCCTAGCACTGACTGAAAACAGTGGACAGGGGCATGCCAGAACCCAGCAAACTAGCAACGATGAAGCTACGAGGAAACGGGAGGTCCCTTTACAGGGTAATAAATCTACCAGCGATAATCCTCCCTGGAACACACTTGGGGCAAAGCCAAAGAGAAGACCACCTCCCTGCGACAAGGGAGAACGGATAACCGGGAGGACCCAGCGCCCCGATATCTCTGATCTGACCGGTTGGCCTGCGCTACCATCTCTATCCAGGCATAGCGCTTCTGATTGCCTGAATAACCCACCATCACCACGCAGAAGGGTAAGACCTGCTAACTTAAAACCACCGAGAAAGCTAACAAGTGGGCCTGAAAATCTGATTGTGGGTGACTTTTCTGTAAAAGATATGAAAAGCAATAATAACACCAAAGTACTCTGCTTTCCGAAGGATACGGTGTCTGACTTAGAAAAAAGAATCCTGGATATTGTGGCTGCACACCCAAATGTGAAAAATATAATTCTGCACATTGGTTTTAATGACATTGAAAAACAACAATCAAGTGAGCTGAGAGAGCACTTCAATAAACTCTTTGAAACAGTCAGCGCTGTGAATGCTGAGGTGTTTATCAGTGGTCCTCTACCCCCGATCAGGAGAGGAGCTGAGAGATTCAGTCGACTTTACTCGCTGAATGAGTGGCTCTCCAGCGTTTTTCTTGCTCGTTCGATGCATTTTATTGACAATTTTAGCTTTCTCTGGGACCGCAGGCATCTTTTTAAGGCAGACGGACTTTGTCTAAATAAGCTGGGAGTAAAGCTTTTCATGACCAACATGTCTTACTTCCTGCGTCATCCATCTATCATCACTGCCAAGGACAAGAGACAAGAGGAACCAACGGAAAAGACAGACACAACACAGCTTATCATGAACGTCGAAGGAGGACCGCCATTGCAAAAGGAGAGCGCTGACTATGAGAGACACCGGAGCAAAGAGGAGACGTGTCCATCCCCCTCTACCTCCCCTTTCATTTCAAATGGGCGTGAAGATCCCTCCCCCACACCCCCCAAGCCTAAATCCAGGTCTCCATCCTTCTCCCTTCCTCAAGTAAGCCTTTCTCCCTCCTTATCCCCTTTGGAGTTCCGGGAGCTACCCCCACCCACTCCCCGCCCTACTCCTATTTTTACTCCCCTTGACCGACCTCAGCGATCCCCCCCTCAGCGTCATCTCAGTGGCACCTCCCTCCCACCTCCTCCCCCCCCTCCACGAAAGTGTGCTTCACAAACCCTCAGCCCTACTCCGCCCCTCTTACGTAAACCCCCTCTACGCCCTCAACGTCCACCTCCAGTAGTTCATTCCAGCTCTGACGCTGCCCACTCCTCCTCCCCCTCATGGCCACCCCCGCCCCGCCCTGACAGCAGTCCTGAATATTATTGATACAAAAAAGGGTTCAGCAGTAGACCACATTATCAGCTGGGCCCAAGGCTGCCTACGTCAAAGCTTGGCACCTTCTACATTCCTGTTGTGACTACCAAGAGAGAGAACATTGGGAAACGTAGACACCCTGCTAATCTAAACAATCTCATTCCTATCCTCTCCAAATCAAAGTCAACATCGAAGCCTGTCAATAACACCATCAGGATGGGTCTGCTCAATGTTAGGTCTCTGAATAACAAATCATTTTTAGTCAACGATTTTATTACTACTTCCAAACTTGATTTTATGTTTTTAACTGAAACGTGGCTGGAGCAATATAACAGTGCAAGCATTCTGATCGAGACAGCACCCCCCAACTATAACTTTATTGATGTATGTAGATCTGGGAAAAGGGGGGGAGGGGTTGCTGCTATATTTAAAAACATATTTCAGGGGAAACAAATGTCACTTGGTGATTCTACATCATTCGAATACCTGTGTGCTGTGTTGAAATGCTCTCCCAAAATTCTTCTGTTAATTATTTACAGGCCACCTAAATACTCAGCAAATTTTTTCGATGATTTTACCGAATTATTGTCTAGTATCTCCACTGACTTTGACTGCCTAGTTATAACTGGTGACTTTAATTTTCATATTGACGATTCGAATGGCAAGGGTGCAAAGGAACTTTTTACTATTTTAGATACATTTGACCTGTCTCAACATGTGAAAGAGGCTACTCATTGTAAAGGACACACCCTGGACCTGATTATCACAAAAGGTCTCAATGTTTCTGATGTTCTTGTGACTGATCTTTCATTGTCTGATCACTTCTGTGTTTTCTTTAATATTTCTTTAATTCCGGAGACACAAACAGAATCAAAGAATGTCAAAAAGCGCTACATCAATGAACATGCTAATGTACTCTTTAAAAATGCCATCTCCTCGCTACCACCTCTAAACCCATGCCATGCTGATGATCTTGTAAACAACTTTAATTCCAAAATTGTGAATATCTTAGATGTCACTGCACCGGTTACAGTTAAAACGATTTCTGGTAAGCAAAAGGCACCCTGGAGAAAAGCTGCTGTTGTAACAGCCCAGAGAAGAGAGTGCAGGAAGGCTGAACGAATCTGGCGAAATACAAAACTTCATATTCACCATGACATCTATAAAGAGAGGCTCCAGGCCTACAATTTAGTCTTAAAAAGTGCTAGAGAAACATTCTTCTCCAATATCATAAACAGCAACACTAATAAGGCCAAAACCCTATTTGCAACTGTCGACAGACTGACCAACCCCCCAACACAAATACCAGCCGAACTCCATTCCACACAGAAATGCAATGAGTTTGCATTCTTTTATACTGATAAAATTGAAGGCATCAGACGTGCCATCAATATCTCAAACAAAAAAGTTGGATCACCACCCCGTTTAGGCCAAAATAACACGGCAATGATGGCAAGCTTTAATGCCATAGACTCTAAAACTCTAGTGGAAACAGTGACCGATCTAAAGCCAACCACCTGCTGTCTCGATGCTTTACCTACCAACTTCTTTAAGAATGTTTTTGACTGCCTATCAACAGACGTATTGCAAATAGTTAATAACTCTATTCAATCGGGCAATTTCCCAAAGGCCTTCAAAACTGCAGTCATTAAACCTCTTCTAAAAAAGCGGAGCCTAGATTCCTCTATTATCAACAACTACAGACCAATTTCAAATCTACCATTCATAAGTAAAATAATTGAGAAAGTTGTACTCCAACAACTAACTCACTTCTTGGCTTCTACTGGCTGCCACAACAACCTCCAGTCAGGATTTAGACCTTTTCATAGCACAGAGACGGCCCTTATTAAAGTTATAAATGACATCCGTCTTAACACAGACTCTGGCAAAACTTCAGTACTAATGCTATTGGACCTCAGTGCTGCATTTGACACTGTCGACCACTCAATACTTTTGGACAGGTTGGAAAACTGGGTGGGGCACTCAGGCACAGTCCTAAACTGGTTCAAGTCATATCTACAAGATAGGAACTATTTTGTTTCCATTGGCGACTTTGTATCAGAACAAACCAACGTAACGTGTGGAGTCCCCCAAGGTTCAATCTTGGGGCCGACTTTATTTAATATCTATATGCTCCCACTAGGACAAATCATGCAAAATAATAACATTGACCACCATTGCTACGCCGATGACACCCAAATCTATGTAGCGCTATCACCAAATGACTATCGCCCCATAGATCTACTGTGCCAGTGCATTGAGCAGGTCAAACACTGGATGTGCCAAAATTTCCTTCAACTAAATGAGGATAAAACTGAGATAATTGTTTTTAGTGCTAAGAAAGAAAGGTCTAAAGTCATCCAACACCTTCAATCACTGTCCCTGAAAACCTCAAATAAAGCCAGAAATCTTGGGGTTATTATGGATTCTGATTTACATTTCGACAGTCACATCAAATCAGTAACAAAATCGGCCTACTATCACTTCAAAAATGTAACAAGACTTAGAGGGCTCATGTCAGCTCAAGACTTAGAAAAACTTGTCCATGCCTTTATAACCAGTAGGCTAGACTACTGTAACGGTCTCCTTGCAGGTCTTCCCAAAAAAACTGTCAGGCAGCTACAGCTTGTTCAGAACGCTGCTGCTAGAGTTCTAACAAAGACCAAAAAATGTGAGAACATTACACCAATTCTTAAATCATTACACTGGCTTCCTGTACGTCAGAGAATTGATTTCAAAATCCTCCTGCTCACATATAAATCACTTCATGGTCTAGGGCCGAGGTATATCACTGATATGCTCCCACTACATAAGCCTTCTAGATCACTAAGATCCTCTGAGACCAATCTGTTAGTGGTTCGCAGAGTAAACTCAAATCAAGGGAAAGCATCTTTCAGTCATTATGCAACAAACAGCTAGAATAAACTTCCTGAAGATTTGAGACTTTCACCCACTCTGACCACTTTTAAAACTAGACTGAAAACTTTTATGTTCACCTTAGCTTTCTGCTAAATCTTCGCACTTTTAACGTCCGCACTGTTTTGATTATTGTCTATGTTTTTATTCTCTTTGTCTTCCTGTAATGCATTTGAATTCATGACATGTTGTGCTGTGAAGCACTTTGAGTCTGCCTTGTGTATGAAAAGTGCTATACAAATAAAGCTGCCTTGCCTTGCCTTGCCTTGCCATGTAGCTGTACAAGAGGCCCAACTCCTGCTGCAGAAAACATCCCCCAAACCATGACAGGACATTGTTAAAGTCCAATTGAACTGGGTCTGATGGGAAACATTTTGTCTGGCGTCGGACTGGGAACTACTGAACTCAAAGTCTCTAAAGAAGTCAGACGCAAATGTGCTGAAGTAATTCAAAGCAACAGCCTCTACACTTCCTATTCATGTTTGAATCCTATAGCCCTAAGAAAACATTGTTGAAATCTTCTCTTCTGACACTGTGGTTACTGTTCTCTGATTTTGCTCACTGTTTTCCTAACAAAATAAAGTTTTTTGTTGAAGTGCCTTAGTTATTTCACAAAAAAAATATAACAATATTTCAGAATAAATCAAGCATTTGCTTTTTATAAAGCCCAATGTTTGCTTACGAATGACAGACCTCAATCTTTCATATAGCTGAGATGGACAGGATATGTCAGGTCTACCTCTTGCAGCATTCGTAGGAAACTCAGATATGAGCTCCAATATTCATGTTACATAATCTTTGGTGTCCTTTGAGTATGGCTAGCTAATGTTAGCGTTAGGTAATTTAATTTCTATGGATGATGTATTCTGCATATCACAAGTACAAAAGAACAGTGAAGTGACACTTAAGACATGCGAAACAAGCCACTTTCTTTGAAGGCTGCAAAGACAAGCTTAGAACCTAGAAAGGTTATGCAGTCAACCAGGACGGTATCCATGTTTCATCGGAGGTCTAACTGTGAGCATGACTGTTGGTTTTAGGAGCTGTTCTGTGTGCAGATTATTTGCATCTGAGAGATACTGCAGACAGTCAGGCTATTCACACTGTGGTCGTTTGGTCACTGGAAGGATTGCCCAACAAGTGTCATTACTGTAGATATTTGAGCTGTGACTATGTCCGTGTGTTACATACAGAAAGCTTAAAACATGTAGATTTATGCATTGTTTTATACAGATAGACAGTATACAAGATTTTCATGAATTAATTTATCATCTCAGCTCACAGCCATTCCACTAAGGCTGTTCAGGGCTGGTTTTTGCAGGGGAGACAAAACTCCTGCTGAAACAAGCTCTTCTCCATTTAAGAGTCCTGTATCTGCAGCCAGATGGTACTAATATTAGGTAGTCGTTGAACGAGTGACCAGTGTTATTTGCTATTGTAAGTGATATGCCTGGGATGGCTCTGAGGTCTAAGAGACTGGGAGTTGTGGGATGTCTGGCTTGGGTCGAAGCAAGTTCAGCCAAGCCAAGTTCAACAATTGAAATAAAGCGAGCACAAGTCAAGTTTAAATGTCAAAAAATATATAGTTTAATTTTATTACAGGGGGCAGCGGGTTAGGGGGCGTAATAACAAAATATCCTCCTAATCTCGGGTAGTGGTCTTTACTGGGCCTGGAGAGAGAGAAGATGAGAGAGGGGTTAGGCTTAGTCTTAAGGGGGTGAGTCCACTTTTCACTTATCAAGGTGTCCCTCCTCAGCTTCCTGGTCCAATCAGCAAAAAACTCCTTATTAACTTCAGATAAACCAGTCTTCCACTCACAACTTGGCGTTTTGTCCATCTGTCCGGTTCAGCTGCAGCTCCAGTTGAAGAGTCTTCCACCTCGCTGCTCCCTTTCTCTCAAACTGTGCTTATAACATTTCCTTAGTGGTGCAGTCTCAATCAGAGGAACTCGCCACACCTGGCTCAGAGGTTTTTCTAATTTTCAATGATGTCGAGATACACGTAAAATACCGCAATCTATCCATCACTTTAAACAAATGAAAAGAGCACCTTACTCAGTGAAAACAATTACACACTGAGGTGAAGCTGTTTGAGACAATTGGCCAGGGGTAGTGGGAGTATCCATCTTTGTGTTGTAGAGGATACCGTGTGTTTGCTGCACAAACATTTTCAGAAATTTAAACAATTTTAGATAAACCTCCAGAACTTGAAGCACAAGGTAGTTTGGTAGGGTCAATTAGACAAATACTCTCTGTCTCACACACTCGCTCTCACTACTGAACATGCAGAATTATTTGTGTTGAAATGTTGCATTTTATGTAAAATAACGTTTTCTGTAAAACAAGGCACACGCCAACCAACGTTCAGCTGTACTACATCAGACTGAGCCCATTTGAATCATGAGAAAACCGAACAACACCCTGGTGTGGATGCTACTGATTATTCTTTTCATCTGGTGCCTGAGTTTACCACATATAAACCTGGTCTGTATCCTCATCCATTCATTCATTCATAGTTAGTTGAATTCAGGTCACATATATTTGCCTCATACATACATCTTCTAACATTCACAAAAATGCCCTTTCTCACAAGCTTTTTGTTGTGTAACATGTGTCTGTCTTATCCGGTTTCAGAGAAACCCTGACCAGCAGGAAATCAGCATGACTGCTCACAACAGGCTGAGGCAGCAGAGCAACGTTTGAATGGAAACAGGTCTGAAGGTGAGAAGAGAGCATCGAGATAATGAGGAGTCAGGCGTAAACAGGGGTTGAAATGGAGCAGGCGAAGGATTCAACAGAAATATACTAGATACAATTCTATCCCATGAAACCGTATTTCTTGTTGTAAGGAAAAAATCATAGTGAGCAACACTATCTTCCTCACATAGTCATTTAACAGTAAAATGAATGTGGTATAAGAAATGGAGAATGGTGAATGATTTAGCGCCCTGCTTGTCAATTGCCCATTTTAGATACGGAGGGAAACAGGTTGCACTGAAGACATCTGATTCAGCCATTATGTCACAGTAGCGATGGTTCGAAAAGAACATTGAGATTAGAGCTATTCATGAGAAGGGATATGGGTTGTTAAATTAAAGGTCCGATTAGTGGGTAAATTGCTGTGAAATAATTTTTGTGGGAAATCATTTTCTCTGACATGTCATAACTATCTTTTGCATACTTAAGCATTGTTTTAAAGTGATTTCTTGTTTACAGACATTACAACATCTGCTCATCTCTTTTTTAGTTCTCCCAGACTTTCCTGCTCATCTATGTATGTCTCTCCTTTTTTCATTTCCCCATTTCTGTCCTAGAAATGATGAAGACTATTGTCAAGTTTGTGAATGATCTCCTGGACATCGTGGGTTCCTCTGATGAGTGTGAGCAAAAACACACTACTGCCACAGCTCTAGTAGTAGTAGCAGTATATCTAATTAAATAGCAATTTCTTGGTTATGTCCGCTGACTGGACACATCAAACTCTCTCTCTCTCTCTCTCTCTCTCTCTCTCTCTCTCTCTCTCTCTCTCTCTCTCTCTCTCTATCTCTCTCTGTCTCTCTCTCTCTCTCAGTCCCTACCCTGCCTCTCTTGAAGGGCTACAAAGAAGAATTACAGTCACTCCAGATTGAAATGCCGACAGAAGAAGAGAAAGGACAAATGAGGGATGAGATCATTAAGGACCTATGTTCAGATAAAGTCCGACTGCAGCGACAAGTGACTCACAGAGGAACTCCTCAAGCTACAGGCAGAGAAGGAAGAGAATAAAGTCCAGCAAGTCAAATCTGGTAAAAAGGACTTGATCAAACTAAGTATAGTCCCAGAGTGGACAGTTTTCACATTGAGAAACTCTACTGTGACAATACACTAGATGCAGTCTAAAGCAAGTATAGTTATATCAGTGTGTAAGTGATGAATTCAGATGGGTTTATATGAAAAAAGCATTACTGACTAAAAATGATATGGCTGATGTTGTTCTCTTTTTCATTGTCAAGAAATCCAATGATGGGTCCAGACGGCTGTTCCTTTAACACAAAACATACAAACATGCTTAAGTAACATAATAAATGTAGTAGGTTTGCTTCAATTAACGATGTAAACCACACATTTGAAGTAGCATCCATTTCACAATGTGCGCCTATCACTAGAAAATATCTTTACCTTCGAATCTTGATTTAGAAAGCAATTTTGCTGTATGGGAATGTATTTTTCAAGAGTTGCTACTGCGTATCTTTACAAGTGTGTCATAAAATATATAATTTTATTTTTCAAAAACAGCTAAGTAGTTTCTAAAAACAGCTACAAAGACAATATTTATTGACAGGATAAGTAATTTCTCGTCTTTTTATGTTTCTTTTCTGCATCAAAAATAATTTTTTAGTAAAATAGTACTATATCTTATCAAAATAGCAATTTCCTGGTAATATTTCCTACCTGATTATTTTACTACAATGTAAACTATGGTTAATTCCTTCAACAGTTCTTTTCAGATATAAGTTTCTGGAAAACATGTTTAAAGCAGAAATAATTATTTAAAATTAACGCAACAAACTCTCTCTCTCAGACACTCCTCCGCACCCCTTGAAGGACTACAAGCACGAATTCCAGTCACTCCAGATTAAAATGGAGGTAGAAGAGGAGAAAGGACAACTGAGGGATGAGATGATTAAGGACCTACATTCAGATAAACTCCAACTGCAGCAACAATTGACTCACTTGGATGAATTCCTTTTACTACAGGCAGAGAAGAAAGAGAAGAAAGAAGAAGTCCAACAAGTCAAATATGGTAAAATGACTCTCAGTCAAATTGAAGAGAAAATGTAACTGTATGCCCCACTGATGGTATTGTTTTTCTCATTGTCAAGAAATTCACTGACAGGTTCAAAATATGTTGTGATTTCCCTAGCATGCCCTCCTGAAGACATTAAAGATAAAACAGCAGGACACTGTAGTTTTTAGCAAAAGTTACCCAAAATGAATACATTATGCTGTTATTAGGGACTATTTTCACTCATGGATTTAAACGTATTATTATTATACTATTACATTTATTTGGGTTTTTTGTGAGTTTACCGCAGTTAGACAGCTTAAATAGGATTACGTGACAGTCCCCTGCAGCCCATGTTCATTGTCACAATGGAAGAAGATGACATGGTGTGGCTTACTGGTGACAATACTAGTTGGCAGTCAAACACTGTACAGATTTCATTTCTAATACATCGAAAATACAGGCTGTTTGCTCTGCAGGGTAGAGTTTCAGAGCTTTTGAGTAAGAATTCCAGTTATTCATGTCCCTTCAGGGAATTTTGCACAGTGGTCAAAAGCACGCACGCACAGAGGATACTTTAGATTCAGAGAATCTAAAGTATCCTCTGTGCGTGCGTGCATGCCTGCCTGCGTGCGTGCCTGACTGCGTGCGTGCCTGCCTGCGTGCGTGCGTGCGTGCCTGTGTGCGTGCGTGCCTGCGTGCGTGCGTGTGTGTATTTGTGTGTGCGTGTGCGTGTGTGTGTGTGTGTGTGTGTGTGTGTGGGTGTGTGTTATCATGGAAAAACGTAGTCCTGGAGATGCCTAGCAGGAACTACCACAGAGAAGGTTTTTAGTATTTTGCAAGGTGTTTATAATCTCCCTGTCTGCGGCCAGATTTTGTCCCTGAGATAGCCCTGCAATCGTGCAAGATACAGTCATGCAATGTTTCAGGTGTGTATTTGAGATCAATATGACCTTGTTGTTTTAAAGGGTTAGGTTCGATTCACAAAACTCTAAGGTAGGCCTTTTCAGGGGGGAACTAACTTACTACAGGGCTGTGTGGGGGCAGCTGTTACACGTTGCTTGCCAAAATGTCAGACAAATTATTTTTCAGTTGGATGAAATTGGAAAAAACGAAGAGAGAGAAGCCTGGGCTTTATTTCTACTGAATCCCATCTCAGAACGAAAAACACTTGAGGAGGGGTATTTGCTATTATAACTGTTGCCGCCAGTGACGAGCAGTGAGGGTTGGGGTTGGGGAGGCACTGACTCACAAGTCAGATTTACAAACATACAGTAGGATGCCAATAGCATAGCATGAGAGAATGACTGACTGAAAGTCCAGCTTTGAAAAATGTCTTAGAAATCAAATCCTTAATTTTCAGGGCGAGAAATTACTTAGCTTGTCGCTAAGCTCTACAGCGTCGCACAGCACACTTCTTGTGTTTACTTTTTGCACACAGGTTAGAGTTCACTGTAACCTGGCTGGATGCAGGCTATCAGGCTGCTCACTATCGCCGCCTAACTTGAGGCAGAGGTACTGCCTGCCTCAAGGAAAGCATTTTCCCTGTGGATTTATGTCTTATCAATAAAATGTAAATATTACACATATACGTAAAATACATATACTTTTATTACATAAAAGTGTCCTCAACCATCATATTGGAAACATACACAGAAATGGGAACAAGCACGCGCCCTCTGCACGCGCTTAATCCAGTTTGTGAGTGATTGCGCAATCTGGAGGGAGGCACGGCTGTCCGTGCCTCACCTCTCGTCTCCGAAGAGACTCTGTTTATTTAAGCAGGAAATACAGAATTTTCTGCCATTTTTACTATAAAAACGTTCAAAATACATTAAGAACCACACCAAAATCATAGTCCAGAGGATAAATATTAATACTTGTGTTATTTTATTATTTCGTTTCTTTTTCCTTTCATGATGACAGGGGAGGCACAGCCTCACCTGCCTCCCCTGACTGCACTTCACTGGTTGCCGCCCCTGGCTAGAGGCACATCACTCATCAAATAGATTTACTGACTGATTGACAAGCTAACTACACTGACACTAAAACTGACCACCCATGCAACTGACTCTGGTCAAGCTAGCTGTCTCTCACATCTCCATGGTAAAACCAGCTCCTTACATTTAAATCATTTTCCAGATAGCCTTACAAGACTTACCTTGTCCTGCCTGTGTCTGTCTCTATCTTAAGTGGTGTCTTTAGCCACAGAGATGCTAGTGGTGTTTAGCTAACCACAGTTAGCAATGTTAGGTAGCTACTTAGCCTTCGCTATGCCAATGAATAATCTCTTGTCCTTCATCTCCCAAACAACAGCATTACTGCACCATAAAGATCAAGTACAGATATTTGTAACATTAGACTTTTATATTAGCAGTAGTGTATTAATTGTTGAAATACAGCTGTGTGTGTGTGTGTGTGTCATGTATTTAGTACTTGCAGCTTCTATATCTTTGTTCTTCCTTCTTTTTAGAGATGATCCAGGCCCTTCTGGGTTTTAAAAAATAACAAAATTGTCCAGTAGCTCTGTGTGGTTCTCAGTGTGGTCAAACCTCCAGGTCTCTGAGCAAGTGATGTGACTGAAAAATAAAAATCATCCAATGAGAGCTACAAGTAAATAAAACTGCTCCTGCAAGCAGTTGGTGAAAACTTGAAGATGGTTTTCCTCAACATGATTTGAATTTAGATCAAGACTTCTAACAAACAAATGCAATTTGGTATCACTAATTGGATAAATGAATAAATGAATACTTTTGAATGAATAGAGCATCTCAGAACAAGCAAACTCACTGCTGTTTGTGAGTTTCTTACAGTTGATATTCAAATCAAAGAGGATAAAAATTGCCCACTACCACCCATGGATGGATAGCCAGAATGTAAGGGGAAATTGAAGGTAACAAATGTCTCTGCCATTGTAATAGCAACCAATCATTGAAACATCAAGATTCCTATGAATATATTACCACTTAGTATTTTCTCCAATCATATTGTCAGTGTTCCTTAAAACAAATCAGTTCCTGTAGGTATTTTTGATGCGATGCAAAAAGGTCAAATTATGGAATTACAGCAGAAATCTTTCTCATGGATAGCGGTAAAATCTATATATACAACCAGATCTGATTTACCAGTGTTCCTATCTGTTGATAACGGAAGAAAAAATCCTGAAACTGCACATCTGGATTCTAGTTCTATTTTCCACTGTCCCTTGAGCTCAACTTCGACATTAGTTGCCTACGTAAACTAATGGTTATGGTGTCACTAAAATGCCAATACTGTACATTTGCTAAAAACTGAATGGTGATCAGGATAGGTAGTGGAAAATGGCATGATTGACATAAATGAGAGTAGTGACATTGGTATGTTCTGTGGTCCTGTTCAGCTCATTTGGAAAGAGCAAATATTTAATGTATCAGTGCTGAAAAGGTAAGATTGTCATTTTAAGCCAAAATAGGGGTCAAGGTTGAACAAATTGCACTAGAAGCAAACTCAACTGATTTTGTATCCTCAATATGTCCGGAGTAAGGGGGAAAAATCCCAATAGGGGTAAGTTTAAAAAAAGACCCAAATACACCCATGTTATTATTTTTCTCATGCGAATAGGAGAAAAAATAACCTTTAGATATCACCATGAATATTATTGAGTTGGTTACTTACATCAAGACAAACAAAAATTGTTTAAATTGTTTGTTCACAAATGGGGCATCATACCCATGATCATTAATAAATGGAGACAGGAAGAAATAGTTTAAATCAGCCTTTATTAATTATTATTGCAGTGGTGGGGTTTAGGGCAGGGTCCGTGGGATGAGTCTAAGGGAAGAACAGGAGACAAGGATAAGGAGAATGCTGAAGACAAAAAAATAGCTAAAATAGAGTCTATGTTTATTGTGCAATTTTGTATCTTGTGCAGGATACATTTATAGTTCTCAGTCATCTACAGCAGCCAAATCCATTCAGCAATGACCCAAGTCCCTGTTTAATGCTCATGGCTAGACTAAATGGGTTAATTCAGAACATAACATTAAGTCTTTTATTGTTGAATGTCAACAAGATTCGACAAGACATTTTTACTTGGCTATACTCAACTTTTACATCCGTTGTGGTATTTATGAAAATTAGGACATATGTAATTAGATTATGCCCCATTTGCACATGTTTACAAACAATTAAAAAAACACTTGTAATACATTTTTTGTATGTCTTTATGTAAATAATCAACTCAGTAATTTTCCTGATGATATCTAAAGTTGTTTTTTTTCTCCTATTCGTTTGAGAAAAAATAATGACTAGGCGAATGCAGAGGGTATATCTGGATCTTTTTCGAAACTTTCGGGGCTTTCAGGATTTTTCGGGGCTTTTTTTCCCTTACTCAGGACATATTGAGGATACAAAATCAGTTGAGTTTGCTTCTGTTGCAATTTGTTCAACCTTTTAGCTTGATGTTGTCAACTAAGAAGTCATTGTGTTGAGAAGAGATACAGATGTCTAACATATAGGTTCTACAAAGCGGTAAATAATGAAGAATAAGCCTTCTGTTTTCTTCATTTTTCCACGTAGGATCTGACAACGCAGTGACATGGGAAAGTCTAACAGGTCTGTATCCATCTGTGAAGAAGCATGTCCATTTCCTTTGGATTCATCAAAGAATTCGCAGTATGGAAGAGATTTGGGTGGACGCAGGACACTCTCTTTCAGCCAAATACAACCCTAAAGAGAGGAAAGCTAAACAGGTAATGTAGGCTATAGCACCCCATTGTTGTGGTTTACTAACCCCTGCTCCCCTTTCTTACTGTTGCTATGCTTTCTGTTCTGGCATGGGCTTTACAGTCATAATGGGGGGGTAGGATTTCAACTTGAAATAAGCAGTAATTTAAAAAAAGAAAAGACCTCAGAGTGGCTTTTGATGATATTGCTTACTATGAAATTCCCTGATTTAACTACATTATACATACTGAGACCAAAGCTAGGATTTGATTTAGCTTTCTTTAATGTGACATTCACAGTTTCATAATGATGCACATGGAATGGACACGTTTTCCTTTCTTGTTAGAGGATGTTTTCAGAGGTGGCTGCCTCCCTCCCCAGCCAGTTCCACCATTGTCAGATGATTGAATGGGCATATCAGTTGCTCACTCCTATTATAGATATGCAGCGGTATGGCCCTACTATACTTCCTAGTTACCTTAGCAAGCCTTAGTAAAATAAAGATGTTACACAAAATAGAAAGCATAATTAGATACATGAATTATCATTATCATCTATTGTAGTGGTCGCTCTCAACTGCTTCATGTTGATGTAGTATGACGGCAGGGACTGTTAAAAGACCAGAAATTCGGCATTAGGATAAAGGTTGATAGATTACACACATGCAGGACTTTTACCCAGGCGGTGTCCTATGTGAAACCAAAAGTCACCAGTGATTTTTATTCTAACTTTCTTAGATGACATTCTTCCGTATTTTAATCCAAACCACAATCTTTTCCTAAACCTAACCACATTGTTTTGTTGGCCCAACTTAACCAAGTACTGCTTTATTTGTTTTGACCTCACAATGGGACTCCCAGACCATTAAAAAGGGACACCGAAGAGTCCTAACGTTTATCGTAACCATGTTGACAGATGATAACAACCTTCTGAACCTACTGGTAGGGGGTAGCAGGCCCCTTTTCACCCTTATTTGTGAGGCTGATTAACACTGATTATGTCCATTGAATGAAGTTATAACATCCAAAGCAGGTGCTGCCTTTCCTCTTTAATTAAGGTTCTCATTCCATTGAAACTAAAAGTAGTCTCACTTTGCCAGATATATCTCAACGGGCTTATCATTCTGGTATAGGTATTTATTTAAACTAATCACAATCCTCTTGTGCAGCGCTAATTCAATGGTGCCCTTTGTAAAATATAGTGCTGCAGGAATGAGTCCTGAAGCCCGGAAGTGAGTTTGCATTTTTGCATATCGTCTCAATGTGATTTTTTTATGGGATTTTTGTTAGATGCCCTAGATTAGGTCTTCTGGCCAACACAGGCTTAATTCAAATGTTTATTTGCTATGAGATGAATAATGTAACTAAATTTCCAACTTGGGAATTTTTTAAACTTCTTATTAAAAAAGGAAGATGATAACAAGTAGCCAAATGAGACTACAAACGTCAACACTGCGTACAAGCGAAATCGGACAAAAGCTCAAGGTAGGTGTAGTTCAGGTGATTGCATTTACGCATTGAAAATGATAAAAGTGGTGTTCATTTGTGAAGATTATATTTGTGAACAAAATGTATAAGTATCATAAACTTATTTACGTTTGCCGTTTGTGCCCAGAGCGACGATAACTTCTGGGTTGGCCTAAAAAAGATGTCATTCCTACAGCATTCTATACAGTAGATAGCAGGAACAGGGGCCTAACATCTGGTGTGTGAGAGTCTGCCGGATGTCAGGCTTTATCCCAGTGCTCTACATCTTGTGAAAATCAGATAGACATTCATTGCAGAATACTTAATGTTTTCTATATAAGAAATTATACATGAGAAGAAGTCACTCTATCCTTAGTTACCCAAAAGGCCTTTGATATTACACAATGGCCATATTACTTGGATTTCTTAAAATGCTTTGCTTTTGGATCCAAGTTTTACAGGTGGGTAAAAAGTAACAAATATTGTGGACCCAATGCTTTCTGTAGCCTTTGTTTTCCTCAGAACTTTATTAGCAGCGAAACCATTATATTGGTTCAATTCTGGGGGAAAAAAGTATGACACAAAAGAACAATATAATTTCTTGCTGCATCTTGTCCATGAACTTCTTTTCCTCCCCAGATTCTGGTGCATCCCGGAGCTCTGACAGATGAATCGGGTACTAAGATAGCAGCAACTGCCTTTGAGGGGGGCCCCTTGGTGAACTAGTCCAGTGGAGTGATCTCATATCCACACTTTACATCCTTAGTCACCATCTTCACTTTACTGCCTCAAAACCTGACCTAAAGCAGTGAGTCTGCACACAAAAAATCCTTTTGTTGCAGGTTTGTTTCAGTCAGGGCTACTGGTGTCTTTACCCATTTATTCAACAATTCCCCGTTAATGGAACAAAAGCTCTATTTTTGTATATCCATTCTTGTGTTCATCTCTCTGTTTCTATATTTCTAGGGATAAAGGTACTAAATAAAGGTAACTGCCCACCTCGTCATCCAAAAATGGAGCCAAACCTGATATACACGGACATTATTAGCTTTAGACAGATTCATACAATACCAACGGCATCTCAGATCAATTACAGGTGAGCATAAGAATCCTGATATTATTTTAATGTATTTTATGAGAGTGAGAGTCTGTGCATATACAGTATGTGTGTAATGTGTTAATGTCATTTCAACATTAAAATGCTGAAATATACAGAATCAGTGAAAGAGTTTGATAACTCAGAAAGTAAGGACTTAATGCCATTAATCATTATTCAAGCAATTGTACAAGGCCCCATTTGATTAAGCTTACAACACTGTATGACACAGTTTTTAAAACCAGAATGTAGTGATTAACATAATTATTGTGCCTTAATTTGGTTATTTATTATAAGCTTGAAAATACAGAGAGCTGGTGTACAAATGTTGTAAATGGCCCATGAGCATGTTGGAACAGAATGATGAGATATGTCAAAAGAATGCAATGCAAAAATGTGATGGTAATTCTATGTACTTATGTACTCATGTACTTATGTACATATGTACTTATTTACTTACCACAGAGTGGGTTGGAGATGGGCATGAAATAACAGAAGATGTAAAAGTTAGTGATGAGATATCTGGCACAAAAAAGTGAGGATGTTTGCAGGTAAAGCCAAAACATCACTTATATTAACTCTGCCATGTTAGAACTACGCAACCAGAGTCTGTGCACCTGTCATCGAGCGGTATTGAAGTTCGGCCCACACACCTGCCTGGCCAATCACGAGTCAATCGCAGCTGTCAATCATGACTTTTCACCACATTTTTATAGCAAAAAAAATAAAAATGAACAAACATCAGTGTGATACCAAGTACCTTTGGCCTCCTCTCATCCGCTAACATGGAAGGAGCCGGATTAATGACCGCTACTGCAACAAACCACCAGGGGGTGATCAAATGTTTAAGGGAACTGTCAACCCTCCATATTTATATTCGGTCCATGGAATATGTCAATGCTTGCATTCAAATATCAATTAGGTGACTGTGAAGTGTCACTAAAATAGAATCTGAGGTCTTATGTATGTACAAGTACATTAATGTCAATTGAATGACGTGTGACTGGGTAACAGCATGTTGTTTCACCCCCTTAAGCTAACTTTAAAAAAAGAGAAAAAAGAAAAGAAAAAGAAGTTTTAGAGTTTCCCAGAGCCCTGACCTCAGCCCCACTTTCAGGATGAACTGGATGCATCAGTCGGAGGGTTTAATGTTCAGGTGTTCCCGGTGTCTAAATAATTTTGGCTGTGCAGATTGCCATCAAAATATATGTATTATTGTGTTTGTGAGTTTAACTGTGTAAATGTGTCTGTTGAGGTGTATAATTCGCGTGTTGGACACTTTTGGCACTGAGCCCGACTTCAATCATGTAGCTTGGGCCAAAAAGCACAACCTTAATAGTCCATTTGGACATCTGGACCTGATCCCAATGCAGTTCTACACCATGTTCCGTATGTTTTTGCCTCATATTCGTCATCTTCTTCCAACAGCTATTTGTATAATTTACATACAATATGTTGCTTGATCTGAGTAGAACATTGATGACTACCTTTGTTTGGTACCTATTTTAATGAATATGTATCGTCTTACTGTGAGCAGCTCACACAACAGACAACCCATTCCTGGGCTTTGTGGAGCAGCACCAGAAAAGCCCTGAAGAAATTGAGCAGTTAGTCTACCAGAAGAAAAAAACAGGCACTTTTGTACGGCAAGAGTGCCACATTTTGGCAGGTAACAATGGACAGACATAGCCTGGAAAAACGTTCTATGGAAACATCACTATTTGTCTGAGAAAATATTAAGGAAGTATTATTCAGTTCTAGTTAGCGGTGGCTTTGGAGAAATTGAAATAAAAAAAGATCATGTTCAGAGGAGAAAGTTGTAATTTTACCAATTATTATAGTTATAAATGTTTTGAAATTATAAATGTTAGGTTTCAGAGTTTTGATTGATATTATATGCCTTGGAAATATTTTGTCACCTCGTTTTACCTTTTGGCTGTTTGTGGATATATATCTGTGGGTGTTTTCAATCAGAGATCCCCATAAAATACACACTTGTCCGTGGACAGGTGTAATTTGTGCTGCATCCATTGATTTTCCCATTGATTGAGTCGACCTTTGCTCCCTCTCCTGTTAAACTGCAGGGTAAAGAGGCGTAGCTGGATGTTGTCTACAAGTACTTAGAGATCCATGGTACAGTTGATGGAAGTGTTAAGATTCCACCCTATGTGAAAAACCATGGCATTATCAAAGGCACTGAGGTTCAGACCCTGTTAAGACAGAGCAAGGTGAGTGTGTCTGTCGTTAAAAGTCAGAGACAGTGTGAAAAACAATGTGAATTTTGAACATTAAAGCATGTAAACATTTTATATTAGAAAACAAAAATTACAAGTATGAATCTAAAAAATTAGTATAACATAATATAATAATAATATTTTTTTTCTGTTCTGATATTTTTATTTTCTTATGACCTTATTATAGCCACAATATCTGCTATTAAAATGTGCTATACATTTCTATCTTTGAGAATATTGAAGAAGATTGTACAGTTTTTGGATTTGACACATCTGGATGATAAGAAACCTCTGAATGTTCATAGTGTGTAGTTCATTATGACAAGAACAGATATTGAAACACGTCTACGTTGCATTTCTATATTGACAACATATCACTGTATGTTGTTTCATTTATATGAATTGCCTCTTTTACGTGTTTGTGTTTTTCATGTAACTTTGTACAGTATGTAAATCTAGATCTTTTTTTCCCTGAGGACCACAGGAGGAGTACATTTCAGATCATCAAACACATTTTAAAGCCCCTGAACACCTATACAGGTGTTTTCAGTTATTCTGGCTGATTAGACCTCAGCTTGGGTTGAAGGTGAACAGGGCTTTGATGAGAATTTGATGGGAATTAATGAGGTCATAAATGTCCGTCTACCACTAAGAATGATATAGGTGTACTTTGACCCGCCTTAACAGGTTAAACAAAGCTAACAGGAGACTCGGAAAGATGTCAATCACAGTAGACATACCCACACAGTCCTGAGAAGGGGTCTAATCAACTAGTTAACTGAAAATAGCTGTGCGGGTGTTCAGGGGCTTTAATATCAGACAAAGATAACCTGTGTAAATACAAAATGCCGTTTTTAAATAATGATTTCAACAAGCTATCCAAACCATGTGACAAAGTGAAAAAGTAATCATTGTAGGTTTAGGGGGCAAATACGTCTTCACATAGGGCCAGGTTGATAGCTTTTTTCCCTCAATAAAGGAAATCATCACCTAAAAAATGCATGTTGTATTTACTCAGGTTTCTTTGTCTGATATTAAATTTTGTTTGAGGAAAGTAAGTGTGACAAAAAAAGCAAGAACAGAAGAAATCTGTAAGGGGGCGAATACTTTTTCACAGCACTATAACTGTTGCACCGATAACAAATCCTGGGGATCCAAGTACTGTCAACATGAATCACAGATAAAGATCATACAGTGTGAAACTATAACCATCAACTGAGGTCTCCAAAACCCGATATAGGAGGAAGAGGACTTCTGAAATTTTTTTAAGCAACTCCCTTAAAATTAGGAAGAATCATAAAGTATGATGGTGATTTAAAAAAAAAAGTGTGAACAACATCACATATTTTATACGCTTCAAACACTATGTAAGCAACATCACACATTTTTTTTTTTTCTTACGGCATCATTTTCCTGTTGTTTGGACATTCTGAGATCTGGACTTGAATAGAAAATGATTAAACCCACATTTTTTCTGTGTGTGTGTGTGTGTGTGTGTGTGTGAGTGTGTGTGTGTGTGTGTGCGTGTGTGTGTGTGTGTGTGTTTGTGCGTGCATGGTGCGTGCAAAAACCATGAGTTTGTAAAGACAACCCTTCCTGGGCATGCTGTAAGAACACTGAGGAGCTGAGTTCGTGGTGTTGGCTGGCACCATGTGGGGGCAGTATAGCAGTGCATGTACTTACCACATACCTCTTCATGTATTGTTTATAAAGGCTATGACATTCTAAACTATTTTTATTTAGTTTTATCTGTGGTCTATTTTAGGTTTTTGTCGGATTGTCTTTCCCATATGAAGGCCCTGCCCCATTGGAGGCCATAGCAAATGGCTGTGCTTTCCTGAACACCAGGTTACACCCTCCAAAAAGTAGCCTGAACACAGAGTTCTTCAAGGGAAAGCCCACCACCAGAGAGGTCAGGGTTCGTATTCAAAAGTGAGGCACTTACCATGATCTGATAAAACAAAACATGTTTACATGTGTAGGACCTCACACTGCACAGAAATATTTTTCAACCTCAATCAAATAAACAAGAAATGAAATTATGAGTATCTGCTGTCTTTACCAAATTAATAAAAATGATGCATGTTTTAACAAATATTGGATACAAATTGATAAATAGCAGGTATACTGTATTGATCAATTTCATTGTTGGTGTTGCAGGTGACGTCCCAGCATCCTTATGCAGAGGCCATAGGAGAGCCCTACGTATGGATGGTAGATATGAACAACTCCACAGATGTGGAGAGAGCTCTCACTGCTGTCCTCAATCAGACTGTACGTACCTTCTTAACATGGTGTCAAATCTATCAATTCCCATGAGGGCACAGCGGAGTGGAAGCTTGATGAATACAGAACTGCATTTTTTCTATAATAGATTTATAATCGTCGTTTTTGCGTACACATTTCAGATTGAGCCCTTCCTTCCCTATGAGTTTTCCTTTGATTATGATAAGTATGTTATTTTGACTGGCGGACAACAAAATGTACATGTCATGCACACTTCAATCAAGGCGTATAGTTGAAATCATCCATCACCATTTCAATGACATGCTTTGTGACCATATGATTTGATACACAGCTGTTGACGATTTCCTCTCCTTTTTGTTTTTTTCCAGCTCCAATATAGATTGTTTAACATCAGAGCTTTATGACAGTCACTTGGTGTTTCCAGCCTTCAAAAGCGCCAGTAAACACTGTCTGTTCCAGTCTGACCCCCTGCTCTTCAGCTGTGTGAGATCCGACGAGTCCTTGATACGCATCTGTCCCTGTAGAGACTACATTAAGGACCAGATAGCCTTATGCAAAGAATGTATCTAACTGCCGGGTAGAAAACAAAAATCCATGTACAAAAAGGTCCATACAAAGTCAATAAAAAGTACTTATGTTGGTTTTAGCTGAATATCCTGTCTCATTAACCTGACTCTCACCAGATGAACTTCGTTCCGCCTAGCTCCACTCATCCATCTGGGATCGCTCCATAGGAGAGGTGTTTTATAAGGCTTCACCAAGTTGGTAGCTCGGTTTTCTTTGTCTGTTCTCAATTGTGTTGTCTTGTAGGGCGACTGCTTGTGCGCTGCTCCAGGTTCCTCCATATGTGCTGTGGTGTATTTCTGGCTGGGTAATGCTGCATTCCTAAGCACTGGGACATGGGACTTATTCTACATGTTTACGAGTGCCGACTTCAAAGCGTTCCAGACAATTGAAGTCGAACGTAGAAAACATGCCCATCAAATACCTTATTTTACATATTGCCCAGCAGTTGGTTATATTGGTTAACATTAGAGCGGTATTCAGCTAATACATCTTCATCAACTGATCTGGAGCCGTGTATGTAAAAGCAAATACACACACAAGTATATACTGTATATACGGTAGATATGGTAAGAGATTATAACTCATATTTTCATGCCAGAATATTCAAAACAAGTTGTGTTAAAATGCAGTATCTACTATAACACTTCGCGCAGAGAAGTAACGTTAATAGCTTTTTCTTTGAAGTTTTATCTCTCACAAATTGTGTCTCCACGGGCGCCGTCTTTGTTTTCCGACTTATGAGGTCGGAGTTGGTTGAGCTCCCTCGAGTTCGTGAGTTGGAGGTTCTACTTCGCCAGGCATTCCAGTGCACTTTTCCGAGTTGGAGGTCCAAAAGTTCTGACCTCCCGAAAGTTCCGCCCTCCCACGGCACTGGAACGCAGCATATGTGTTCTCTCTTTTGGCGATGTAGTAGATGCTGTCTGACGGCTAACGCCAGTGTGGTCTGAGGTGACAATGTTATGGGAAAAGTCCGTCAATAAAGATTAGATACCACATAACGCACACAAACACAGGCTGCTAGAGAGACAAACCCAGAGTTAAGGGCAATTTGCATTTGCATTGTCATACATGTATCACAGGATAAGGGAAGTATCTCACAAGATACACAGAGCTGAACATCCTCTGCATCACAAGGGGAAACGGAGTGTGTTTTGTCCTGTGTTTTAAAACCCCAAACATGTCAATTGTTATTTCCACAACGCTGACTGCGGCCGGAGTCCTCTCTCCCTCCCTCCTCCTGTGCAAGTGGGTTTGTGTGTGTCCGTCCAGTTGGTCGTAAACAGATGTGTGTATTAGCATAGCGAGCAACTGCAGCATCTGCCAATGTTTAGTAGCCACGCTGCTTTGCCACGCTGCTTTGCCACGCTGCTTTGCCACGCTGCTTTGCCACGCTGCTTTGCCACTCTGCTTTGCTACGCTGCTTTGCCACGTTGCTTTGCCACGCTGCTTTGCCACTCTGCTTTGCCACGCTGCTTTGCCACGCTGCTTTGCCACGCTGCTTTGCCACGCTGCTTTGCCACGCTGCTTTGCCACGCTGCTTTGCCACGCTGCTTTGCCACGCTGCTTTGCCTTGCTGCTGCTGCTGGAGGCTCCACGTGATTTGCTCAACCAGAGTGTGTTTTAACCGGGGCCTACCCAGGTTTGACTTGTTTATGGAGCCAGCCTCAAGTGGAAATTTGGGGAACTGCAGTTTTTGGCATGTGTACGTTGGCTTCATTATTCAGGTTTCTGAAACTCTTATAACAGCACAAACATAAAGTGTCATGAGATCGCATGTTGCCTGGATAGGGCAATGCCACTGTTTCTTAGCAAAAGGCCAGTTGGACTACAAACAGTTTAAGATATACGGTATCTACATTCAGAAAAACAGCTTGTAACACCTGCCACAGTGACCATCAACATTTGCATTTGGCAGTTGGCTGCAAAAATAGCTTTGCATTTACAAGCTCACTGCTGACAAGGAGAGTAAAGTACAGTGTCAACTGCATTTCTATTCCACTTCTCTGATGCAGAATTAGTCCAACAATATTTTGTAGTCCTCATTTAGTCCACGTAGCATTTGGGCACTCCTTCACTCATCTTCGGCACTTCATTCGTCAGTCAACAGGGGAAAGCGTGCCGGTCTGACGATGATAAAGGTCCAGAGTGTTTCACAGTCTCCTGTGAACCTGAAAAATGGTACACTAATTAAAAGGATGGATTCCGATTTCACCATCTTGAGATGAGCTTAATGTACATTGTGTTGCCAGAGCAGCGAGACTGCAGGCCTGAGATGATGGTGATGATGATGATGCAAAAGTGTGAAATACAACCAGGGCAGGTGAGAGAACATATTGAATTGAGAAATGTTTATTGTTATCATAACAAAATGTATTAGTCATTAGTAGTCTTTTCAAAATAGTCCTCTGCTAAAAACATGCAATGTTTGCTGCACTGAATATGCACATTTATCCGAACTGTATTCTGTGTGAAGCTCTGCCCAGATTTATGGCATCAATGATACAAACAGTGAAATGAAAAGTACAAAGTTGTGCAGGGTCAATATTATGACTTTGTTCAAGGACTTTACGCCAGAGTCAACATTCAGAGTCAATTTAAAGCAATCTTACTGTACGTTAATGTATTCACATGAACCATGCTTTAACTACAGAATTCTTGTATTATAATGAAAGTAAAGCATTCTGTATGCAAAGGTGCATTGACTGAGACACATGACTTTGCATTATTATTTTTTTTACTTATGCAAAGAAGAATCAGTTGTTTCTCCCAGCTGCACTCTTGGTGCTAAAGCAGAGGTAACTGGCTGCTGCTATAGCTTTATATTAAGGGTACCGTACAGACATGAGAGTAGTATCAATCTCCACATCTAGTGCTCAACAGGAAAGACATTTTTTTAAATTCCTTTATCTTAGTGCACAAAGAACACTTTTTTTTTTTTACTGTAGAAGTCAGAATTACCGATTGATCTCTACAGGATTAAAATGAATGATGTTTGCTTGAAGACTTTTGAAACATGTTTAGTAGTATTTCTTTACGTGTTTATATATATACTGTATATACCAAGTATATACCGTATATTGCCAGTGACTCCCAAGATTACATACATTCTATTTCTTGTTGTGAAATGGTTGCAGATTTAAACTTCTGGTTAAACGCCCCATATTGTACAAAATGATTTTCTTGAGCTGCTATATATAAATACTGTGAAAGCATCAAAAGGCTCATTCTACAGAGAAATGCACACAGCCCGTTTTCGGAAACTGTGCCTTCAAATAAACTGTTAAGACTTCCTTATGGTTGTGTTGTCACAACTTTATATATATATATATATATATAGAGAGAGAGAGAGAGAGAGAGAGAGAGAGAGAGAGAGAGTGAGATAAGACCCCTGCGTTTGTGTGCTAAAACCAATGGTGCGTTCAAGTTGTGCACAAATGTTGAAATTTCCGAGCTCCAAGTAAGAATTTTAATCAGAACCCCCCGTGCTCGTGCAGTTGGATCTCCAACTCTGAAAGTTAGATCAATCTCACCAGCCAGACATTGAAATTATGCTATCTAATTCTCACGTAAACAGTAGTTATACGTTTTGTTGTACTTTTGTGAGGCCCTGAAGTGCTGGGAGCACTCAACTTTGGGGTATGTTGTTCCGAGATCAAAGTTCCGACTTTCAGTGTAAATGGAACACACCATAAGGCACGTCTCTCACTCCCCAGGGTCCTAAAGAGGAACTGGTAGCTGCGCCTGTGCCTGTTGTTGCGGTGATCAGACCACTGTCTACTATGACAGAGCGGGTGATTTCAATTCGATGAAGAACCAAAAAACAATCAGAGCGTTTTTTTAAAAACAAACAAACGAACAATGTAAGTAGGCTATCCTACGCCTGTTGACTTTCTCAGATGTGGCAGCTAATCGTTTTGTAATGTTGAGTAGCTAGTCTGACATTAATAAACAGCATTTGCTCTTTCCTGAAGTAGGCTAAAAGTAAAATAAAAGCCTTTTTAGGCCGTAGGGGAATAGATTTAATGTTGTTTTTTAAAATATATATTTTATGAATGATGTTATTTAGATTAGAGGGAATCCCTAATAGTACTACTTCTGTCATTTAAAATGTGAATTTCATTTACAGTAAACTTATTTTTATTTCTGTTAATATGCTGTTGTTTAAACTTCTGAGTGCATACACAAATGTTAAAATAAAACATATTTTTCATAGGGCATGCAGTTTTTGTGGGTGATTGGAATTCATTGTTGTTTTTTTATGCATGATTTCAAATAAGAATTCTCCAATGGCTTTTTAGTGCAAACCATTGGCCCATAGGCTATCACGAAAGTAACTACTTGAGCGCTAGTTAAAGCCCAAATTACACAAAAATAACTTGTTGAGTTGAAATCATTTGCTGACTGCTTGTTCCCCCCCAGATCAAAAATCTCATCTGCGCCCCTGCTTTAATGTTGTGATAAGAAAATACTTGGTTCATTTTAGGCAACAAAATTAGATCATTGTTTAAGTTAAAGTGAGTTTAGGACGTAGTTACCTTGGTTTCACATGAGACATAAACAGCATTATGTTTGTTTGACCCATCCACCACTCTTTATTCAGTGTCACCTGACTTCCTCCTTTGCTCCCGCCATAAAGATCACCACTTAACAACAAATGTAAATATGGATGAAGCTGCTTGCACTATCTACCGATTTTTTTTGGGTGAGAAAGCCCTGGCTAATAGAAACATGGTGTTTGTTCACATAGTATGCAATGTCAAATAGCTGCTGCATGTGAGTGTTAGTAAAGTCTCCAATGACAGCTGTGTGGTTGAAAAGAAGAAACATATCTCAATATTAAGCAGGATAAAACTTTATTAATCAATAAAACTTTGCATCTTTGACAAAGATATACCTCATGGTTATTTTACATAAATAAAGGTGTTTACATTATCTGTAATACCACTGATGTAGTTACTGTACAAACAGACAAATAATAATGATCTTACAGGAAATTCAGTTACATCTTTCCATGTTTGATTTGTATGTGTGTGTGTGCGTGTGTGTGTGTGTGTGTGTGTGTGTGTGTGTGTGTAATACTGCAATGCACTTGCTACCACTAAAGCTCTAAGGGTTTTTACACACCCATGCAAAGCCTAAAGCAACAGAGAAGTGTTAAGTATTGCTATCATAATATTGTGAAATGAAGCCAAATGAATGGTTTGTTGCCTATTCTTGGGCGATGATAATAAGTCTAACCATCCATACAAGTACAATTAATTGATACACACATGTCATTTACAAAGATTTGGCACAGTTCATCAAGCTGCAGAAAAGGTTTTCTGAGCCTTTTCAATGGAACAATGAAATGGATTCAAATATCAAACAACCTCTCAAATTAATCAAGGTTTCTATTTGTGCAAATAACTGTTCAGAGGTCATTTTCTTCAGAAACTTGTAGCTTTTAGTGAGTGTGGGGACTCAAACATTACATTGGGCAGTGGGAAAACTACATTTTGGATGAACGAAAGCAACTGCAACTCTGGTGATCATACAGTTACAGTTACTGTATATTTAACATGTATGTATTACTCAGCTGCACAGAGATGTACAGTGAGCTGCACAGGTGTGTGTGTGTGTGTGTGTGTGTGTGTGTGTGTGTGTGTGTGTGTGTGTGTGTGTGTGTGTGTGTGTGTGAATGGGGGGCGCGGGGACACGATCACAGCAAATGTTATGTGGCATGAATGTGCACAAGAGAAAGTGGCATGGGAATAAAACAAAGTGCAAAGAAGAGAGGTAGAAAGGATTTTGTTACCAAGATTAAAAAAAACACAAAAATATGAGCAATATTAAAGTATACTGATACCAAGAGATATTAGGAGTTTGTTCTGTGCCTTATGTGGTGTTTTTGTTAGCATGTAAACACTGTACTTTTCTATTAAAAGTCACTGTATAGATTGTCTTCTATGCATCAGAGGGGGAACATTACAAATCAGTGTGCTGTTGGTGAGTTGAAGTGGTGTGAGCTGATTCACACCTTCAGTTCAGAGCTAATCCTTATACTTCACACAATGAAACTACATACAGCAATAACTTTGCACCATGTCCAGTATGTCGACTGAGAGTTGATCATTACAGTGAAGAGTGGATGTAGGCGCCTTCAGAGCCACTGTCCAAGGCTTTGTTCCTGACTTCAGCTTGGAATAAATTTAGACTCTCTCCCTCATATCCAGTAAGATGAATATTTATGACAAACCTGTCGTGTGTTCCTCTACCACAGGGGGGCAGACAAGCACTCTAAATCCACATTTACAGGAAGAAGTCAGGCCACATGTGCTGCCTCCAGTTAACCCCACTTTAGATGGTCATGGGTAGCGAGCTGTGTTTGTGCATAACACAATATCTATGAATTATTTACTGTATATAAATGCATTTCTCATTGATTGATCTCAATGCATTGTATAAAACTGAACTCATATTCATAAATGTAATTGCTCATTTGAAGTGTTTCTGTTGCCTTCTGACAATGGAGGAATTTCTTCCTATTTCATTCATTCCTTCCAGTTCACCACAGCTTGAATCTTTCTTTAAAAATCTTCTGGGTGATTTCATGTCTGACCAAATGACAGTCACAAAAGTTCATCAAAATAATAATGATTTGTACCAGCAGGTAAACTGTCAACACATCCTCATACCTAAACAACACACTAGGATGTTTTCCCGATAAATCACAGAGGACATTTTAAACACGTGACTTGCGGTGGCTGCAGTTAAAATCACACAACCCTTCTATTTAATGTAATGACTGCACTTTCGCAGTGACTGTTTTAGGCAATAGAAATATTTGGTTTGGGGTAGGAAAAGATTTGATTGGCTGGACTGGCTTAAAATGATTCATGGACGTAACTACACCACAAACGTAACTACAACACAAACTTATGCCCGGAACAAAACAAGTCACTTTTGATTTTTGGTTTCACACAGGAAATGATCACTGTTATAAGTTGAAAGTCATGTGTTTATTTGACTCATCCATAGTTATTTCCTTGGTTTGCTCCCATGATAATTAATACGGCAACTGGTCTTTTTGGCGAGGATGATCTGAAATTGTAGCTATTCCGTTTCAACATGTAAAACAATGATTTGCTGGGCAGTCAGTTCTTCTTTTGACAGCTTATAATAAGTGATAAAGGAGCCTCGGACAGTGCCCTCAGATCCCACCTACATCCAGTCTGAGATTTCCGCTTACAGTGCAAAAATTTACAGTAAGACTTATCATTTAATTTCAAATCAACAGTAATATGTAAAACATATTTACAGTATAAGCACTATAGAGTAAACATCTTTAACTATATGCAGCACTGATCATACTGTACTTAAACTATATGCTGTCTACTCCAAAAGGCCTTTTATGTCGGCCATAAAGCACTACGACTATATTTGTGAACAGCGTAATAAACATATTTACAGACTGCATGGTTTGTATTTACATTCTGTTCATTGCAGATAATAATGGATGATAACAACAGTAACATACAGAACGAATGAGTCATAAGCAGGTAAGCAAATACAGGAGATAACACTGTCTCTGCAAATCATATGTGTTGGAAATGATATTCCCACAGGCTGCTTTATCTTTGTCATTGTGCTTTGTTTCATCTTAGGTTTGAGACTTTGCCGTTTCCAACTTTCCACGTGAACTTTGCATTGTAAGTAATAAATATCCCAACTGGATTCAGTACAAAAACAAATGATAAATAATAGCATTATAGCAAATGGTACCAGAGACTTTGCAGAAGAGTTTAGTGCTTTTTGTAAGTGATAAGTGATTTTTGTATACATGACAAGGTGTTGCAACAAAAACACAAGATAAATACCAAGATAATTTTTTACATCTTACACCTAAAAACTTGGATTTGATTACTTTCTTTCAGATGTTAAAACTTGACTCTGTCAGAGCAAGTTTCAAGTAAAAAACAAAAATATGCTGAATGGATTTCAGACTCAGGTTTGTGCATTTGTAAACAAATCAAAAAATGTGCACAGTATATGGCAATGAAACATATGCAAACTCAAATTCTGCAGTTAAGACAAGATAGGTTAAATACCCTCAAATAATTTCTTAGTTTCTAATGTTCCACTGTGTTAAAACGGACACTGTGCTAAACTGCCAGCTACAAACAACAGCGCATGAAGGAACGTTGGCTAATTTGTGCTTGGATACATTACATACGAGACAGTTAGGCTATGCAATGTATATACATGACTTGTGCACTTTAGGTTTATAGCCATCGTATTTCAATAGTTTGTCTTTAGTGTCTCCTGTGCTCTTTACTGCTGTTTGCTTTTAGTTGTACAGTTTCTAGATCAAGGCTGAACTCGAGTCAGTGCTGCTCATAAGCTCACCGTCTAAGTCCCTGCTTTCCATGTCTCTCTCAAAAGTAACACCTGTACTTAACTACAAAGAAGATCCTTAATAAAGTGAGCAGTCCTCATCTCATTTTGGAGTTTGTATTTTAGATCAAGATACAATAGCGAGACAAAGAGAAAAAGCTCATATGTTTTCTCAAGTAAATTATGTGTAAACAAACTATAATTATTTTGAGTAGGCCTCATTTAAGCAAAATCTATTATTTTTTATTCCATTATACCCACGGCAATAGCAGTACCTACAAGGACAAATCATTATACTTTAGACTCTTGCCGTGTAAAAACTGTGATGAGGTGAATGGTGTTGTCTAAGCAGCAACTACTGTAACTCCATATGGAAAACCCCAAAGCTCCTGCTGGTAGACAGGAGTCTCAGCTCGTTTCCTTATTCTAGGTGTCATTTTTAAACTGGTGGTTTCATGGACAAAATGTGAAGAAGAGCAGAAAAGAAGAATTTAACCGTGCTTTCTCTCCAGGAGGTGTCCTTTTCCCTCAAAGTCTCTCAAACGTCTGTGTTGTGTGAGTGTGTGTGTTTGTCTGAATGTATTATGTACAGTATATACAGCATGTGTGTCTATATATTAGTGTGTATGCGAATGTGTAGAGTCTATATGTACTGCATGTGCAGTTGAAATGTGTATTAAAGTATGTATGAAAGACAATGAGAAGAGGGCGGAGGGCAGGAGGCAACCAGGTGTGTGTGTTTGAACCTGCTGGTCTGGTGAACACACACTCTCACTCAAAGCGCTCGTAGTTCCTCGTCTGTCTCACGCGAGGCACCATGTCCATCAGGAGTCTGTGGACACAGAAACAGGGTCTCAATTGAAATATGTAAATGTGAAGAAATTACCTCTGTAAGTCAATCAATACAGAGCTGTCGGGTTGATATGTGAGGCTGGCATTACTGTAATAGAATATGGATCAGTCTAACAGAAATTTAGACATATTTCAACCTGTTGGTATTATGTCTTACTTGATGCCATATGCCAAAATGATGAGTCCGATGAGAACTCCGATGGTCCCATCCAGAAACCAGACGTCAGTATGGTGCTTAAAGACTTCTGCGCTGATCAGAATGGAAAATCCCATGATAGAACCGACCAGAGAGTTGAACCCTAAAAAACACAACATGGGGAATATGTCATGTCTGTTAATGTATTGTATGTCTGAGTAATGGAGAGGTTTCAGTCGCCCAATCTTAAAGGGGAACTGAGTCCATTTAAAAAATTCATACATTTAATTCCTTTGGTCTAAATAGTACAAAAATATTAGTAAACATGAACTACTCTCTTCAAAATCCCAAAAAGTACTTAAACTGTGGAGCTTCTCCATAGAACATGAACTGGGAAATATGTTTGAGACTGTGAGCACCCTGGGGAAGGTTCTGAGTATATGGGGACCCATTCTGTTTCACAATTGACAGCATTACAACAGAATAACAACAGAATAAAGCTCATGGGGGATAAAAAAGAAAACAAAATCATTCTCCCATTCATTGCAGCTCCAGACTTCATACTTGATGACATCACAAGTTTGAAACTGAGTAGCTCATATTCACTAATATTGATTGAACTTTCCTGGACCACAGAAATAACATAGTAGAATTCTTTATTTAGGTGGTGTTCCCCTTTAAATACACTTTACTAATCATGATAATGACCAATCAATGATTTACGCAGGTATTATCAAAAGTGGCACACAGATTTCCACATAAACAGTAGCCGGTTTATGTGAGGGTAGGGTTTTTGGTGTTAAAAGAATAGTTGGGCGGATTTTTTTCAACCTTTGGATAGACACAAGAAAAATAACAATCTTCTCTTGGAACTTTTGGCAACAAAGCAAATAAATGTACCTCAAATTCCTTAAACTGACCATAAAGGTGGTAGAGGAAAAAAGTTCACACAAGTCAATTTATGAAACTCTCAAATATGCAACGTAAATGCCTATAAATCCACCATAATTGTAGACTGCCTCTACTGTATTCTAGGTACCCTGTATAGCGGCTGATGTTTTTTTTTTTCAATAATTACATTTCTCCTTGTGTAAAAGCCAGCACAGTGGGTTATTGTCTCGCCTGCAGTAAGTGTATGGTCTTGTGGGAAATAAATCCAGTCTCTGAGAACAGCAACCTCAGGTTTATTGGATTGATGCCGCATGCGTTCTGAGACCTGGGGATAGCAGTGTGCAGTGTTTGTGCAGTGTGTGCTTTTGTTCAAATGCACGCGTGTCTATGAGCAGCCAATGGGTCATAACCTATTCGTTCTTTCAATTTAGTTGTGAGAGCAACTGTGTCTCACATAGAAACATACACACATATACTCCATTTTAGTTTTTAAACTTAAGATGGTTGTCATGCTTGTTTTGTGTTTGGGAGTTAGTGTACCCTCACCTTAACCCTGGCATTTTACTCTTGGTTCAGGTTCAAGGCTCTTTCCATTCTGTGCAACTTTATACTTTACTACATTTCATTCATTCATTCATTCATCTTCAACCGCTTATCCCGGGGTCGGGGTCGCGGGAGTAAATATATTTTATATTTATACTTTTAACTCTGACACATTTAATTGACAATTAGAGTTCTAATTACTTTGCAGATTAAGCCTCTGAAGGCCTATAAAAGCATATAACATGATTAACATGTATTGCCATACAGTATAATAAAATATCCAACAGCATATAAAAAAATAAAATGAACTCCCTCTGAACTGGCTAAAACACTGAAATACCCATGACAAATAAAAGCAACAGAAATAATATGTAATTACAAGTATGCTAAGACCAACATGGCTAGGTTGAATTACTTGTTGTTAGCAGGAGACATTGATCATCAACACTAAAAACAAACTTTTCTGACAATTTAGTGAGTCAGTTACTATTTATTAATGCTGTAGCCATTTGTAAGCTTTGTTAAGAGCCCTTAGCTTGGTGTGCTATTTATTTATTTATATTTAACTGTGTTTGTGTGTGTGTGTGTGTGTCTGTGCTTGTGCGTGTGTGTGTGTGTGTGTGAGTGTGTGTGTGTGTGCGTGTGTGTGTCTGTGTGTGCGTGCGTGCGTGCGTGTGTGCGTATCCTACCGTCAGTGATAAGTGCCCGGCTAGTCAGCACTCTTCCCAGCATGAACTTGGCCACAGCCAGCACAGCACATGTGAGCCCGCTCACTATAGACACACTGAAGAGGAAGTCATCCTATAGAAAGAGAAGAGAGAAGAGCAGACTATTTGTATGTTTCAACTTTTCTCATAAACACCCCGATCACATTTATATAGTTACACATTCACACCTGGAAGCTGCCCAGTACAACTGCAGTCCGATCTGATGGCCAGTGAGCTGTGAGCAGTTGGGGTTAAGGGCCTTGCTAAAGGGCACCTCAGTGGTGGTAATAAGGGCAAGCTTTCACTCTCCACAAGCAAATGTATACTGCAAGTCTGGGGATTGAACCGACAAAGCTCGCTTCTCTAACCTTTAGGCCACCGTTGCCCCATGTGTGTTTTAAGATAAGGCATACAAACAAACTGGCAGAAAGCTACACACAGTATCTGTAAAGCAAACACTCAAAAGCACCAACATTGTCAGACAGACAGCCATTAATAATACATAAAGGGTTGTCTTGGTGCATAAACCCAAGGTCATTCAGACGATGCCTCTACTGTAAGTGCTGTGAGGGTCAGGTGTTTCTATGTCTCAAACAGACTCAGCAAAAAACAGCACTTGACCCCAGAGGATCTCTCTGTCAGATTTAATTGGGCCAACAGGAGGGGGAGCGTAGAAGAAGATAGAAACCGGGACCATAAGGGACACATGAGAGAAGAATCTATTTTTTTGTCAAATTCCACCTTTCTTCACTAAACCTTTGATCAGGGCTATTAATAATGTATTTGGATAAAATTAGGCCTTGCGACCAACCCACAAATGTGGATTATTGTGGCACTCTACTCACACAAACAGATGTACAGAAATAGGCCTTTTTTTAGCTGCAGACATTTTGACTGACTATTAGCAGGCTGTTCCTGGCATTTTTCGTACATATAACAACGAAAAGTGATGTGCAGTAATTTGTGCATTTTTCCACGTATTTATCATAGACTGTATTAAAAAATGTAGCCTCTCTGTCGAGGCCCGTTCTCTCAACTTGATCCAATCATACTCGCCTCTGGGAGCCGCCATCTTGTCAGACTTTGACTCCGCCTCATTTCCTCTTACCAAAAAAGGGCATTGATGTGACTTTGGGGGGAGGGAGATTCGGACGTCTGGCTGACATAAACCTGATAACCTAGATAAACGGGAATGGGAGTCAATATTGCGATTTTTTTCTGGAACCGGGAGGGAAGGGGAGTCATTTATTTTTATTCCCATGTCTCTAGCGGAGATTACACCGCCTCTGCGGGTCAAGTCTAGGCAGCCAGCATTTGTGATCTATGATTTAAACTGATATTATGGTAACACAGTACCATGCCCATAGACTGTAAAACACAGACCCTCATGGCCCGAATCCTCCCTGTGCTCCATATTAGCTTCTAGTGTATGTGTCATCGATAGTGGGCTATACTGCAAGTCATTGTGCAACTGGGGCTATTTAATTAGCATAACAGAGCTAAAATGTTGTGTTCCTAAACCATCTGTTTGTACAGATGGTCAAAGAGCAAACCAGTGAATATAGTAAAGAGGGAGTAATTTGAGATATAGGCTTAGTCTTTGTATTCTATCTATGACACACACTCTCTCTCTCTCTCACACACACACACACACACACACACACACACACAGACACAAATAAACCAACATGCTCTTGCTAGTTTAATATCGTGATTCATGGTCAGCTAAAAGCTTAATCCCTTGCACCCTTTTTACTCCCATTTACTTTAATTAGATAGAGCCAGAATAAAGAAGAGCTTATGCTAAACGATTTTACAAGCTGACCACATTGTAGTCCGTGATTTTGAATTTAATTTCACATGCATACTTATCCTTTAAATGCTGACTGTGTTCTGTCTCCCTCAGTTGTATTCCCTGCTTTACAGTATTATGGAATACTCTATTTGTGCTGTATATGTAATGTATTGTATTCAATAGGCCAAAAGATGCAAGAACAGGACTCCTCAATTCTTTACAGGCAATTCTTTATTTAACTCATGTTTCCATCAAACAGTATAGTCCCTATACTCCTGCGTTGCACAGATGCATGATGGAAGGCGTGGAAAGCCATGTGCTGAGAAACCCTTTTAATTTCTCGCTCAGTGCGTTTACATGCACATCAGTAACCCGGAAATGGGCTTTCCCCGGTTAAGGGAATAACCGGATTATTGAAGTTCACCACGTATACATGAAAGGGGGATTTTCAAGTTTTTTTCAGCGCCGTTGCTCCCTGGTGTATTCTATTTCCGGGTCAAAAGCCATCGCCGCGGACTGGGAGGGAGAGTTATAACCCACCGAGCATGCGCAGACAGGAAACCCGATAGTAATCCGGGAAAGCTGTTTCCATGCATTAATAATCAGGGCACCGTAGGAGTTCTCTAGGTCTGTTAACCGGGGTATGAGAACCTCGATTTTACCTGGGGTACGGTCTAAACCGGAGTATTGCCTTAACCCGAATATAATCAGGTTTTTAAACTGCATGAAAACGCACCGACTTCTCCATCCAGCTCTCTCTGTATCTACTCTTAACCGACGATGCAAGGGAGCCTCTACAACAATCAATTGACTGCAGTGTTTCTAGCTCCACCTTTTAGTATTTGATCAGTCTGCTAGGTACAGAGGGAGAATGAAAAATAAAAAAATAAAAAAATAAGGCAGCATGAAATGCATCTAGTGGTACCATCAACAACTTTTGACAATGGAAATGCAAAATTAACCATTCTAATATGTAATGAACTGGACTACTTGATGGAAATGATTGTTAGGCGATATTTATTGAGGAAGACTCACTGAGATCAAGATCAGACAGCAAACTGTATTCATTTATTTGTTTCCTCAGTGTGTGTTGAGGCAGGGAGAGCCGATCTCAGCTCTCTGTGTTTAATCAGGCACTATACACAGACAGCCTACCATGAGAGCAGCGACCTGGGACGTGATGCGAATCAGGATTCCTGATTTTCTCCCCCCCCCCCTTCCACTCAATGTGATTTTACAGCCCAATACTTCAAGGTAGCAACATTTTGCAGTTTCCACACTGTATCGCTGCTGGTACATTCTGGCTCTTATTTTTAAACATAATCTCTCAGAAGAAGAAACCAGAGAAGTTTAGTCAACAGCCCCATCAACATCATATTCAGCCTGCTTATTCTATTTTCCCTCTTAGTCCATTTTTTCATTTTCTTTTCACAGTCTCCATCTGCTATATCCAGCACACATGTCCAAACAGAGCACATAAACAGATCACTGCTGGTTTGATAGATCACTTCTGACTTCTGTTTGATGAAGACTTCAATGAACAAGCCTGTTTCAAGTAAATACAAGCCCGGAGAAAGGGAGGCTAGTAATGACAAAACTATGAGTCTGAAAACAATAAAGCAGTAAAGACAGACATAATAATGCAGGAAGACAGACAAGGTGAGCTTGTAGGGAGAGCTTGGAGAAAGAGTCTGGTCGTAATGATGGAAGAGGGGTGAGGGAAACAATGACAAAGATGGGGTATAGAGGGAGGGGACAGAGAGAGAGAGAAAGAGAGAGAGAGAGAGAGAGAGAGAGAGAGAGAGAGAGAGAGAGAGAGAGAGAGAGAGAGAGAGAGAGAGAGAGAGAGAGGGGAAACAAATAACGAATGAGGAAGTGAGGGAAGAAAGTAAAGGGAGAGGCTGGATAAATGACACAGCGATTTGCATCTACAGAAATCCTACCAAGCCAAATAGTCTCTAAAAGTATTTTACATAAAAAACAGACTGATAATCAATCAGATGTCGGTTAAGACGGAGCCTGTTAGAGCCCAGATGGATACAGTACAAAGAAGGGAGCAGGATGGTGAAGAAAAGAGACAGACAGTGGTAATAGGCACTTGCTAGTGTCAGGAAGCTCCTCTGAGACCTAACATCCCCGGTTTCTATTAACATAATGCCAGTGGAGCATCAAACACAGTCGGCAGAATAGCTGCTGCACTCAACCGGCCTCTCTACCAGCTTCAGTCTCTTGGCTTTTGATTTGCAGTCAAAGGGGCCTCAATGACTCAATGACTGATCCTTGTGATGTCTGGTACAGATATTTATACATTCTCAGAACTCTTATCCTTTCTTTAAATCTTATTATATCCACCTGAATGCCAACACTGTTTTCATGCTTTCTCCTCACTGTACCTATATCTACTTTTTATCTGTTGTTTCTCCCTTTGTTGAATTAATTTTCACAGCTCTTTGGAGATTAATTAGGAAAAGGCTATTTTCAACCTGGTACAAATATCAATGTAGGCTATTTGTACCCGGGTGTTGTAAGCTAACAATATTATTTTCCCCCACTTAACCCACTCACCCACAGTTAGCGACTACAATACTTTGTCGCTCTTTGAGGAAGTAGGGGTCAGGTGAGGTGAAATTGTTTCAACTTAATTGGAATATTCACAGCTACCTTGGGGCTTTATGAATCTGCTTCATAAACATACACAGCCCGTTCTTGCTCACGGGGCATCAAATACCACCGTTTTGTTATGGCCCTCTGCATTAAATACCAGCGCGTCTGTATGAAATGCACCAGACTTTCAACTGTAAACTCGTCTGCAAACATATTTGACACTTAGAGCAAGGACTCCAGAAGTAAGAGCAACAAAATGGGCGTAGGGAGTTGTGAATAGGTCAAACAAACACAGGACTTTCACGCAGGGGTGTTTGTCACTTTAAATACAGTACAAACAAAAGTAATATTATCCTAATTAACTATTACTTATTTTAACTCCACCAACAATCTTTTCCTAACCCTACAGAATTTTGATTGAATTCACAATCTTTACCACTTTTACCATGTTTAAAAACAGTCACACGCAGGACAATTTCAGCAATTTGTACTCAGAATATATGCGCAGATAAAGAATTTTCGCAATACAATAAAGCAATTAGTAAAATAGAAGCCAGCAGGAGTTTTGGCCACCAGTGGCACTATGGAGCAATGTTTTTATAAGCAGGTATTTTATTTGTATGTCATGCAGACACACAAAAAGAAACAGCACATGTACTAACATGCATTTGACATCATTTGCATGCTCTTCCACTGATCAGCAGTTGGTGATAATACACCAATAAATGCACGCCAGAGAAAACAAGAAAGAAGACTCATATCAATATCAACATGGATACAAACAATGCAAGTTTGAAAATACTTTTAAAAATCGGCTTTACATATGGTTCAAGAGGGAAAAAAGCTTTCAACACATTTAGGCATCAAGTATATAGACAGTGCATTGTCATGTGTTTGCAAGAAAACTCCACAGGGTACGCCCCCTGATTTGGTTAAAGGATCACCCGGTCTTTAATTCAAGTGTAAAGGATCACCCGGTCTTTAATTCAAGTGTGAACTGTGTTGCATTTAAAGCAGTGAGCGCTGCTGGGCTTGAACAAAATCAAGAAGTGTGTCTTAGAGATTTGAAATTTGGAGTTAGTATGTGTCTTTGGAGTGTAAAAATATCTCTAAGCTGTAAGAATTTGAGATAGGTTGTAACTAGCGCCCTTTTTGGCAGGAAAATGTAACTGTAGGCAAGTCTGTTCTTTCACAGCCTCCATCTTGTCACGTTCACGGTCACTATATGTGTTGACTATGATTTTTTTTTCTGTTTTGTAAACTTTATTGAAACACATTCACTCTCTACTTCCAGTTCGTCCCCTATATGTTACCCTCTTAAATCCACACACACACATATTCCTACACTTCTGCCCTTACTACAAGCCCGATTCAGGAGTTAAGGTTCCCGATATCCAATTACAAGTTAACGCTACATAACTGTTAATGTGTAACTGCGTCACTAACATGGCGGCTTATTTACATTTACAGTGGGAAGATGGAAGAGTTGGGCCGTTCCCCAGCAACAGAAAGATGAGTGTATTTTGGGACCCTGTTTATAGTCTTAACACAACCAGAGAGGTGGGGTTGGGGTGGGGGGTTGAAGTTGTCCCAAGTGTTGACATTAAAAAGAAAGTGTCTGTGTCTAAGAGGCAAAGGGAACAATAGTCAGGTGGAGTTAGACAAAACCTCTGACGTCAGAGCAGCTACAGCAGTGGGCTATAAAAAGATACCTCGCTCACAATAATGAATGATGTGTGTATGTGTGTGGTGCTCTGTGTGTACATGTACTGTATGTGTGAATATTGACTCAAATTGAGCACACATGGAACACCACCTTGCCGCCATTTTTTTGAAGCTTGACCTATAATATACAGTAGTATATACTATATATATATATATATATATATATATATAGTATATGTCTCTCTAATACTAAATCCAATACTAAGTTGCTGGAGAGCCCATTTAAATGATTATGGATCTAGAAGGATTTTCTTTTGTGCCACATTTTTATTGGTTTACCTTTTTTCCTTTTCATTCCTGATAAAGGAGACATAACATATAATTTCTAGTTACTGAAATATTGTGTTGGAAAATGGATTACTGACTATGAATTAGCACAATGGTGTGTTACGTAGACCATAGCCAAAATGTTCAAATAATATTTGATTCCACTTTGTTATAAATCATTTTCCAATCTCTTATGATCATATTTATAACTCAACCCACTCTTTAGCCCCACCCTCTCATCTATCACATTTGTTTAACATAACAATTTAATAGTAAAAATCTAGTTATCTTTTATGGACAGTAAGTCAGTAACTGTAGGTACATCACATGTGGGTAATGCGGCAATTTATGTCATCGGTAATCAATCCTTTTCTTAAAATAATGTTCAATATTAACAACATCCAGTCTGTGTGTGTGTGTGTGTGTGTGTGTGTGTGTGTGTGTGTGTGTTTGAGTGCTCTTACCACTTCTGGGGGCATCCTGGTAGTCAGATCATGGATGGCCTTTCCGATGATGCACAAGGAGGAGAGAATGAAGACAACCCCAAGGACTACACATGCTCTGCAGACAGACAGGATCATTTGTCATTCCTCCGCTGCAGTGAAGTCACGGACAAAGGTTTAAAGGATCCTGACATAAAGTTAAAAAGTTAAAAATTATATTGGCAGTGACCTTTGACAGTCTGACAAACTAGGGAAGGTTTTTTTTTTTTTGTTTTTTTTTACCAACTATGAAATATTAAAAGAAAAGCAGACCAACAACATTACAGCCAGTGCATCCAAAGACTTTGAAAATGAAATATGTAAGTGATGAGTGATATGGCAGTGTGTTGGAAAGTCTACTGGGGAACCAATCCCTTATAATTACACTTACAAGTTAATTTAAGTTAATTTCACAAGCTAATGATAGAAACAGCCACATGACACTGTGTCTGGCACAGTGAATGATGTGTAGTGTTACAGCAGAAACTGTTGAAAGACCCCTTAAAGTGAAATTCAGGTGTAAAATCATCCCAGGCTCTTTTAAGGCAAATTGGGTCAACAAATAAGCCATCGAGAGAATTTTTTTCGTGTATGAATTATTAACGTAGATTTTCTGAGACTTGCTAACAGCCTGCCGCGGATAAGCTCGGGGCGGCGAGTTGGACGCAATGAAACGTCTTTTTTAACCACTAATACTACTCCAAATAACACCAAACCTCTGCAGTAGCATGAGAAGAGTCCCTACACATTAACCGAAACACCTACAACCTTGTATGTGAACATGGAGTTGACTAAAAGAGTGTTTTGAAAGACTTACCTACTGGCCTCTGTACCAGCTGCTCCATTCAAGGCAATTACCAAATGCAGTCCAAAAGGAGGGATCCCATTGATGATTTATTCCAGCAAAACACGTAAACGTTGTGGTTTGTTGCAGTTTGGTGAAATGTCCCACACAGCTTTCCCTGCAGCACCGAAACATTACGCAGATCTCAGAGGTCAGGGGGCAGGGAGCAGGGGTCAGGGGGCGAGGGGCGTGTGTTGCCAGAAGATGCACATTGAATGCAGTGGTACGATCACCGTGCTCTGATCAACCAGTGGCTTATTGTTTTAAATCTGGACATCGAGACGCTTCGAGGGATTACCGTGTCTGCAGCAAACCACAACATTAACGTGTTTTGCTGGAGTAAATCATCAATGGGCTACTTCCCTTTGGATTGCATTTAGTAATTGATTTGAATGGAGCAGCTTTCAAAACACTCTTTAACTCTATGTTCACATACTACGTTGTTGGTGCTTCGGTTAATGTGAAGGGACTCTTATCATGGTACTATAGAGGTTTGGTTTTATTTGAAGCAGTATTAGTGGTTAAAAAAGACGTTATAAAGTGTTCAATTCACTGACCCGAGCTTATCCGTGTTAGCCGCAGCAGGCTGTTAGCGTCTCTCCGGAAAATCTAGGTTAATAGTTCATACATGAAAAAAATTGTCTCGATGGCTTATTTGATGACCCAATTTGCCTAAAAAGACCTTTGGAGGATTTTACACCAGAATTTCACTTTAATGTCTAAAAATAGATAATCTCATAACCAAATGTCTCAACATGATGGCAGTGTTTGGGATGATTCAGAAGACTGCTAACAGTGTATTTGGGGCACTGTATGCTACCAGAATAAACAAGTTGCCGACTTCCGTCAGGGTGCTTGAGTGCGGCACTTTGTGATGTTTATTTATCTAAAAAAATAATAATATCAGGGATAATGAGCTGGATGTTGTTGCAACCTCCCTGATCCAGAAGAAATAGAAAAAAGATATTATTATTTAACACCTGTGTCCAATATCACTACAGGACATACCAAATATCTGACAGGTGCAGTGAGGTGATTTTGAACTGATTTGGATGGTGGTTGGCCATAACTAATCTGTCACATTTCATTGAGAAAAGGCAACTTTTTGAGTCTGCATTGTTTGAGAACTGCTTCTCTCCGAAACACATTTAAAAAATACTAAATTTTAGATACACTCCAGTTCCAACTATTAAATGTGGTAAAATATGCATGCATTAACAAGAAAGTGGTGCATCAACAAGACTGCCATGGAACTGTTCTTGAAATTACTTGCAGATCTCATAACTTAAAATATAATGGGGGAAAGATGGCATAAAATGAATGAAGCCTAAAAACACTCTCCACCCAAAACAGTCTTAATTCATTTGCCCCAACCTAATTCAAAAGAGCATGTGTATATGAAATGCATGGTCTCACTCTTGTTTTGTATGTGTGTACATGTATGCGTGGGTGTTGCATGTTTTTTTTATGCGTTTGGATAAGTACACAATAAGAATTGAAGTGTAGAAAAAATATTTTGTGCAAGCTAGTGAATTTGTACAACCAGGTGTGTGTGTGTGTGTGTGTGTGTGTGTGTGTGTGTGTGTGTGTGTGTGTTTTAATAAATAGGTAGCAGTTGCAGCTCGGTCTTCCATCCTAGGTGACAGCTTTGAGCGAAGCAGAGGTGCTGTTGTAAGACAAATTGATGTACTGACGGATTAACAAGCTTATGTTTAGCCGTGATGTACAGTGACATACTGTATAGTAAGTTGACTTGTTTGCTCTATTCCCTTTCACCCTTCAATGAATTAAAGTTTCCAAAATGTATTTAATTTGGAGAATAGAGTCATGGAGCACTGGAGCTGTTGTTGAATAACACCTCACTACAGTATAAGACATTTTATGTTGCACTCTCCCTTTGTTATCCATCTGTGTTTCTCTTCTTCTTCAGGGACTGGTTCTGGGGCATGAGAGACGGATCTGTATTTCTTTTCCTGGGCTCAATATAATCAAACTAAAAAGGTCAGTTAAGGGAAATGAGCTCTTCTCCTCTTGCATCCATTCATCTCCATTCAACAACGTAATGCTACCATCAACTTAAATAACCATTTGCTGTTCTTCTTTACTAATGAAATCAACAATTAACATTAAGACAATACGGGACATTTTAGCATCTCTGTTGTAAAGATGGAAACACGTGACAGAATTTTCATACTGCTGTAGCTCTCTTGCTTTATTGCAGGTGGAGTAGAGTAACCCAAATTGCTCCATATCACATAGTCTCATTATAAATCAAACATGTATTAAACTCAGTATGTTGTTTGGTACTCACATATACTCTCTGTGTGCAGAGTGCACAGCTGCTGCATTGCTATAGCGCCAGATGACAATGACTGATGACAGGACGTCCAGTGTGGCATCAAACTAAAGCGGAAACACAAACACAAATTCAGTAAGGAAAGGGTCTTCATTTACAAGTCATTACAGTTTTATTTAAGGTAATGCTGTAGCTGCTTGCTGCAGCAAAGGCAATAAAGAGATGTATCAATATGTGTAAAATCGTATTCGTGGTATTGTAAATAAATATACCATATGTCATTTTACCAGCACGGTAAAGATAATCTCAAATTAAAATCTTGTGAACATACAAACACTTCATAATATATTAACAAAATATAAGAAAGAGGCACATCAGTTGTTAAAGGGGCTATAAGTTTATACAAAATTCAGAGTCTGGGTCAGGAATGCAATAATAGTAGCAGCCAGGAGTGCTAGCCACGCGAATGGTGCTAGCAGTGTCAAGAGTATAACAATGGCAACAGGGGAGATACCGGAGGGTGTGCATTTGCTTCTCTGATGTCATGTTATTAGTGTTAACCACCGTATGCGCACCGCTCTCTCAGGTTTACGCGGTGCAGAGCAGAGGCAATTAGGTAGCCAGTGGGACATGAACACAAAAGAGCGAGGGAGAGCCTACAGTTTCAAAAGGAAGGGGCGCCATTGCATTAACATGCACGTAAGGCCGGATCAGCTAACAAAACAAAGAACAGACAAACTGGGATTTGGACACACACAGCACACTCCAATATATCTTTACATAGCAAGCAGTTGTTTGCTGCAATATTAATGTTCTGAATGTTGTATATAGCCCCTTTAAGATGTCTCTGTGCTTTTAAAGATACACTGCTATGGTGTGAAACTGGGACTGCTTTAAAATGTATTGTATGACCAAGAGGCTATCGATGTTTTACAGAGGAATCAAGATGATGATAAACATGATATGACATAGAAGACTCAAGAAAGTCTTATGTTCCCTGAAGCTGTACCATGATTATTATCATTTCATTTTCAAATAGAGTAATATAACCTTTCAACATCATATTAGCTGGAGCTACCAAATATCAGCTGCTCTAATCTAACCCCTCATTTTGGATCAACGTATTGGCTTCTAACTACTTTATTTAAAGAGTTAAAGCTAGGCAAGCACTTGTTAATTAAATCCCAAACAGATAGCTAGCACTGCAGATTATGGTTTTTAATATTCAAATCACACTATGCTCATCATATTCGCTCTCACTGGCCTGAGTGTGGAGGATTTCATTTGCACTTCACTCTTGTGTGTTTTATCTAATTAAACTCAATCATTTCCTTTAAATGATGCATAAAAAAAATCAAAGCTGTGTTTTGGGGAAAGCCAGGAGACATGTTTGGCAAACACCAAAGACATTTTGACATTCAACCTGAGGTCTACGCCCAGTCCCTCTTCTCTGCCCTGTTACCTTGGAGACAAAGGGACCAATAACACTTTGGTAACAGGATGCATTAATACATCACAGAGACCAAAGTTATGACTAATTGATCAATGCAAATGGAGGGGAGAAGGGAGGTGGAACTCACGGCAAATCCAAAGGCTGATGCGCTGTGTCTCATGAATGATACAGCTAGAGAGAGAGAGAGAGAGAGAGAGAGAGAGAGAGAGAGAGAGAGAGAGAGAGAGAGAGAGAGAGAGAGACCAGTTAATTAGTACTGATGTATTTTCATTTCAGTAGTCGGGTTTATGCTGCAGTAATGTGACATTAGTGGCTTCATTACTCGTAAATGAAGATACATTACTATATGTGATCCATATTTACATTTACCTGCACACACAATGCATCACATATCATGTATAATGAACAGAATACATCAGTTAATAATGAAAAATGGAAAACAGTTACATGACGAAACATTCCAGGATTATTAAGTGTTTTTATTTCAGTTTCCATTACTTCATTGCTCCACTCTGATAGACAGAATTATACTAAACGAGATAGGTATGTATTGACTTTGAGATGACTTTTGAGCTCACCTTATGCAACATTAACACCGGAAATGTTCTATATAAATAGTCTATAAATATAGTAGATAATCAGTTAGATATTTTAAGATGAGATAATTTTAAAAACCATTCGTTTGAAGTTGTGCTTTTATCCAGTCCAAGTTTGGTGAAATATAAGTTAAAAATAGATGGTAAAAGGTTTGGAAAAGTCCCGGATAGCAAATTTCCCTGCAGTGGCTGCATCTGTTGCTGGAAGGAGCTACAAGTATAGGTAGCATCAGGGTAGCATCAGTCTCAGTGTGCGGGCATTTTTTAGTGTGCCTGTTGGTACTGTGAGCCCATGGGCACCGACGAAGAATGTTTACGCTGCAAAGAGAGTGACATTTTTCGCTGTGGCCTGGAATCATTGAATGGGCTCCTTCCTTTTGGATTGCATTTGGTAATCGACTTGAATGGACTTTACTACGCGAGGAGCAGATACAGGGGCCAGTCTTTCAAAACACTATTTTAATAAAAGGTTCCGGGTTTGCTAACTACGTTATTGGTTCTTCGTTTTATGTGTAGGGACTCTTATCATGCTACTGCAGAGGTTTGGTGTTATTTTGAGCAGTATTAGTGGTTAAAAAAGCTGTTTTAATGCCTTCACCGTACTGCCCCGAGCTAATCAGTGTTAGCCACGTCCGGCTCTTAGCGACTTTCCAGGATTTTTCTGTTAATAGTTGTTACATGTAAAAAACTGTCTCGATGGCTTATTTGATTTGATTACACTTTAATTTGGCCCATTTCAGCTCTGTCCACGCTCCACTTATTTGCCCGTTTTGGATTAGCCTGGAGAGGAGGCGGAGTCAGGCAGTACCAAGATGCGCGGCCTGAGCTGCCCACAACGAGTTTCAAAATGGCTCTTCAGAAACCTATGGGTAACGTCACAGAGACGATCCATATTTTATACATTCTATGGTAATTATTCTTTCGAAGAACAGTAATTTGAACCTAAGAGAAAAAAATGGTCAAGTGGACCTTTACATTTTGCATGTATGTATTGTCATTTGAAGTAAGGTTTTCTCTTTATAAAATTCAAGATCTAAACTTGGCAACATAACAGTGACATTAATATTAAATGGTCAACAAAAACATTTTTATAACAAGCTTTTTAGGCTCCGTTTAAGCATGGCAAGATGAGGGTTTGGAAGGCTGAATGTTATAAGGCTATTTTACACAGTCCTTGTCGGGCACACCTGTGCTTTTTTGCCCTTCTGCCTGTCCTTGTGTTACTCTCCCTCTTCCTCTCTCCCCCTGTGTTTTCAGGACAGAGTCTCGGGGGGAAAGCATATCGGCAGTTAAATCACCATGGTAACAGGAGATTTGAGGCTAAGCTGGCAGTTGGTTTGAACAGAGCTTTCATTTTCTTCCTCTCTTTCTCCCTTTTTCATTCTTCGTGTTCGTCACCTTCCAACTATTTTCTCCTAGTCTCTCAGATTCTGACCACCTTTGTAACATATCTCCTTCATTGTTTTCCTCCCCCCCTTCTATATATTCATTGTTGTTGCATTTTGCCATACACTAATGCATATTTAACATAAGTTAACAACTGTTCCTTTCTTTCAATGCTTACAGTATCACTAAGGTGAAAAAGATCAGCTTGAGCCTGAAATATAAGCACAAAAGAGAGAAGAAAGGGGTAAAAAGAAATGAACGTAAGAAAAAAAAAAGGTGAAAAGGAGAGTGGAGAAGGGAGGGCAGTCCCAGACAGACCTCTGATACAAGGCAGATGGCACTAGTCAGACTGGGTGTGTAACACATGACTGGCCACACACACTCACACACATATGCTGTCTGTCTCACTCTGTCTCAGAGACTTTCACCCAGGGTCTTCCTCTCTTTCTTATATGACCTCTTTCTCAATTGTCTTCTCTCTCACGAACAAGCTCTCTCTCTCTCTCTCTCTCTCTCTCTCTCTCTCTCTCTCTCTCTCTCTCTCTCTCTCTCTCTGTATCGCACAAACGCACACACACACACACACACACACACACACACACACACACACACACACACACACACACACACACACACACACACACACACACACACACACACACACACACACAGACACACACACGGTGAGCTGAATCTCTGGAGCTCCACCAGGCCTCCGACTTACCTGGAGCATGAATGGATTACTAAACCAGCCTACTGGGCACAGGCCCAGGGGACTTAAGTGTCAGGGGACTCTGTGCCTTCACCTGGAAAATGTCACTCGAAGAGACCAGGCGGTCCTCATTCACTCTTCATACATATAACTATGAAAAGTAATGCACTCCTCTGCATGTAATATAATATAATATATTATAATGAGGGGTAGAAAGAGGTTGCGGTGTGGTTACACTTCCTCTGGGACACACACTCTATGCCCTGGTGACAGAATGACCAGGTTGTAAAGATGGGTTTGAGAGAGCTTTTATTTTGTGTAGTGTATAAAATATTATAAACAAATGACAAAAAGCAGAAAAGATAAATATGTTTGTACTTATTCTTACAACTGAGATTTTTATTTCATTAATTTCTGTGGGTATCATAAATTGGTAACAGGAAGAACATCAAAAAGCAACAACAACAAAAAAGGAACAATTTCAGAATTCCATCAAAGTCAGAGTCACATCAAGATTTCATCTCTATATTTATGTTTAATGTTTCCCTCAATACTTATAATTGGCCGAACAGACCTACTCCCACTGTGTGCACTGATCTTTCAGTACACAAGTAGTACTTCATCAAGGCCTTCCGATTCTCTAATGAAGGTGCTTCCTTATTCTTCCAGTTTTGCAATATTAGTTTTTTGAGGATGAAAAATTCACTTTCTCGGAGAGATAATTATATTCCTCTTAGTATATTTAAATAGCCAACTCTCTATGCCTTCCCATATCTTCTTAATACCCTCGCAATACAAAGAAAGTCCCCATATAGGTTGCATTTTAAACATTTATCTGACAAAACGAGTTATCAAACTTGCTCATTTTATCTCTAGTATAGTATACTCTTGTCATAATCTTAAACTGTATTAGGCGCAGATTTTCATTAGTGGTTAATTTGTATGTTAGTGACAAGCATTCTTTCCATTTTTCTTTAACATCAATGCCTAAATCTTCACTCCACTTCTTATATATACTCTCTAATAATGTATCACTGTTTTCCGTACTTATCAGCGAATTGTACGTAGAACCAATCTGCCCTCTTTTTGTCGCTTTTGCTTAAAATATTGGATATTTTAGGACTGGTGTTCTTACCCAAGTCAAAGTTGCAAGTAATGCAGTTTTTGTAGTTTCATATACCTAAATAATTCTGTACCTTTAAGGTTATGTTTACTTTTTAATACACTGAAAGGTACCACAGTGTTGTACTTCATTACATCTGACAACTTTTGAATTCCACCTGTTATCCATGTTTCCCAGTGTAGCGTACTCTGTATATAAATTGATGGATTATTCCAGATCACTATGTGCCAAGAAGGTCCTTTTTCTTGATGGAGAATTTTTTTTATAGTATTCCAGGCTTTTAATGTACTATTGATAACAAAGTTTGTTGATTCGACCTTGTCCTTGGAAAATAATGCTAAAAGTAAACTGTTGTACTGTATTTGATTGTTTTCTATGTCTATCAATGGGACCTAATTTGTTTTATTTATTATGCAATCAATATAAAATGACTGAGCTGCAACCTGATAAAGAAATTACATTTTTAAGAGACTAAAGTACAGAAAAATATACAATTGGGTACCAGTACCAAATCCCAGGTACTGGTATCGGTTCAAATGTAAACGGTACCCAACCCTAATAAAAACCTGCTTCACAGCATTAAAATAGAATCTCATATTTTGTGATGTTGATGAGAATACGCTGAAGACAAATACATTCAGCGGCCACTTTTTATTAGGTGCACCTGTCCAACTGCTTGTTAACGCAAGTTTCAAATCAGCCTTTAGGCATGTAGACACGGTGAAGAGGATGTTCTGCAGTTCAAAGCAGCATCAGAACGGGGAAGAAAGGTGATTGAAGTGACTTTGAACGTGGCATGGTTGTTGGTGCCAGACGGGCTGCTCTGAGTATTTCACAAACTGCTGATCTACTGGGATTTTCACGCACAACCATCTCTAGGGTTTTTACAGAGAATGGTCCGAAAAAGAGAAAAGATCCAGTGAGCGGCAGTTCTGTGGGCACAAATGCCTTGTTGATGCCAGAGGTCAGAGGAGAATGGCCAGACTGGTTGGAGCTGATAGAAAGGCAACAGGAACTCAAATATCCACTGGTTCCAACAGATAAATGCACGAGAGCATCTGTGAACACACAACACCACCTACTTTACATGGAGGGAACAGCAGCAGAAGACCACACTGACACTTTATTAAGCACCAGGTGCACCTAATAATATGGCCGGTGAGTGTATACCAGCCGGCCAGGAAGAGATGCACCACAAAGATTAAACCACTAAAAAGAGACCTGCAAAGACACAAGGAGAAAAAGGGCAAAAAAAGAGACATAGTATGACTACGAACAACACAAGATTTCATATCTTAAAATAATCAAGTTTCTAATATATCGTCTTCTTTTTGCCTTTCACAATTTGTGTTTCGCTGTGTTCTTGTCATAAACTAAAAGTCTTGAAGACAGTAGTAGTGTCTTACTAAGTGTCTCACTTCATTGGCACACAGCCAAGTATCAAGAAACTACGTTATTTCAACACTGGCATAAATGAAAGATAATCTGGATTTTTGATTTGATCTGATTGTATTTGATTCATCTGCTGTTTTTTTTATATAAAAAGTAGACACCAGGGATTGAGTGTTGAATATTGTGGGTCATCAGTGTGGGATGAAAAGAGACACTGACTCTTCATGTTCTGGCCGAAGAGTCAATAGGACCCCCTGACCCCTCTTCTATGCAGATGGCATACACGTGCAAACAGATGTTAGTGGGCTTGTTTGCACGAGTGCGTGCAGCTGCAAACAAGTATGTGTATACCATTGTTCCTGTAAACTGTACGGATATTTTCTGGTACTGAGCGTTTAACTTAGCCACCCCTGCTCTAAAGATCTGCCTTTGACAACCATAATCCCACCCTGGTGTGTAGTTTCTAATGCTTAGTATTTTGCTGCAGGGACACCCGATTGCCCTGTTTGGAATTACACACTTGTTAGGTGTTCAAGGATTCAAGCTAGTATTTCCCTTTAAAAAAGTAAACTAAAAGGTCTCTCTTTCCTTCCTTGAACCCATATGCACACTGTGTTATCCTCACAGACATTTAAGGTTAATGAGCATGCATCCAGTGATGTGGTAGGTTGTGACCTTTATGATAATTGGCTCTTGGATCTGAAAGCCTCTATGTGTGACCGTCTACATTCCAAGAGAGCCTCTGTTAGGAGTTGAGAGCCTGCTGGCTGAGAAGCACTGACCCATAAACTGTCATGAGTTTAGCCTAGTTTTGCGGTTTTCATCCTGTGCGTAATGCACACACCTCAAGTACAACTGCACGTTATGTCTAATTAACACATTGATTATAAGCAGATATATGTTGGCTTCGAATGCTGAGTTGGTAGAAGTTTTTTTTTTGCATAGAGGAATTCCAATCTGGTGTACAAATGTCTGTACATATATGTTCCATACATTCTAAACTGAATACAGCATGTCTGTGATCATGGAAAACCATGTCATCCTTTTGCAACTTCAAGGCCATGTGTAACATTTTGTCATCATAATATTGCACTGTATGTACGTACTATATGATCTAATGTGGAGCGTGTTATCATACAGACTCAGCATTACTAGGAAATTAGATGCAGTGGTTAGATATAGTGATATGTGCCTAAATCAAATAGTAGTGTAATAAGCGATGCAGTGAGTCAGCTGTAACATTAATCAACACTTGAGGAAGCACACACACACTGCTATGTTTTAGTTCCCTAAAGAACAGATGTCCTCTCTCTGTGTCTGTGTCATCTGTCGAGAAACTCATCAGGGAAACATTTAAGACCCCTTGGCTTCATCACCAGCTTCATCACCTTGAGCCTAATTCTACTGTCTGCCATCATTTAAACATGAAGTATTCAAAAACTGCAGTGTGTGGTCATTGGGCCAAAAAGATTTCTCTCGATTCAATATTGGCAACTAATTTGAAAATACCGAGGTTACTTCGCCCGGCTGTCAATCATTTCTCCAGTTTCTGCTCTTATTTTGATGTGCCAGCCCTCTGTGTGGTTACCGCCTGCCAGCAAATCGATGCCTCTCTCGGGGAGAGCTGACACTGTTCGGTGTAACATGGGTTGTTAGTTAATCAGGGAGGCAAGTATGCGTGACCAGTGCTAACAAGACTGGGGAAACAGGAGAGGAAAGGAGAAGAGGGGAATAGAGCGGTAGAGGGAGGATAGAAGAAGGCAGCGGGAGAGTGTGCTCTAAATGTGTCCTTCCGAATAATATGGATCTTTGCTTTAATATGTTGCTTTATTAATTATAAGAAAACTAATCCTAAACCTTATAAGGATTTATAGCAAACTGCTGTTCACTCTGTTTCTTTAATTCTATTCCCTATAGTCCACTCAGATGTCCTGCAAAGTCATAGCAATAGTTAAGACTTGGCAGCAGTGAAACCCTTATTATCAGTGAGTTGTGCAAGAACCAGGGCTAGTGCCAACACTTAGCTCTCTCTCTCTCTCTCTCTCTCTCTCTCTCTCTCTCTCTCTCTCGCTCTCTCTCTCTCTCTCTCTCTCTCTCTCTCTCTCTCTCTCTCTCTCTCTCTCTCTCTCTCTCTCTCTCTCTCTCTCTCTCTCTCTCCTTCTCTCTCTCTCTCACTTGGCACCCATTATAAGAAGAAGCTAGACGGAGCAGCATTTGATCGGACATTAATTCCAAACCAGACTGCGGGGGTGCTGAGGACCTGCCATACATCATACACACAATTTTAATACTTATTATATGTAAGTATTAATAATGCTTGAGTTATTCTGTCCTTAGTTTAAGGTGATTGAAATATGGGTTATGAGTATGAGATAGGAGCTTTAAGTGTACCCTCTGCCCCCTATTTGACATAAAAACATCCAAAACTTACTCATTTCCCCCTAATGCCCCACTAGGGAACATTTTTCAGTTGTTTCCCTCAGTTTCTGCCTGATGCATGCTCAGGTTGCCACATCAGCCACTCTGTGAGGTTGTAGTCATTCAACACTTGTGCTTTGAGCTAAATGGGAGCACTCGTGTTATGCTCAGGTTACCACTAGGCCAGGGCATAACAATGCTACCATCATCTTTGTCCAGCATGTTAACAGGGTAAAACTTGCAGATGAGATTAGTCTCGCAGGTATTTGGTCATAAACCCAAGTACAGCACAAAGTAAAACTTTCACCAGATGATGCTGATACTGTAGATGAAAAGTCAGAGAATCACTTAAGTTCTTACAATTCATGCTGAGAGGGACATGAATGCGAGACACAAATGTGATGACAATCTATCCAATAGTTGCCGAGACATTTCAGTATTGATTAAAAATGTGGAGTTACACAAGTCAGAATTTATCCTTTGGGGAGCATGGATGTGTGTAAAAATGTCAGTTGATGGATATATGCCTTTTCAGTCTAAACCAAACTGGTTTAGTGTCAGTTTAGTTACTGACTGACATTGCCATTCTGAAAATCTATCTTCATGGACAGAAATATCTACAAACAAGAACAGAAAAGGAATGTTAGAAATGGATGAACTAGACAGACATGATATTTATTGTCAGTTTCACTGAGCCTTCATTCATTACTATTCATCATTAACCAAAACCATTGAACAACTATTACATAATGTAGGTAGAGTGAAAGGTAACAGCAGCTATTTCTTCTAGCATGGCCTAGAAAATACAGAAGTGGCATCATATGGCGTAAGAACTACTCTCTCACCACAGTTTGTGAAATGAAAATCAAAGCCTGCTAAAAACTGAATACATTTTGTGGGTATAACAGGTAGTGCTAGAACCGTTTGAGGCTAATGAATGAGTGACATTAGCAAGAAGCTATCGTTTAGCTTCTTAGAGCCCAATCACTACTGTCTAATCTTTCCGACATCCTGATTGACGATTTTAGTTTTGAAATGTGACAATTTCAGATGAAAAATAACTTGGTGTGCAAAGGCCTTATAAGAGCTATAGTTTTCTAAATCCAATACAGAAGTATTGTTACAGAAACTATAATGTTGAATAATAACTGCCAAAATCCACAGAGATAAACTGAGCTCATGTTTGTGTTTCCAATTGTCTGCTAACAGATACAGTAGGTCCAGACAGAACATTTCTGCACTGGCTTTCGATTGCATCACTCGTCAAAACACCGCTGCTGTTGACTGTATGAGAAAAAAAAAGGAGTCAAATTAGGAGCATAATTTGCAGCCAAACTGAAATGTAATAACATCCTCCTCTATTCCTCAAGGGCAAGAACTCAATTCAGGGATGTGTTTAATTTAATTTAATTACATCACAAGGAGGGAAGGAATAATCTGGAAGACAGGGACTGAGGAGGAGAGATACAGTAAACCTGAGCTCTATCATGTTTCTTTCTATATATTTGAGTTTATTGTTTTTACGTTTGTAAATATTATTCTGTCATCTCATTAATGAACCGTATTATCTTTTAGACTTTGGCAATATTGTTCATCTGACATTCATGCCAATAAAGCATACAGATTTGATGATAAAATGAAATTGAAGAACGAGGTATACAGAGAAGCAGATAGATACAGAGCGACACAGAGAGAGCAGCAGAAACATACAGTTAGATATGAATAAAGTGAAAGAGAAAAAGAGAGAGAGAGAGAAGACCTGAGAGAGGTGTCACAGCCACTCTCACACTGCCAGTCAGTGACTCGAGAGAGGATTCATCTGTGTTAGCTCTGAGATTTTCTTTCCCAACAGACACATTTACTATTGAAGTTGAGGAAAACCACTTCCCAGTCCAATGATGAGGGGAGGGTAGCAAAGTGTCTGCAGTATAGTGGTATGCTTTAAAAGCAGTTCATTACATTGCTGTGCTATGTGGTTGAACCGTTGTTTTCACAATGTAATGATGAGAAGGTTCATGGTACAGAGAGACGGGTAAGGAAAAAGCCAGAGAGAGAAGGCTACGTTCACATTTCAGGGCTTAATGCTCAGCTATGATTTTTTTTTTTCCCTCAATTGCGATCTTTCTGCCTAGACTGCTCGATTTCAAGTGACCCATATCTACCATCAGCAAGTCTATGGTGTGACCAGACCTCTACCCTGAAACCTCACATGCGCATTTGAACAACGACAAAAAACATCAGTGCGTGGCGGCTGTAGCACAGCTGACAGATGTAGCAACGATAGCAACAGCTGTTAAGGTCTCCATCTCCGACCGTCTGCTGTCCTCCCAGTGAAGGGGGCGGAGGGACCAGCTCTTCAGCTGGCCCACAGCTCACTGTTTGGCTATTTAAAAAAAAAATTCAGTGTATCATTAAAGACTGGTGGAATTAGCGAGTGAAAGCGCTAAATAAGTAAAGTTAAACAACGTAATGCTTCATTCACACGCTCGTCACAGCATAGTAAAGCACACTGGTATCCCCAGATGAGTGATAACTTTGTTCAGCACATTTACTGTAACAAGTGAAGCATGACATTATGATGGCATTGGCAAGCTATTTTCCGTGCACTTTGTGTTGCATTTCAAATGTATGACAAATGCTATGAAAATAGTTTGATTGATTAACAAGCTAGGTAGCTAGCTTTCTTAACTAAAATGAGCCAAACGGAGCTGTCAACGTATATCTACATAGCATCCAATCATAAGGATTCACTGAGGCAAGGAGTACTAGCCAATCACAGCACAGTAGGGCGGGGCTCGGCGGAACACTGTGATCTGGAAAAATGATGATGATGATTTGGAAAGAGCTGGCATTCGATTTAGGACCATATATGAAAGTGGCCCAGATCTGATCTGAAAAAAGATATCTGATTTTTGTGTCCACGTTACTCATTACTACTTACCACCTACTTACATGTGCTTGTAATGTGAACATAGCCTAAGAGAGCTGGACAGAGAAGGGAAGAAGGCAAGGGAAAGGTTCAGCGAGTGGGGAAGGGACATCAGGGCGGAGAGCAGACAGTGAGGGGAAAATATGCATAATTAAAGCCAGAATTTTTATGCAAATAAACCAGTCACATCTGACACTGTGCAGCAGGGTTGGAATGGAAAACTGGAATCTAGATAGTTTAGGTTACAAGATGGAATTACCAATTTCTGCCAGATTTAAGGAACAGCTAAAGGGGCGGCAGTATACATAAATACTGCTCATAACGACTACAACATTATTGAACTAGTGACGATTATGATTAGGCAACAAAGCACATTGGTTAAGATCGTTAAAATATTGTGGTATGGCTTAATACAGAACTAAAATTACTGTCTTGAAGTTGTATGCCTCCGCCAATTTTGTCCAGACTTTTATAATCTATGTAGTGAAGACTTTGAAGGAATTCAATAAAATGTATCCAGTGTATTTTTTGGGGGGGCAAAATATGAATTCTTTACACACATCTTTAACCTGACAGCACAGATTTACACAATCAGCACAGTTTCGAGGTTAGTGTCACCAATTCAGCTTCCGGCAAATGTCTCCCCTTCTGTTCCTGAGTCATGGCGTTGAATAATAGAAACATTATGATGTCACAGTGAAGTTGAACTCCATCTTTTTTATCCCATTTGTATGAAATGGTGTGTATTAGTAGTATGAGTTCTTCTTTTTAAAATACTTAAAAACTCTGTGTATATTGTTCCTGTTATTCCTATATTTTATATTTTCCTGTGTCTATATTGTTCATATTTTTCTTCTATATTTTTCTACAATTTATTGTTTCTCACTGATGCTTCTATGCGTGCTATCCATTTTGCTGCTGTGAAACAGACATTTCCCCTTTGTTGGACTAATAAAGGAATATCTTATCTCATCATGAGTTATGTCAGAAAATGAGTTGGTCACACTGAACCTTACCTTTGACCTCCTAAATCTCACCAGTTCCTTCAGTTAATGCCACATTTAAAAATCCTTCCAGGGGTTTCTTAGATATGACGTTCACAAGAATGAGACGGAAAGACATGAGGTCACAGTGACCTTAATATTTGACCTCCAAAATCTAATCAGTTTATCCTTGAGTCCAAGTGGACATGTGTGCTACACTTGAAGTAAATCCCTCCAATAGTTCCTGAAAAATCATGTTCACAAGAAGAACCCAAAAACATAATGCCTCCGACCTCGGCTTTCATTCCAAAAGATATTGCCGCTGAACAAGGCATCCATTAGGTTTTGAACCACAATGTAATAACCACAACAATGTCATAATGTTTAAATGTCATTGTTAGGATACAGGGTTGAATGACAAGTGTAAATAGGGAGTAAGTATTTATCTGTACAAACCCATTACCGTGTGTGTGTGTGTGTGTGTGTGTGTGTGTGTGTGTGTGTGTGTGTGTGTGTGTGTGTGTGTGCGTGTGTGTTAAATTGATGGTTGCTCTCCACTGGGGCAGGGAGTTAAACAAAGGCCCTTAGGACTTTGCTTCCTCATTAATTAGTGGCTCTAAATGGGCGTATACACTCCCTCTGATGACCAGAAACACACACATGCACACAAACAAAAAAAAGTCGATGAGAAACAACATCCAAAAGTAAAACCATTAGGCAAAGAGCGTGAAATATATTGCCTTCAATCACAAAACGTACATCTGAGCTCCCCCCTCCCAAATGCACACACAATCCTTGGCCCCTCAGCAGACACATCCAACATGGCTACAGCCGTTTGCTGCAAAATATTGTGTTTAATAATTCAGGACCTACTGCTCAGCACGGCTCAGCTCTGCACCACGCCTCGCACTCAGGCTGAGTTCACCCTGCGGAAACCCCTACTGGGATGCTTCCTCCCCCCTCCTCCTCCTACTTCCTTCCGTTTTTTCTGCCTTCCTCCCATTTTTCTGTCCTCCTTTCCCTAGCCGTCCCCTCTGGGTGGCACTCTTCTGTCCCTGTGTGTCTTCTAAAAGAGACACCATTTATTTTCTTTCGGTCCCTCCAGCTCCGTGTCTCCATCCTCTTTGCTGCAGTTGTCTTCATCCTCCAGCTGTCTCCCTCCTTTCAACCCACTAGTGTTTTACCGTTAATCATCCTTCCCCCTCTTTGCTCTTTCCATCCCCTCCCTATCTGTTTCCATCTCTTTCATTTTGCTCCTCAATCTGTCTTTTCTGTTACCTACATTAACAACCCAATATCCCTAACCCTCCCTCCTGATCTTCCTGACTTCTCTGCTCCGTCAGCCCTCTCCCCTCTCCGTAGCCCAGCAATATTGATTTGTAGCATAGCAGATGCAGTCGATGGGCACAGCGAGGGAGGTGCCATCTGCGAGCGGCTTGGCACTGGGGACTCACCAGGGTTTAAGCTAGGACAAGCACATGGTTGATTGAACTTGTGCTTCTTAGACACCTGCAGGTGTTAAAGACCTTCATTCTGGAAACATTTTACCAGCTTAAGAAACTTCCACTGATGTTCAAGGTTTTACAAAACAAAAGAGAGAGTTCTCTATCTTGCTCCGATATCAATAGAGAAGATCCATTGTGGAGTAGCCACTCATGTGTTTGCCAAAGAGATGATGACAGACAGGAATTATAGTTCAGCAAAACCCAACAGAGTCATAAATGGGTTATTATGTTATAAAAGACATTCCCACTGACTATTCATTTTCTGTTAATGTCCTCTCAGCAGGGATAATTAGTGTGATGCAGTTAGTTAAAGGACATCTCGTGGCAACTGATTTGACAGTATTATGAGGGAATTCATTAGCGACACACAAAATACCCTCTTAAGGTCTCCACTGCTGTGGTTATGCTCAGCTAAATTACTGCGACAGCCAGAGCTGTAGTTAAACTGAGGGCAGGTTTTAGTTCCTTTTAGAATCTCATGAATGGATTGTGTTACTGCACGATTTGTCCGAAGGATGATCTAACAAAAATGACGGTGGTTTATTTTAGTAGGACAAAAAAAAGGTAATATGATACACAGTGGTTTCAGATATTAACAGTTGTAATTGTCCTACAATCCTATTTAAGAGCAGATTTGCCGAAGAGGATACAAGTCCCAAATACAACAACCTGTTCTCATCCCAGTTCGTCATGTACGGACACGTTGGCATTACGCTCCACTACAGTCTCAATTATAAACACTTGGAACACGTGATTATTGTTGTGAATTCAAACAAAACCACCTGGTTAGGTTTAGTAAATAACTAAAATAACATAACTTAATGGAGCTGTACTTGAAATACTGAAAACAAAAATGTAGGGTGGGATTGACTCCACACGGCTCTCACAGACAGTTCCCCAATACATGAAAAAGTGGTGATGTTTTTCTAGGATTAAACTAGGATTAACTAGGATTAAAACACCCTCAGACCGAGAGTGACTGCATTTTCTGCTCAGGATTCCATTACTCCACTCTAACTTTACATAGAACATGTTTGTTTCTCTTACTTCTAAATGACTTGTTCTGAGTGTCTAATATTGAAGAGGATGGGTTTACAGTTAAAAGCCAGGAGCATTTCATACAGATGCTCAAGGGTGCTTTTTGCAACGGTATCAGATCGAGTTGGACAAAGCACCTGTATTTGACTAAATCTAATTGAATTCCCTGTGCAAATGCATTGTGAATTTATGGCTTTAATTATATACAGTAGCATAGCATTTGTATAGACCTTTTCAACAGAATTCCATTGCTAGGTCAAAGTTTTGGTCCTTGTTAACTTCCTGTCAGCTGATGTCATTAACATTCAGTGCAACAGGAAATTAACTAGGACACATTTAGACACAGGAGCAGCAGGGTTGTGTGGTTGTTAGCACTGTCGCCTCACAGCAAAAGGGCTCCAGGTTCGAATCTGGGCTGGGGCCCTTCTGTGAGGAGTTTGTATGTTCTCCCCGTGTTTGCGTGGGTTCTCTCTGGGTTCTTCGACTTCCTCCCACGTTTGGTTCATTGATGACTCAGCTGGGATCGGCTCCAGCATCATCAATCCCCATTAGGGACAAGCGGTTGAGGATGGAAAGATGGATGGAAGTTGTAGTAACTTCCTATTCAAAGAACATCAGCTCATGTCATGCTATCTGTCAACTGAGACATATTTTTGAACAAAAATCACACTAAAACTTCTCATTTGAAATGTTTTTTTAACTCTCTGAAGGGGTTTTTCAAGACAAAAATATGTTGCACATTAACTTAAAAAAATGTGGAGGCTTTCGAATACTTTCAAAATGATAACTCTATCCATTCCAAATGAGGGTGTCACTGTGTTTCAAAGAACAATATCACACTAACAGGCACTTGATGGAGCCAAAACCTCTGCCAATGTCGAGCTAGTTTCCAATTGGCAAAATGGAATTTTTCAGAATAGCTGTTTCCTCTGATTGTTTGTGTTTCTGATGCCGTGTTGGCAATTATTTGCTAAAGCTGGACGACTTAAGCGCAGAATACAATAAAAATGCATACTATAACTGACCACGAAGAGAAATATGATTATTTGTTTGTCAAATTCCAGTTACAGATCTCCACCTAAATCTAGCCAACTGGTCCTTGGAGAAAGAGTTAGATGGATGAGAAGGTGTGGGTGTTCTGATGAGCACTGTGTGATGCTGGTGGATGCCCAAGAACAAGTGATATCTGAGTTGGGTGTTTTGTCATCTCGCCTTGCAGTTCATTTGTGTCACTGTTTTCGCAGTAGGCCGCACTACATTTAAATCAGACTGAAAACCCGAACACCTTGTTTGCTCAGGATTTATATCTACAGCAGCATTTGAGCAGCCCATTAGCGGCAGTGTTCTGTCAGTATCTACATTGGATCTGCCATGCACTGAGAGATCGTTTCCAGAGTGTCCACAGCCCAACAAAGCACAGTGAACACCAAAGGTTTCACAAAGATACTTCAATAAATAGTATACACCTGGAATAACCATGGCAAAGATAATGCTTAACAAATGAAAAGAAATTAGTCGTTTTTTTTTATTTTAGTAAGCAAAATGAAGATATGAGTGTAAAGCGCCCTCCAAATGGTGTAAATATTGCCATCATTCTTCCATAAAAAACTGTCAAATGACATTCCCTGAGGTATTTCAGAGAAAATCATCTGAGAAGTTTGACTTAATGTGCTTGTTATTGTCATTAAAGAGAACGCAATTTTGTATCACAAAATCTCAACATGATTTTTTTTAAACTATCATTTCCATTGAAAGACAATAAATGATCATATTGAATTATCACCCTTATCGCCCTAAATTGAAGCCTATACATTCCCTCAGACACATGAGATGCAGCTGAAACAGGTCTTGTGTAGACATCGTGTAATCCCTTCTTCTACTTATTTGTGCTTTTAGTTGCATCATTATTTAAATATGAAAATCATTCTTATTGACTGGTAACAGCTGATTTCTGTTTACCTTTTCTCCCTTTCCTCTTTTTTAAATTGCCTCACAAAAAGCACAAGAACCTATTAAAAACTTTTTTCTCAACATTCAAAGTTAAATAACTATTGTCAGCCCTCACATTTTCTCCTTTAATTAGAACAAACAAACAAACTCAAGTATACAGCAATGTTGTGAGTTCTTCCTCTGGGAACCTCAGATCAGAGCTCTGGCTGGCAGGAGCAAAATAGTCTCCCTGCTGTTTACAGTTTACCTAACTAATTTATGTGCTTTGATACATTTCAAGACTTCCAGCACTCCCTGGTAGGAAAACAGTCAGCCATAATTAGCAGAAATCATGCAGCTTCATTATCCCAAAAAAGACAGCTACTGTGGTTAACTCTGATCAGTCATGGGTTTTAGTAAGCAGTTTCACAAGTGTTAAAGGCTCTGACCTGTAGGACCACATTTGCTACTGAGGTGCAAACTCAAACATACATTCTGCACCGCATTCACCTGAGTCTGACTGTTTAGCCAGGGTCATCCCTATGTTCCCAGGTCGCATAAGCATATGGCTTCGCTGATTTAATTCAGCATTTTGTCAGGGTTAGGTTTTTGTGTGAAACACGTTGAGTTTGGCACTGATTGTGGAAAAAATAACAGAACGGGGATCATAGGAAAAAAAAAAGTTGGAAGGGAGCTGCAGTGATTCCCCTGGGGAACATAGAACCCAGGGAATATAGGTAAGCTCCCTTTTAGCCCGAGCAGTAAGGAGTTCTGTGAGACACCTGAGCCAACTCTCTCTCTATCTCTATCTTAAATATGCACTTGAGTGCTACATTAATTCAGCAGCTTCTTTTTGGGTCCCTTTCTTGTAAATTTCCCATAACACCTCAGCCTTACAGCATTTTTCTTCTATGCTGCAGAAAGGCACATGGAAAGTCCAGATAACTTTTGGACTTTGGGGGAAATGTTCCACCACCATATTGCCTATCCAATAGCTTTAAAAGGTTGTCTGTAGTCCTTTCGGAAACCCTTTTTATAAGCGACACCAGTGCCCGTTAGTGAATTTCAGTCAGCATCCTGTTGCTCACACCTGTATGCTCACACACTCTAAAGCTGCTAGGAGTACCAGGCAAAACAGTGAGACTGAACATAATTGATATCATGTTGGTATAATGTTGTAAATAAAGTACATTGTAGTGAATAGCAATCATATTTACTCTATCCCTAGCTTGCTGTTTGCAATTCACTCCACCAGCCAACGTCACAAAGTAACTGAAAACAGATTTATGTCGCGCAGCTGAGCCATAGCCGGCTTAGGTTTTTCTGAGCTAACATTAGCAAGCAAGCTAACATTAGACAGTCAGCTGCATTAATCTGGCGTTGGCTGCTTTGTGACGTTAGCTGATAGATAAGGTCATTTCGTAGACTGTATAAAAAATGGAGTAGCATACCCTTCGGGGTCTGTTCTCTCAACTTGATGCAATCGTCGCCTACGGGAGTCGCCATCTTGTCAGACTTTGACAAGATGGCCATAGGCGAAGTGAGGGCTCACGGCTAGCTGTCACTCAAGAGTTTGCACCCCTAATTATTCATAAACTTTAACCTCAGATAAAATAAAAACTAGCCTGGTACAAAAAAAACGTACCCCCTAAGTGTTGTAATTGAAATATGACCTTAACATACAGACTAGAATGTTTTTTTGTACCAGGCCTTAAATAGGTCTAATTAGGCTGTGAATGGCCTGTTTAACACGGGGGTCAATGAGAAACTGCTCTATTGTGCAAACTACACCTAGTAGCCACTCAGAGAACTGCAGTTTTCAACACCTCCGTATTGGATCAACCAGGAAGTCACTGTGGTGGGGGCTTGGGTCATTTGAAAGCGATGAGACAGACTCAGCCACCTTGTCTGTTATTCCATATTACAAAATACTCTGAAATACTGGAAGCAGGCATTAATAAATCCACAGGACAAAGGAGTACATTGAACTCCACTGAACCGTGCTCAATGCTCATTCAAGTTAAGACACCAGTGTTAATGAACTGTTAAGTTGTGTCCATTGTCAGCAGACGAGTTTGCCTTTCTGTCTTTCTGGTGTGTCATGTTCGACGTCGCTAACATGCGGGAAAACAGGTTAGGAAATAGCAGTTTGATTGTTATTGTGGTAATTTTATTTTTCTTCATATTTTACTTATTCGGTCTCTCTTTACAACTCGGTGCAGACTCATTTGAATCGACAGTTGAGTGTTGCTTTGGGCGGAGATGCAGAGAATTTGTTGCTGAGATGAGAAGTGAAAACGACCATGTCCACCATCACTGCCAATCAGAGCTAGAGCCAATAAATACCTATTACTACTGCAGAGTTATTTGTCCTGGGAACGAATGCTCATTGTATCCTTTCCCACTGAAGACAAAAGCTAGATGTAAGTGTGTTAGTAGGTTTTTATCTAGTGGGAAAGGGGCTAATGTGTATTCAGTAGGTCTCTCTCTCTCTGACCTTGAGCAAGTGCTGAATCAGCTATAACTTGAATCAGGATTCATTTTCAGCATAAAGAGATAAAATAAGGGAAAGGGAGAGATGGTGTGAGAGCTGAGTGACGTGAGCGGGTGTGATCTAGCATATGTTATTTTTACATTATTATAATTGTTTATCCTTGTGTGTACAACCAGGATTTTGGATGCATGTGTTTGGAGTATATAAAAGGTAAAAGAGTGAAGTAGAAGGTGTTTTGTTTGTGTTTATGAAGGCTTCCATCAAAACCAAATCACCACATCAAATTTCCCCCACATTTTAATAATCAGCTCGCTGGAGACTGTTCTGCTTAATCAAATTGAGACTCACAGACAAGACAGAGGCCCCCGTGATACAAAGTGTTACACAATGTAGGCTGCAATTAGTGGCTGGAGGAATAAAGATTATTTCAGCTGTCAAACATTTAATTCTTCGAAGTTTTGTATCATGACACATTCGAATATTATGTGTTTCCATATGAAAATAAAAAAATTCTCATCCACTGTAAGTACACACTCTGCAGTCTTGTCTCTGTGATGTAGCCATGCAAGATGCTGGCTAACCTAAAAAAAAATAATAAAAAAAATCTGAACTATTAGCGACCGTCCTGGTTGAATTCAGTAAGAAATCAGCTGATATGGGTTTACCGTTAGCTGGTGGAGCAAATCTTGCTCAGAGCCCTCTAGCCTATGGACGCTGGGCCATTATCTCACTACCTTTAGCAGCCATCTACATACTGCATCCCCCTTTGTGTCAGCCTGTATTTTTTCCATCCTTTTTGGCATCACTTTTGTTGTTATAATCAGTGCATTGAGATCACTATTGCTGGGTTTCACACCCTGTTGTTTACTTGTGTTTATTTCATTAATTTCTCGTTTATTTGATAGGGACAGATACATATACATAGAGAATTGTCAGACAATTAACCAATGCAATATCTTACAGCATTTATTACTACTGCTAATTTCCAATGCCTATCCCTAGAATCTTCAAATATTCTATAACTATATTTCTTGTTTTTACTTCTTTTTTGTTGATATGTGTCCAAAGACAGGTGTTAAGCTAATTGGTGATTTTAAATAGCCCATATATGTCAACCATGTGATAGTCTGGTAACCTATGGGTGTACCCCGCTTCTCACCCAATGTCTCGTGGGGTCGGCTCCGCCCCCCGCAACCCTGACTGGGATAAGCGAATATAGATAATGGATGGATGGACAGTGTTAGTGCGCAAGAAATAAGGCCAAAAAATACAAAGTACAAAAGCAGCCAAGATGATAAGTATTCATTAAAAAAACAGCCATATTTGTCTTTTAACATTGCAGCATTGATTATGATCTTCCTTCTCCTGCTGAAAACACAGACATAGATTAAGTAAAAAGAGGCAGATGGGAATGTGTTCCCACTTGCTAGCTATCAATAAAACCAGTAACACTTTGTTCACCAGGTTGTTTGAGGGAAGAAGAAATTGCTGTCCAAATATTGCTGTGAATTTAATTAAAAATCATGAGCAAGAAAAACATTCTGTCAAATTGAATGCAACTCTTGACCAAAAAAGCAGTGGAAAAGTCTCGTGTGTCTCAAAGTTGCACTCTCACCCTAACCTAGATCCACTTTGGTGAAAGAAAAAAAAAAGTAAAGGGGAACACACCTGCATGACCTTAACACTGCATTTGTTTAAAAAAAAAAATCTGTATTATAGCATTTTCCACAATGTTCTCAAGTGCAGCTTCATTACCAAACGCTGTCTGTCATTTGAATTTCTTGACAATTGTTCTTTTGATCGACTTCAAACTTAGCAGGTGTGTTGCTGGGAGCCTAATGAAGTGCAGTGTCAAATGCGAGCTCTCAGAAGTAATTCAGTAGTTTCTCTTGCATCGTCCTCTCCTCAGTATTGAAATGAATGTCCTTATCATTCTCTGTCTCTTTGCTACTGTCCCATTATGACAGTATATAACATATATTAACCTGAAAACCACACTGCCAGTTGTTGATTGATGACACCAGAATCACGGTGATTCATAAATGTCTGTGTCTACCTTCTCTGCCACCTAATTGAATTTTTCCAGACTTGAAAACAACAAACTTATCATTGTCTGGTTTATTTAATGAGTGTAAGAAATGTGCTATCAAGGTGTTATCGATCCTGCATTCCGATCTTGTCATTTCTTTTTTATTAATATCATACACAGCAATACAGTTAAAGTGATCTAGTTACTTCAATTCCAATAATATTAGGTACCTTTATATCTGTTTTCATTTCTTACCTTTCTTTTTAACATGGCTAAATGTTTATGTCAAGCCTGAAGTCTTCACTCACATGGCAAGGTATACGGTCCATTCATTTAACAGTAGGATCGGATCTGATCGGGTATCGGCCATTACGCTCAGCCCAGTTATCGTTATCAGATTGGATTGGAAAAAAATGGATCAGTGTATCTCTATTAAGAACAAGCTACAGCTACAAAGATTATCCGAGGGTTGTATTTAATCAACATTCTAGCCATCCATGGCACATCGTGAATCACACAGAATCCGCTGGCTATTGTGTACACAATCCACTCATAATAACACAAGTTTGAGTCCACACATAATATCACAGAAAATTTATACAGAATAATTACCATTCACTTGTATCTCATCTGACAGGAGAAAAAAGGTTGACAGGAAGTTTGCATTTTTACAGACTGTGAGCAAAGCTTTGTCTCCTGATCTTGAAACATAGTACTTGTTATGTCAGTGGATGATGTAAGGGGGTAAACAGTGTTTCTACCTGCCACTCAAAATCAGTTAACCATCTTATGGCTTGTATTTGTATTAAAGTATATTTTTCTGGTGAAACATCCTTTAAAAAGAGATGGATTAGAAGTTTCTGGGTGCACACTGTGTGTCCTGTCATGGCAACAGGCCTCCTGTTTCATCATCATTCACTGTGGAAACACAAGCACAGAAGGCGCTGATAGGCTTCTCAGCTGAAAACGCATGTGTGATGCATTGGATTGTTTGGTAGCTGAGGAAATTCATTGAATCAGTTGCAGCTGAAACTGTAGTAACAGAATAGAACTTATATAGCATGGAAGGGGTCTCACATTATGACTACAATCCTACAATGCTCCCTTTTAATATGTCTTTAAATAAAAAAGAAACCAGATTCTGATTCATCGCCCACCACAGTTCTGACTATCTCATATCTCAAACGTGATTCCTGCCTCTATGAAAATGTATTCAACAGTGATTTCATAGCTTTGAAGAACCGTGTTCCCTGCGAGCTAACCCACATTCATGCAGAACCGTTGCCGCCCAGTTGCACTCATTTACTGTTTCTTTCATCTTGCTGAAAAATGAATGAGGTGTGAGTCATGACCAGCAACTATTTCCATCTATTTTCATTCTGTGTTGTCACTTTCTATTACCGGCATCTCTGCATCTCAAGAGAGTTAACAAGAGAAAGGCAACAGGCAAGATTGGTCTATATGGCCATGTTTTTGTTTGATCCAACTTATCTACATCCAGCAACATAAAAATAAGTAAAAACTACTTGGTTTTAACCATGCTTTATTATCACTAAAGTTTGTTTTTTGAATAACTTAATTTACTGGCAATGAATCTGTGTGTAAATCTGTCGTTGGTCATCTTCTAATCGCAACCACTAGACACTAGTCATTTTAATTTTATCTACAAAAGGTAGAAATCAGTATAAATATAGTATATTATTTTGAAAAGTGTGAGGGCAGATTTTCTTTGGACGTGTTGATATGACTTACTGATATAATAGTATTATTTAATGTATTTAATGTATTAATAGACATTTGCATGACCATATGCTGTGAAAGCCTACCAGCATTGAGTTTCTATAGTATTGCCCTGATCATGCTGAACTCATTTCAGAAAACAAGCATTTTAAAAGTCGTTTGCTTGTCGTCTTGTGGACTGATGTGACAAATTCAGACTTTTTACAAATCGTCATCATGATCTGGTTATTTTTGGCATTTTTTTATCTGTTTATTGCAATTAAATAACAGCAGAATCTGTTCATTTCGGGTTTGGAAATGAACCAGATTAATTCAACTTCCTCGATACACTGGTTTATTTATTGATTTTGACACACCAATTATAAACCACCAGAGAGCGACAGCTGAGACGAAACACCTGTCAGTGGTTTTCATCTGAGAAATCATGGCACCGATCCCAGCTAACTGTCATCATGTAAAAATGTTTGAAGCATCTACAACTGAAAAAAACATACAGACTAATTCTGCTGCTGAATTCTCCCCCACCCCCATACATCCTATTTCTTCATCAGTGAAGACACACTGGATACAGTTTATATAACATACCACATCTGTATAATACTACCCAACAAAGTCATAGACAGCAAAACCATTGCTTCCTCAAAGATACTGCCTAACCTAAAAAAAAGAACGTATGAATTATACGTGGGCTGTCCCATTTGAGGTCAGTAAGAAACTGGTTGATACGGGTTGACCGTCAGCTGGTGTTGCTCGCCTGCTCAGCCTGAGCCCTCTAAGCTATTGAAGCTTGGGCGCTATCTCACTTTCTCACACCTTTTTTAGCGGGCATCTACCCCGCATTTTCCCTTCTTCTCATTTCGGCACAGAAGGCCTCTTGTAACACACATATCCAAGTGGACTTTTTATTGCTGAGAGCAATAAATGGATGTGCTAGTGAGAGGTTCAGTGGTGCCAGCCTGCATTTATCCTTCCTTTTGGCATTGCTTTTGTTGTTGAAAGCAGTGCATTGAGATCATTATTGCTGAGTTTCACACCCTATTGCTTTGTTATGTTTACTTAAAATAGATTGTTGTATATTTCTTGTTTGTACATCTTTTTTTGTGACAAGTGTGGGGCAGCTACAGCGAGTCATTTTTAGACACAGGCTATAATGAACATACAAAGGATACACAAGCTGCAATGAGGATCAGCATTCAATGAAAAAACAGCCTTATTTATCTTCAAACATTATAGCAATGATGATAAAGTGGATGAAGTAAAAAGAAGCAGATGAGAATGTAGTTCCAGCTGCTAGCTAAAAATGAAACCATGAACACTTTGTTCACCTGGTTGGTTGAGGGTAGTTGCAATTTCTGTCCAACTATTGCTGTGTTAAATTAAAAACCAATCCAAATGTGCACCAAAGACTGCTGACTTGTTTGTACCTATCAAGCTGCAGAAGCAAAGACAAAAAAGCAGCAAAAATCAAGGTGCAAATAACATTTCCATTGTGGTCTTTCTTCTCTGATATTAAACATTGCAATTGGCTTTGATATCATATAGCTGAATGAGATGCTGCTTCTGCATATACAGTGTGTGCTTTCAGGGCTACAGCTGTACAGACGGTGGAGCTGAGCACCAGATTGGGACAACTGACAGCTTGAATTTCATCTGAGATCGCTTTACTGTTGATAAGCCTAAAACAATATTCAGTGCCATTATTGACTTCACAACCAGTTAATAAAAGAAAAATGTTACATTTTAAATGCACTACATGTACATGCACATAGATGCACCAAAATCCTGGATGCACATGCAACAACATTAGCGATGTTAAAATTACAAACAAATCATTAGTTTTGAACAACTCTTTAAAGTGAAGAAGTTAACTCGATTTGCAAGCGGGAGATAATTCAAAATCCTGCTTCTGCATGGTGAATGTGCAGTTGTGCATGAGAGCCAAATTGATGCTTCCTAAAGGCCCTCATTCTGATTCTGGTTCAGCACTATCTACCTAAGCCGAAGAATTGGGTGGGTTAATTAAAAGGAACCGGTCTTCTCATCACTTTCAGCATGTCAGAAAGACCAGAATGGCCTCTGTTGAAGCAGTGTGACAAGAGTTTTTTCCGGCTGAGGTCAAATTATTCTCATTATTGTTAGCTACATACAATAAATGCGTTGCCAGCATCTGTCAAGCTATCATATCTCTGACTTCACACACATCTACAGTAGGCTATATGGTTCGCTGTGAGTCTTAGTGCAACATGCCATTTTTTCTGCAGGCTGTTCATTCAATAAACTTGTGACAACAATATGTCCTCACTTTCCAAAAAGGACCTCACTCTGAAGGGAAAATTCTAACGAGCCTCACAAAGACAGTTGTACTAGTACACACACACACACGCACACATACACAAAGACACACACAGACACACACAGACACACACACACACACAGACATCATCTAGCCTTCGGTATTACAGAGGGTTGGCTAAAAATTGAGTGCAAATTATTCCTCTGTCTCAAGTGCGTGTGTGTGTGTGTGTGTGTGTGTGTGTGTGTGTGTGTGTGTGTGTGTGTGTGTTGTCCTGACATGGTCATGAATATGACTTGCTGCTTGAGGATGCCGAATGGATCAAGACCAGGCCCGGAGTGGCTAATCGGGAGGACCGGGACAATTCCCGGTGGGCCGGTCTGACTTTTGGGCCGCGAGGGCCGGTGTTCAATTATTATTTTTATTTATTTTGTGCCGGTGTTCAGTCATGGCACTGAGTGGAGTGGGGATCACGTGTATGCTGTTACCGCTGTCGCTGGTCATATCGGGGAGCTGGCGGTCTGTTAGATCATGCCAATGAAACTGGGACGCGGACGCAGGTTAAGGGCGCGCCCACCGACAAGAAATAGACGCAGACGCAGCCTGATGTAACGTAAGTGTCGTGCACTAGTCCGCACACTTCAGTGATGTTTGCCTAGCTCCAACCACAGATGTACAAGGAAAATAATAACCCAAAATGGAAAATCAAAAGAGCAAGGGTGGCGCAGAAAAAGCGAGGATTAAAAAGAGAAAAGCCCTGGAGACAGACGCAGCCAACTCTCCTCTCACACTCGGTGACAGCGTCTTATAACGATCATATAATAGTATAATATAATTGTATATATAATATCACGGCCAAAAGCTCTATGCGCCTCCGGATGGCCGTAGCACGGGGAGCTCTCGTAGGGATTGGGCTTCCCAGGGTTTGTTTACCGGCGTTGCTGTGTGGAGCCGGTCTTCCGCGTTCCACACAAGACCGGATTTTTTTTTATTACTGGAAAAAAATAATACAAAATAACTCGGTGTTGGCCTCAACCACTGGTAATACCGCATACCGCGGCAACCCTGATTGTTACTAATAATTGCCATAATAATTTCTTATAGCCTGTCTAACCTAACTTTACATAATTTAAATAATATTATGATGCAACGCCACATAACTGGCCACAAACTTTGATTTGTAGCCCCTCAGATACAAGATGCATCACCAAGCACCAGCCATCAGCCCACAGGTCCAGAGTGTGCAGGTAGGATTGCTCATTAAGTGAATATTGAGGTGGTTCAGGATCATCTGGTAAGGATGAACCCTGGGCGCCTCCCTAGGGAGGTGTTCCAGGCACGTCTAGCTGGGAGGAGGCCTCGGGGAAGACCCAGGACCAGGTGGAGAGATTAGATCTCCACACTGGCCTGGGAACGCCTCAGGATCCCCCAGTTAGAGCTGGTTAATGTGGCCCGGGAAAGGGAAGTTTGGGGTCCCCTGCTAAAGCTGCTGCCCCTGAGACCTGATCCAGGATAAGCGGATGAAGATGAGATGAGATGAGATAATGAAGAGTATGGTGTAGACCTAGCCTGGTCCTACCAGACTCGTGCTTCATTTCATTTGCACAGAGAGTCTGGACCTACTCAATTGATAGACTTTAACTAACTTGGAAGGCAGGTGTCTGTTGAAATTTAAAACTATTGGATCTGCCCAGTGCCACTCTGGATCTGCCATAACCAATCGCTAACGTTTGGCCGGGAATCACGTTGCGCGCAGGCTGTAAACAAACCAAACACTGCATGAAGATGTAAACGAGAGCTGATTGGACCCAGATTGCAATTGATGATGATAGAGGATTCAGCACTACAATAATGAAACTGACCCGAATTTTTGACTTGAAAAAGGGGAGATTTGTGACGAGATTTATGAACATTTTTATGATTTAGAGTCAGAGGCAGAGCCAGGAGCCAGTGGTGAGGAAGAAACAGGTGAGCTAGTGTGTGAACAAGCAAGCATCAGTTCCCATAAAACCACTTTCTATGCCCCAATGATAGTAGTGGCCAGTTATACTTTTGATCATTAGTAATAGTAAGAATTACAGTAGGAATTACAAGGCTTTAGAGAACAGTGCACTATTGTGTGCTTAACATATAAAGTTATAATTACATTATTTTAATATAATAGGTCGTGATCTAAAGTGGGCCGGTCTGAGGTATGAAACTCCAGGGCTGAAAATGAGTCCCACTCCGGCCCTGATCAAGACGGAACACTTGAAACCTCTCAGGTTTAAATTGAAGTGAAGACGTAATACAGGAAGACCTGCGATTTCACCTGGAAACAGGGCTGTATTGGTTCATAAGGCTACTCTTTTGATTTTGCTATAAATCGAAACTTCAGGGAGACTAATTGCAGTATATTTGTGATGTTTTATTTGACAACCACATCCCCCCTGTCATTTATGTTACTCACTCTGTTTGATTGCCTCTGTCTGCCTGACAAAATAAACATGACAAGGCTTTGACTGAGTTGTATGTTTTCATACCAGCCTAGAATGTGTGGGTTCTCACAAGAAGATACTATGATTCAGTTCAAAACTGACAAAAGTAACTTGTGTAAACTGTGGATGAATACTCCAGGGAATGCGCTTTTAGGGGGTGGCAGGTGCAGGAAGCATTTACCCTTTGTTTTCCCTCCAGCCCTGCTGGAACTACATAAACTACCTCCACTAGAACCAGAAGGACTACAACTATTTTCAGATGAATATTTCTGCTTTAAATGAACTTATTGTTAAGGAATAAATGCAGAGCCTGCAGGCTAAAAGTAAAGGTCAAATTGAAAGTCATACTGATTTGATCGAAGGATGAAATACTGTAACAGAAGACATATTGTAATTCAAAAGCAGTCGACAGCTCGATACATGCACCTTTAGATATTCCAGCTTAACTATAAATCTGAACCTACTGTTAATTTAGTGAATGGTAATCAAATGCTAACACTCTGTCACGGCCCTCAGCCTCTGATACAGACATACAAGACACCCTTTAGTCTCTGTGTGAGTGGCAGCATTGGACACTCAGAGAAGCTGCTTGAGCGCGGACCTGTTAGATGAAGTAGTATAAAGAGCAACAAAGTCCGCATAGGTTTTTTTTTAGTATGGATGGCTCAAACACACAGGACTTTCACCCAGGAGACTGCAGCTCGATTCCACATGTCAGCGTTTACTTATGTAGTTAACTCACGCAACAAACTTAACTTACTGTACTAACTGAAGGTACGTAACAAACATACTTCTTTTAATCAAAACCATGCTCTTTTCCTAAAACTGACCAGGTTTTGTTTGAATTCACGTTAACTATGCGTTTTTAACAGCAGTACGTGGAGCGTGCATGGTATGCATAGTTTGATGCATAGGGCTACCAAGAGCATTAAAAAGTGGCACCAGGGGCAGCCGGTGGCTGAATGGTTGGCGTAGTCGTCCCATGTAAAGAGGCTGAAGGTCCTCGAGGCAGCGGCTGTGGGGTCGACTCTGACCTGCGGCCCTTTGCTGCATGTCTCACCCTTTCTCTCACTCAACCCATTTCCTGTCCATCCTATATAATAAAGGCTTGGAAAACTGAAAAAAAAAAAAATCTTTGAAAAAGGGGCGCCAGTCCTGACTAAGTGGATATGTGTGATGAGTGGGAATGAGAAGTGGTTGTTAACATTAAACCACTGTAGAACTGAACCACCATTGATATGTAGACAGCACAGTGGATTTTAATTAACAATATTAACAAACTCTTATTATTGCATTTCTGTAAGTTTATATACTGCAGCCATTCAGCAGTTCTGGTTCAGCTGCTTGATGGGTGGCAAGATGAGTGATCTCTGTTTGCTTTCGTCTTGTTCTTTGCCATTGTGAACTTAACACTCCTGCACCTCTTACCCTCTGTCTAGTGTCACTCATTTCTCTAATTGTCTCTACTTGAAGCAAATGGCCTTTCACTCACCCTCGCTCGCTGTCCACACAACTCTCTTTGCTTACTCTCAGTTAATAAAACTTTTGAGGGTGTAAAGCTGTGTGTAATCATGGGGAGAGAGAGAAAAGAAGATTCCAGCGTTGGTTTCGCCAGTCACACCCAGTTGCTCTCCAAAAATATGAAGGAAGCAATGGAAATTACCTTGTGGAATGAAGATAAATTACATGACCATTTTTCTGTCTCATCGCTCGGTTTCCCTTTCTTTCTTTCTTTCTTTCACTTCCTCACTGCCTTAAAGCCTCCCCCCTTCCAATTTATGTGCTCCATTAGCCCAACAGCATCAGACTCAATAGAAAAAAAGTAATGCATTAAAGGGAAAATTAGGCTTTCCCAGTCCCTTTTCCCTGAGGCCACTCGCACCACCATATAATCTATTCCCAGGTAACAAATTGCCAGGCCTCTTGGTAATGGATCCATTGCAAGCATTGGTTTACCATCGATCACCGTGGAACTAGCTGTTGGCTGCTCTGGAAGTTCAACCACCCGGTCCTTTTGTCTTCCTCCACTGGATGAAACAAGGGAAGCTAATAATAATAAAAACATGAAATGAGAAAATATAAGAACATCATTGACAACAACGAACTTACAGTTTGTCAAGCCACTGCCTAAAAATGCAGTCAAATCAGAGGTTGCATGAGAAACTCATCAGCTGAGTCATCGTGAGTATCAAACAGTTTGGCGGGATACAATAATTATTCACACTGTTAGATCATAGCTGTTAGATACTGACTGTTAGATCATGGCTGTCTGACCATAAACCATGACAATTGTTGACTGTTTCTAAGTACCACTTAAATGTCAGATGGAAAATAAAACACAATTGTTCTGCACAGGGTTTCATGAGATGACTAGAGATATTATCAAAGTGAAGGCTCTTCTCAGTTAGTCCTGGTTTGAGGGAGTATGCGCCTGACACAATCAGCAGTGGAGTGGTCCAGTACAAGTCTGATCCTGAGACAAAGGCTGTCTTTTCCTTAACACTTATATTTGACCTCAATGGATAAAGTCATAAGGTCGTTGAAAGATGTAACAGAGAATTCAGAGGACTTGGGAAAAGACAACTGCGATGCTCAGAGAATCTGACTGAATTCGACTTGGATGTGGCGTTGGATGTTGGTGTGGGTCTGCTGTGGTGGACTAAATAAAATGACTTAATTTACTTTTGCATTTTCCATCTTATTTTGCATTAAATAAGTCTACTCATGTAAAGCACTCAGTGCTTGTCATTCCCTCTGTAGTATTGCATGAAAGGTGGTACAAATGAAGTTTATTATTATTATTGGTTGCTCATGCTTCTGTCTAGTCATATGTATCCACATGAATCCCAATAAGTATGGGCTGAGTCCCCACAAAAAAATCATCATCTGAGCTTCGGGGTATGAGACGTGTGCAATGGAAGTGAAGCTGCCCAGTTGGAGGGTTACAGCAGATGGCACTGGTAATAAAGTTGCCACTCAGATGGTCTCTGGTTTCACTCAGTTTTACAGAACTTTCAAATGGTTGGCGGACATTTACTGTTTACCATAATTGATTATTAAATCACTTCTGTTTGGACTACATCACCTGTGGCACCAGTCATCTTTCAAAGTTGGGGAAAGTATTTTTATGCTATGGGAGTTACAGGTACAAGAATTATACCAAATAACTAGGATGCCTCTTTATCATGTATCCCAAAAGATGTTCTGTTTTTTTGTTGTTTTCGACCATAAGCAAAGGAATAGTAATTGGTGAAAAAAGAACCCTCACAGTAATAGCAGGCTATAGTCTTAAAATGGACTCCACTCAGCTGTTAACCAGCTCACACGTTGTTGACTACAGCACAGCAGACTTGTGTAGTACAGTGTGATTAATCAAGCTGCTATTAATATTTAATGGCATTCACAAGGCTGTTCCACTTATGTATAGATCACATGCACCAGAGCGATGATGTAAGATAAAGACTTAAGAGGAGAAAACACAGAAACTGTGGGGTCACATACACATCATCACACCAAATACTACCCCGAATTCATCATGTCTCCCAGTCAAAATTATCCATACTACTTGAGCTGCGTTTGCACTTTGGTTTCCACAGCAAGAGAAATATAAGCAAATAATATGAATTTTCAGATACAATGATAGTCCTTCAACTTGACATTATTGTAAAAAGAAAATGTCATATTGGGTGTACGAAAAAAAACATACATCAGCATAATGTTCTCTCAATTCTGTTTCAGTAGTCATGAATGTCTGAGCTGCACAGAGCCCTGGATAGAACCGTACAACAAAACTGTGTGACTAACAAGAAATATCACACACACACACACACACACACACACACACACACACACACACACACACACACACACACACACACACACACACACACACACACAGACACACACACACACACACACACACACACACACACACACACACTCACTCCTCTGACGTTTACATCTGATCACACCTTCACTTCTCATCAGTGAGGAGTAAAAATAGTCAAGTGCAGCTAACTGATAAAAGAGGGTGTGAGGCTGCCTGGAGAGGCTGTCCTATAATGCAAATGGAGAGTTTTTGACAAACACACAGATAAAACAGCTCAGTCTGATAAAAATGCCTACACAGAGTTCCCAGACACATCAACAGCAAGGTGAAGTGAGTGCAAGATAAGCACATAAAAAGAAACCCATACTTGCAATGATATCATCCTAGAATACATACTTCTGTATATGTTAGTTCAAAGTAAAAAGCACAGAGAGACATAGTTGATGGACAACAAAGGTTCACTACTGGAATAAAACACATGAAACAATGTAATGCTATGTGCCTTGAGCCTTGATCTGTCTTGGTTGCTCTGCAGAGTTTTCAAGACTATTTTTCTTGAGAAGGGTATCGACAGTGTAGCATTACTGCAGTGAAGAATCCTTCATCTTTAAAGCTGCAGCAGGGGACTTTGCATGTTGGCAGCACCAAAGGTAGCAACGGAAGTTTTAAAGAAACGGCACCCACAAATAATATTAACTGCAACACCAAATTTCAACCCAAATTTCCTATGTGGGAAAAATGTGGAAATTGAGATTACTTTATATAACGTAATACTATAAAGTCTGTAATGTTTTGACTTTTCAGCTTCCTATGTGCAGAAAAGATTTTAAAGGTTGCATATTGTAGAGTGAGATTAGTCTTTTTTATTACAAAGCAGGTCGAGGTGCTATATGATTACTGGGAAACTATGAAAACGCTCAGTATACAGAGAAATTTAAACATCCCGTATTCAGAAACTGTGCCTTTTAGCGAGACATCTGACAAACGCAATAAAACCTGACTGTATACCATAAAAAAAAAACAAGAGTCAATATTGGCAAAGCCTTTCAGCAATGGATGGCTATTAATGTAGCTTTAAAGCATATAAACGAGTTCTAGTAGAAACACAAAATACAAGTACGAACCCAAAAATTAGCGTAACATGGAACCATTAAGGCAGTAAAAATACAAGAAATGAATACACATGGGCCAAAATATGTGACATGAAAAGGGAGAACTGTCCGTTGATTCAGATCAATAAGAAATCATCATATCACTTTGCTTGTATTAAAATTGTGAGGCCTGTGCAAAAGGAGGAGTCAAATGCAGTCAGCGAATGATTAATGCAGGCTTTATTTCTGACATACTGGGTAACCTCTTTAGACAGATTATTAAACAGGCTACCAAACTCTATACTTAACAATTAACAAAAGAGAACAGACGTGGCAAGAAACACCAAACAAATGAACTGAAACTCGCTCCTGTGGGAAGAAAAGACAACAGGCAACTAGCTACAAAAAGTTATGCAAAAGGCTACTAAACAAAACCCATGCTGTACAGAGCTAATGAAACTACAACTCAAAAACATTCCAAGAGGAAGAAAAACAAAGGCATTATAAAATTTAACTAGCTAATCACGCTGACCAAAAACTTAAGAAAAAGAAAATCAAACTTCTTCAGAGGTGCTCAAGGGAATAGAAATATTAGCAACGCAATACTTAGAGACAAGGCTGTGGTAATGGCTGGCGGTACACAACAATAAAAAAAAAATACTCTGGCAACAAGACAGGGGAAGACGAGGACTATATACACATGAGGGAGGGTGACACAGGCGGACACAATCAGGTAATCAGGGAACACAGCAGACCGGTGACACAGGAGGAAGGGCAAGTGACCTGAAACGAGAGGAAGATAACCCTTTCAAAATAAAACATGGATTTCACAAGACAAACACCCAAGACAGGACACCTCTCACCACGATGTGACAAAAATTGTGTACTTAAATAAACCCTAAGCTGAACCTGACTGGAATGGCTGCCATAGAGTTACTCTGGCTCATTATCCCGGCTAAAGACACTAAGACAGATGACCAGCTGTCACAAACTACAGGTGGGATCAGACAGTTAATGTAGTGTGAAACCTGGACATAAATTCATTCAGCATTGGTACAAGGTGTAGCAGCAACGCTGAGACTGACAGAATCAACTTGACAACACCACTGGCAAAGCTTAAATGCCAATGTAAACAAAAGAGCTGGAGTCTCATTACAAAATGCCAGAATATTGTTGTTATTTCAGTTTTTTACTTCAGTATCACTTAACAGGTTGAATAACAAAGCCAGAAACAATATTTCACATTAGTGCAAACAAATGTGTGCTTTAAACCCTCAGTGTTCCTGCTGTTAGCTACATTAGCTTTCTGTTGCAAAACCTACATATGTGCTTCTATGTGTGTCTGTTCCAGCATTCATAATGTATCCAGTTTAATCAAAAGACCTGATGAGTGAAGCTGTCTGACAAAGCATACGTGACCACATGGTATCCCCTGAACATCAAGGGTTTACAGCACAGCACAGGTGTACGCAAACACACACATGTACATTCGTTCAAAGGCTTTGTACTATAGAAGCAAACCCAACATCATTCCCATGCTAATTATAGACAGCCCAGAATGAATATTAGTACCAGCTGAGTCATTTCTGCTTTGAAAAAGATAAACTCTTCTATTTTGTATCTCTCTAAGTAATCTCTTGTCTCATGTGTAGTGATAATGAAAGAGATCATTTTTATTGACACAAGTACACCCATAGATATATAACTAATTTCCCATGACCAGTTTAACTCAAACATTCTTAAACTTGAAAGCACAGGCATTACATAAAAATAAAAAGGAAAAACTTAAATAAAAAACAGAAAATGATTTTATTACTGGTATAGCCCTGGCCGTGACACGCTAATAGGTGCAGAGGAATGGCCGAGCCTAATAGAGAAAAAGAAAAAGTGTTTATGGAAGATTAATACTTTGATTTATGACTCAGGCATTAGCCTCTGCATTATAATGATTCCATAACTAGACCTACAGAAGAAAAGGCCTTCACATACCCAGTGCCATTTACTGTACAGATTCATGCACACATGCTACAGCAAACACCCTTTGGACACTTCAGTCACTAATAACATTCATTAGGGAATGAGCTGTTGTAGGTTTAAAAGAATGCAGGAAACTACTCACTGAATGTTTGCAATACTTCTGATGTAATGCTTTAGGTATTCATATCTTCAGCTTAAGTCATTCGCTGCCATGTGAGGTTAGCACATCTATATGTGTCTGTAGTTTGATGATATGACTGTGTCCTTTTGGGCTGAAGTGGAGGAGGAGAGATGTGACTGAAGCATCTGGTGTGAGAAAGCGAGAACACTGAAGAAAACCACACTGCTGCGCTCAGAGGAGCTTCAGAGAGTGTGAATAGCAGGGGATCTGTTTATTGTCACTGTGGTACTTCTGCAGAAACCACGCAGTTATGATGCAGCATCCCAATTATAGTTTAGTTTACAGCCATTTTACCAGAGCAACTGACTCAATTGCATTAATGCATTAAAATCGACGACAGTTTGTCACAAATGTACTGTAGTAAAGTTTTTACAGAACAACTTTTAGAATTAATCAAGAATAAATGAGTAAAATGACCTATCATCCTTTATCCAAATTGGTTGCAAAGACACACATAAGTGATGGTGAGTGGCTTTCTGGTTTGCTTAAGACAATAACTCGGTACAGTGGATTAATCTGTAATTATTAGAGATGTTCCAATACCATTTTTTTCATCCCAGTACTGATTCTGATACCAGATCATGCTTATCAGCTGATACTGGGTATGGATCTGATGCCAGTGTGTTTATTATTATTATTGCTACTACTTTTGTTTCTAATGCTATCATTATTGTATGGCCTGGCTCAGGTTTGTAAAAGGAGAACAAATATATACAGAGAATGAATGCCATAGAATTGACAATTGCTGCATTGCTCTTGTATTGCAGCTTCTCTTATTCCCCGATGCCAATACCGACACCGACACCGACACAGACACTGACACCGACACCAACATTTTAGGCAGTATTAACAGTTCTGTATCGCTATCTGAACAATTCCAGTAATCAGAGAAAGTGAGGAGAACGAAGAGGGCAGGGACAAACATAGTTGCAGCCAAACAATGATTAACGTTACTCTGAAGTTATGACATGGTCCATACCAAGAAAAAAAATCCATACATTGTCACCATTTAGTTCAGGATCAGTACCATAATCTATTGGATATGACCCAGGAAGGCTATCCAGTCAACATGTAATGTCATCCTTTGTCATAAGTGTTACACATTCCCATGTGGGGAAATCAGAGATTAACAGCAAGTCATGCAGCACTTTGCTCTTAATTTATGCTTTTTAAGAAATAATGCATTGTGGGTATTTTAGTTGTGACTGCAACTAATTACAGACATATAGAATTAGGATGAAAAGAAATGTAATTTTATACTAAATATGACAAGGCAATAGTAACCTACAACCAGCAGATGACTTTATTGATTGTTTAGTATCTTTTGAATTTGTGCAAAAATCCAACTTATCCTCATACAACAGTTAATATGAAAACTCTACAAAGAGTCGAACATCAGTTTCTAATGTTGAGAACCACAGTGATCACTGCAACAAAACAACTTGGTTAGGTTTAGGAAAAGATTGTGGTTTGGGTTAAAATAAGTATCTTTGTTACATAACTTACATAAAAAAAGTTAAAATAGGTCAAGGTTGCTTTACACAAGGCACCGACTACGATCCATCTACCAACCTTACCTCCTCCCTATACACAGACTTCAAGTACTTTAAGCAGCAATGATTGAAGGGATGGATACGATCTCACAGAAACATTCCTTCTACGTATTAAATTGTGCCTTACTTTTCATAGTTATAAGAACGAACAGTGAATAAGAACAGCCTGAAAAGTCACGTATTTGCTATAACCAAGAAACAAACTGAGATTGCTTGGAGGTGGATCAAGACCCTCTTTTTCAAGCTGTCTTGCTCTTAGATTCACATCGGACTAAGCAAACCAGAGGTTGTTTAATTCACACCAAACGGTTTATGTGTGAAAGTAACCTTACCCACTTTTCCCAATATAAAATTCTTACAATCAAAATATGTTTTTTAAATGCTCTAGAAACTCTGTGATGTATTTGCAAGTCACTGAGAGAAGGGATCAGGGAGTGAAAGCAATGCAGAACAGCAGCAACACAACAGTAACCCCACTCTATCCCTGAGAAGTCAAAGTACCCTTGTCCCCATTCTGTCAACAGTAAGACACTACGATGCTGAAGCCAATTACTATTCATTATTGCTAGCAAATGGCAAATGCAGTCTCAGCCCATGTTTTCAAATTATGTGTTGTAAAGACAGCATTATTCTCTTCAGCACACAACACTTGGATAAGGCAAAGAATGAGACGTTTAACCACTAAAGATTAACATACCAGTCAACAGCCAGTCTGTGGCTCCATTCAGTATTATACATTGTCTGCAATTGTTTAGGTGTAAATGGCAGGGGTAGTCACTGAACACTGAGCAGGTACTGTATGTGGAGTATGAGTAAGAGCTATCTTTGAGAAAGATATCTGTGATTTGATCGGCCATATCAATAATGTCTGTAATTCCTGCTTAGAAAGTAGGGATTCAGAGCAAATTATCCAACGCAAATTCCAGGTCATCTAATAACAGTAATCCAGTTTGAATTGACATCTCTTAGGGTAATAGTTGCTTTCTCTTTCTGCAGCTGGCAGATAATAATACTCTTTCTCTATCTCTTATTGTTTCTAAATGGAGCACTTATTTGATGAAGCTGTACTAACATGATACAATGTCTCTGTTGTATGGTTGAATGCACTTATTGTAAGTTGCTTCAAGATGAGCTCAATACATGGAATGCAATACTAAATACTTGAGACATACAGAATGAATGGATTTGCAGAAATGTGACAGGTAACGGATTATGAAAGTGCCTCTAATTAGACAGCATATAACATTGAACACCTTCAAGTAATCCCAGTGACCTTTATGAGCCTATCAATTAGTGGTGCAAAATGTGTATTGCGCTGGGCCATTTTTGATGATTGATTTTTCCTCAGAAACTGAACAAGGAGTTTGTGTTTATAGTGGCAGCAGGCCCAGACAAATGTAAATTTAGTATAATTAGAATTAGAAAGCTTGATGAGGACATTCTTAAAGATTTTTTCTAAAACCTATTATCATGGTTAAGAAATAGGCAGCTGCAGCAGTAACACAGTTGGACAAATGGTGTCAGGAAAAGAAAAAAGTGCCAAAAACACTTCTTTCACTGTGAACATGTACTGTTCAATAGGCTGCAGTTTACAAGCAAGAAAGTGAACTAACTTTAGCATGACGGGCATTTTGCATCTAGCTCTCATGTTCACCTCATCACAAAAGCTAGACACACTTCCGTTTAGGCTACTTCAAAATAAAAGCACTTCCTGTGACATCCGTAGTAATACTGAATTACTGTTACTGTAACAGACAATGTTGTGTACTGCAAAGCATGTACTGTAAATAATGTAAATAGGCAAGTTTTAACCACACTAAAACATTTCCTTAAGAATGTATTCCACCTAAACAACATGAATTGCTTATTTAAGTGTCTAAACGAACATTTCTCAACAGTTACTTTTGGTGCTGATGTTGCAAAAACATTCAGATCAGTTTTACTCTCTTTTTTCCTCAGCATTAACGCTATCAACAGCACAGGACACACAGCATTTATTTACAAACAAACTGAAATTAAGACGGTGATAACATATTTTCTGTCTGTTGATCTTCATATGAACATGTAGATCGATCCAGTCAGGCTGGCTCTCCAGTCACTGGATACATCAATTACTTCATATCGTTAGTAACATCACTGTAAGGTCAGTTTGAACCAGAAACCCAGATCTCAGTGATGCGATAAAGGCAGAGTGAACCGAATTAATAAGTAGGCAGGTTTTGTTCCCTAATTATTAGAAAGAACGTTTTTATCCCTCTCCAGTAACCCACAGTTACTCTGGTTGTTCTACCACCTGTCATTTATGCTAACATTACCTCACATTAGCGTATGTAAACTGGTTTGTTGAGTCGCTGGTAAGCAGTGATGCAGTTTATTTTGAAAGGTTAGAAGTAGTGAAGTAGTGAAGCTGTAAGTCGCTGCTATTAACAATGTGGAAGGGGAAAATAGTTTGCGGTCTTTGTTCAGATGACAAAGCCTCCGTCTGAGGTTTGGACCAGCAGGCAGACAAAATTGGGTAGTGAAAGCGAAACTTACAACATTAAAATAAGTTAAAACAGAATGGTTGGCACTTTAAAGAAAATCCTTCTTGTGTGAAACTAAATGCCAAGCAAAAAGGCAGGAATTGACTTAGTTCTATTGAAAGTTGAAGTGGCATATATTGAAATTTGGCAGACGAATGAATGTCACTAGTATACTAATTTATGTGCCTCAGGACGGTTAACTAGATATCTAAACATTAACGCACACAGATAAAAAAAACACACACACACACACACACATGGGCTTGCATACACACACACAGTGTGTTTGGTGAACACAAGTAATAATGATTCTGATGATCAGTGCCCAAAAATGGCCGGTTATTTCACAGGTGTACCTTTTCCCTTAATGTTATGAATATGTCCACCTGCGTGTACATTTGTGTTGCAATAGCAGGTTGAACATATCTGCATGTACTACATACATAAAAAGTAATGCAACAGAAATTTCTGGGATTGAAAGTTGGAATAACAGAAAATGTATGTCGTAGCAGCCAAGCTAACCTCACAGTGACAGGATCGTAAAATCCTTGAAGACTGCCAAATTTGACACTTGCAGTAATATTTCTGACATTTTTAGGAAATGACCAACATAGTGACATGAGCCTCTTGAAGCACATTTCTGATATAAGGATATATAAATAAAATGGAATTGACTGGGTTGGTGGTTGTACTCAAAAGCCATTTGGACCAGGGGATTAAGTTCTCCCTTATAAATAGAACCAGACAGTAATCACAAAAGTGATACATACCTGGACAGCCACATATAAATAGAAACCTTGCAAAGAGAAAGCACAAACCCAACATTACAGCTATAAAGCTACTGTATGTATGGTAATGGGTACACAGGCAAAGCAAACAAACAAAAAAAAAGCCAAAGATAAATGATCGCTGAGAATTTCTATGCCTGACACCATATAGCCTGGCAATTTCCCCATTGGCAACCTGATATTTACCAGTAAAAATAGACTGCAGAGGGATGGAAGAGAAAACAAATGAATAAAAGATTGTGTGCTCTACCCTGAACAGGCAGTAGGTGGGTTGGGTAGTACGAGTAAGGTGGAGGGAGAGAGGGAAGGATATAAAAGATGAAGAGTGTGGAAGCTAAAGAAGGAGGACGTTTGGGCAGAGAGGAAGAACAGAGGGAAAGGACTGATCGCAGAGAGAATTAGAGCAAGAGAGGTAGGGAGGGGGGAGAGGTGGATATTGTATAATTGTGTTTCTGCCCAGATATGATGAATGGCCTGCAGATACCTATGTACAGCTGAATGCAAACATCTCTATTGTGTACACTCTGCCTTCTGTGATTCATCATTTGTTTTGGCCCTGGCTGTGTTTTCCTGCCAAATCTAGCAAATGAGATAGTGGCAGCAAATACATCTCTAATGACCACAAATTGATCCTGATAATATGACAGTACTTTTTCAGAGTGTTGAACAGCATGACATCAAGAATTATTGACATGTCTTTGTTACAATGTTCTGTCTTCCTTACAAACATGTTCTCGTTGAGCAGTCTTTCGTTATTCAGGGTGTGAATAGCAATCTTTCTAATTCATGTCACTGATAATCAGTCAGTTTTTATTTCAAGGATATGGCTGCTGTTCTCTCAGTAGGTTATATCTTCAGTATCCACAAGCTCATTTGTTTATTCTGGAGACATTAATCTACTAAAGTCACACATTTATCGTTTAATTATTTGAAGGGTTTAAAATATTTTCCAAAAACAGCTGACTTCAATATTCTTTAGCTAACATTACTCACAAAAGAGTAAATAGTGCATTTCTTGGGGACTATTTTCATCCACAGATAGACCATATTGGGTCCGCAGGTGAGTAGATACACCACAAAATAAAACTACAGAGAGTAAGAGAGAGGGAGACATTCAGCAAGGGTCCGCAGGTCAGAGTTGAACATGGTCTGCTGCAGCAAGGACATGTAGCCTCTGTATATGCTATATATGCTCTACCAGGTGAGCTACTGGTTGCCCAACCATATAGTTTCATTGCCTAAACATACTGTAAGTAGTTAAGCTTCACAACATCAGGCTTAATACTGTGGTCACATGCTCACCCTAATCACGTGTTTCAAACTGTCGCATAAGGTGCGTTTCCATTAGGGTAAAATGTGGCCACTTGGAAAGCTTCAGTCCACGCCCTCTCAAATGGCCGTTCACTCGCCGTTTTTGAAGCGGCACGTTCTGCCTCAAAAGAAATACGGAATAGTTGTTGTTTAATTTAAGGTGGCCAGTATTATTCACAACGTCAACTTAAGTACATGTAAAATGAAAGAAAACACTTCACGTTAAAAATTCTGGCCGCTGTGAAAGTCTTTGTGACGGACAGGCTGTGTGTGTGTGTGTGTGTGTGTGTGTGTGTGTGTGTGTGTGTGTGTGTGGGGGTGGGTGGGTGGGTGCGTGTGGGTGTGTGTGTATGCGTTTGTGTGTAAATGGGCGAGAGAGAGAAAGAGAGAGAGCATGCAGCAAAGGACCACAGGTCAGAATCCAACATGGCCGTGAGTCTGTGCAAAGATCCACGTACACAGATCCTTTTCTGCGCTGCATTCTACTACACTGGCTAAAAGTATCACACATCACATCCCGCTAAGAGCTAAATCCAATCAGCAACCGGGCTTTTCTCAGGGGCTTGAGCGGCTGTTTTTTGGACCTGCTCTCACACAGGTCCAACAAACTTAAGCGACTCACAGGCAAATTAGGGGCGTTTCAGTGAGATGGACCCGCCTCATTCCGGGTATTCGACCATAGCACCTATACGGCCGTTTTTGGAGTCATTGGCAGTCGCCCTGTTGTTGAAGTATGAGGACGTGTTGCATGTTCACATGCTGTACAATACTGCTTTCATAACCGATGAAGACTCTTGTTAAGGATAACCATAAACACTACATTGACAACTGACAAAAAAGTAGGTGAAGCCAAGTATGTATTGAAACACTAAAATGCTAAATATTGGCCAAGTTCCTACATTACAAAAAATCCCCATAAAGGTACTTGCTACACTTAAACACAGAATGTGAGAATAAGATACGTCTAATGCTTCCTTTTGCTAAAATATCCTCATTAGGTCTGTTATTATTCTGTGGTGTAGTAGGGAAAGGTATCGAGCTACACTCACTGAACGGGCTCCCCAGTTTAAAGTGTGATAGCAGTGTGGTAGGTCTCACAAGGGTCTAATTGTGCCCTTCTTGCCACGTGTCAAACTTTTAATAGATTCTCAGGCTCAGCTCCTTGCATCTACAGCTACAAAGTCAGGGCACAGATATCCATAAAGTGATGGTTTATTTATAACTATGTTGGGCTTTTACTTTATGTATCTGGGTTAAATCACAGTAATTACAGCTCTACTGCAAAGACAGAAAAAAATGAGAGCAAACAAGAACTCGAGAAAAATAGAAGAAAAAAGAGAAGCTGTGTGTCTTGGCCAAGTGGTTTCTTGCTTTCTTGCTTTTGCCCAAATGTGTGTTTGGCTCTCCTCCCATCTCTCTCTAACTTTCTCTATATTATGCTTTAACAGTTCTCATTTTCATCCTCTTGTATGCTCCCCTTGTTTTGGGCCTGCTCTTACTGTACTTGTGTTAATCCCATCCTCTATTCCCCTGCTCCCTTCCCTTTTCACTCCCTTTCCATCTCCTGGCTCCAACATTAAATGGTTGTTGGCAGTGTCACTGATTGATCATGTGACAGCCTATTAGTCCACAGGCCAGCTCTTATAGGCTGCTCCAAGAAGGCTTGTATTCTTAAAGCATCCTTGTTGGTGTGCAGTCTCTCCCCCACTCTGAATTTGCTTTAACAGCTTTTCCCGTGGCTGCTTAGCTAAAAAAAACCTTATACCTGATGATGAAACAGTACTGACTTACATGCCTTGGGTGCGAGTGCTCCAGTGCAAAATGCAATCTAAATTGAAGGACAGGTAAATTGCTAGGCCTAGCAAGCCTCCGCGCTGCCATCTCAATATGGTGTTCTCACCAATATTAGTGAAATACTCCAAAGGATATAACAGCAGATTTCTGGAATTATAGATGTGACATATCAGAGAGAGGTAGACAGAAAGGACCACAACATGCATTTGAGAGCGATGTAGTAAAGAAGATCATTGTGAATGAAGACAACATTAAAATCACGCTCCCAAGCAACAGACACCCCACATCATACACAGGAAAAATGTTCTTGCACAGCAGGGTGAGTCATTTTATTGTTTGATGTTAAGCTAATATTAAGTTTTGACTCTTTCTGACACTTGTAGCCGTACACCATTAGCAACATATACTGAGGTTAGCACAACGAGCTAGCGAGCTAGTGTGTGAGTCAGCAACATTATGGTGTGCAAGTGAAACGACGGAGCTGGAAGATCTGCTTGCGAGTTCTGGGAGAAAATATATTTCCCTGAAAACAGAATTGAGAATGCAGTTTGGTTGTACATATCAAAGGAGGGCATGCTGTAAGTTGTAGTATTCTTTCTCACTTCCAAATTGTCTTTTATCCTGGTATACTAACTTGTTGTGTACTAGCTTATATTTCATATTCCATCAGGATTTTCAAGGGAACGAATAAGTATGGAAGTCTTTCTTTTCAAAAACCTAATCCATAATATAATGTTGGCAGAAATGCAATAGTATGCTTAAATGCCAGCTCTCAATGAACAACCGCTTAAAACATTGTCTCGGGGCTAACGTTTGTTGTCTCAGATGTTTATATACATAGAAGAACAGAAATAAACATATGTGGAAGGGTGGTAGTGTCTGCTTTGGCATCATTTATTAAAATGTAATTATTTTTAATTAATGTTTTCAAGTGATGAGTGTTACGACCTGCTCGTTAAGGCCGCAACAAAGAAGGGAGGACCACACACAACAAAGTCAATTGTGAACTTTTACTTCCAGTTTGTGAATTCAATAAACACAATCACCACATGTACAAGCTTCATCTCGGCAGTCAGGAAGAGAGTGAACTCAGGAGGCCGGGCTTTTTAAAGGCTCCCCCACAGGTGCAGCCAGTGGCAATCATAGGTAGAGGCGGAGACACACAACAGCAGAGGCAGGGCTACAGCATTTTTATTTATTTCATTTTGTTACAAAGCTCAACTTAGAAAAGTGCCATCGAGATCCACATCTCTGTGTCCATGCCTTACTGACCTATACATAAGGGAAATGTAATGTCATCTCCGAGATGACATTACATTTATATATATATACCTTTCACACCTTGTCTCATCTTGAGGTGTGGTCTCTGCTCACTCTCCGAGCCTGATATGTGTGATAAAGCCTTGAAGATTTGTACCACTTTCATGGATGAGGAGCTAGCCAGGGGAGAACAAAAGGCATCCTAAAAAGAGGTTATGAGCTAACGCAGAGCAGCCATTTTTGACAGAGACATTTGCCTAAATGTTAAAATATTGCCAAAGGTCACAGAAGAGCAGAGAATGTTTGCAGCTTTCCTTAGAGAGAAAAGGAAGAAAGGACAAAAGAAGCTCAGCAAAAACAGAAGGAAATATATATAAGTAGATAAGGAGGACTCTGACTTTAACACTGCTTTACTAAAGCATCTCACCAGTGGTAAACGCATAAAACTATGTACAAGACCCTTCTCTACACACAAGACAGAATCGACAAAATCGAACCATCTTTTGATGTTGCCTGCACAGAATATATTGGATCCAGTTCTATATATATATATATATAGAAAACATAAAGAGGGAGCGGTATGTTGAGACAGCACATAAAGAGGAGGTAAAGAAAGTAGAGGGTAAGGAAACAAGCTGACGGGACGTTTCAGATAAAAGATGGAGGATGGCGAGAGTGAGGGAGAAGGAAAGTAGGGCACAGACGGGAGGAAACACACGCTGGTGTTCTTTAAAGTTGAGCCATCACAACCACTAAATCCCTAACGCTGCCTGCCAGGACTCATCCTGTCCCGTCCCCTGGTACCATCGCACCTTTCAGAGCTTCACTCCACACCTCCATATCCATCTGTCTCTCACTCTTTTTTGGTCCCTCTGCTCTCTTTCACAAAGTCATGTCCTCTTCAGTGTATAGTCTTGAAGAGGGAAGCGTTTCATTCATTTATTAATTTCCTAACCCAGTGCCACCAACTAGTCCTCTAGAGGCTGTGGTTATGACTGGCGGAGAGGAGCCTGTCTTCACGTCCCTGCACCCCCGTCCCTCCGTTCACTTGTTCTTTCCTTTTTTTGTCTCCCAGTAGCCGGGCTGCCTCCCCTAGCTTTCAGTGGTTCATATTTTTGTGGGTCATTGTCTGTTCAAGTCTCTATGTCCGAACACTTTGTTCACACACACACACACACAGAAAAACTTTCTGCTTGTTTTTACATACCTCCTTGCACTAGTTTCATTTGAAGTGAATGGAAAATATGAATCAACAAGAGGAATGCCATCAACACACCAAAAGTTATCCTTCTTCTTGGAGCTGTATTAATTTATGTCAGTGTTTATATTACACTATCACTGTAGCTCCATATAAAGAACTTAAAATGCTTTTATTGCATAAACATATGCATTAATAACCGTCATAATCATCATAAATATTTCTCAACTTGCTCACCTGCAAGCCATTTTAAAACTGCAACAGTATTTTTTGACCATGGAAACAGTCTGTTCAAGTAACACACTGACATGTTTTCACCTTTAAAGTTGATATGGCAAAGCTATGGATGCCACCCATAGGTTTCTAAGTGCCATCGGAAGCTCAATGTTGTGTCTTTGCCATCTTAGCAGTGCCTGACTGCCTGCTGCGTGCTAATCCAAAAATGGACAAAGAGGTGAATGGTGAGGAGCTGAGGGACGAATGAAGCCCACAGTCTATTCTTGCCACCTGTGAGCGGTACGCCCTTAATTCTGGAGAACTTTAAGGCTTAATATAATTTAAATGGGCAAGTTAAGAATTCACTTCCTGTACAGCTGCCATGACAGGAGAAATGAGCTATCAAGCCCAAAACATTTTTTTGTACCAGGCTGTAAAACATGTTTATTTCTGCAGTGAAGTTGGACATTTTAGCATGGAGGTCTACGGGGATTGACTTGTTTATGGAGCCTGCCTCAAGTGGAAGTTTGGGGAACTGCAGTTTTTGGCACTTTTGCATTGGCTTCATTTTTCAGCTCCAGAGGTTGCCACTTGTTCTCTACATATCCAGCAGATATGGAAGGACATCATTCATTTGAAGTTGTGTTTCTGGCCACCAGACAAATATCACTCTGCCTTTAGCCCAGTTTTGTGTCTCTCCTAAAAAAAACCTGTCTCTTTAGCTGCTAAGTGCTCCACTATGTTCAGTAGTTGCTAACTTTGTCTGTCTCATGCAGAAGCATACAGTGGGTTTGTAGAGCTTATTTGCTGAAAGCAGCTTCTTGCCACAGCCAAACACTATAAGAGTGAATCTAAAGTTGCTATACAACTCCATACAGCTGAGTTGAACATCAGAGTTGGATGATTATTCTCTGTGGGTTTGTCACTACAAGAGCAAACGTTTCACATAACCTTCAAGAAGTTATGCAATCCATAATTAATGTCAAAAATATTAACAGGCTTTTATCAAACATTCATATTTAAACACTGAATCCTGTGTGGCCAACTAAACAAACTATACTGATGGTGACATATTGGGACCTTTTTGGCTAATTAAAATCTGTTTGCTCTATGCTTTGCTCCATTATATTCTATGAAAATATCTTCAAATTAAACTGGGTATTGGAGGCTTTTGACTAAATGTCATGTTGTGTGTGTACAAATGTTCATACTTCCTTAATATAGTTATCTTTAGTCTCAGTCTAAGTGTGAATCCATGCAACTGCATACTGTGCATGCTTAGTCAGCACATCTAGGATAACACTGAATAGATTGAGACACATCCGGACTTAAAAATGATGCTTAGACAGGATGACAATGCACTAGCCTGTGTTGTACTCACAACATCCAGCATAAAGCAGACATCCTCTATATCATAAGACAACCAAATGTGTGTCGAAACTGTTGCTACATCATTTCACAACATCAGAGGGGTTACTGAGGTACAGCATATGCTTGAAAACCACCAAGCATCCCCAGGAAGACTCCAAAAGCAAAACAGATCAGATGTTGTGTGATTTAGCTGCCAAGAACAATCAATGCATGTTAATCAAATAGGAAAGGGGCATCAATGCAGTGAAAGACAACACAGACATTAGATTGTACATACAAAACACTTGGGAATGTGTTTTTCTGCACTCTTCTCAAGCCTTAATACTCATTGCGATACTGACAAATGTAATGCATTGTATTCTCACATCTTTTCTTCTTGGGCCTTGAAAATATATGTAAATGTATTTGAAAAGGGTACATGTCCGGATGGAAGTATGAAAATTGTGTTGTATCAACCATGTTTACACACAAACTCTAAAACTTTTGTCCGTCATTTAATTGATTTATCCTAACTGATTTGATTTTCGCATGCGTCAAAAGCAGTGTTGTTTGAACACTCAGAGCCACCGATCATGCAAAAGTCATCATCTAAAATGTAAATACAGGTATTAATACACATTTACCAGTGAATATCACACTTCAGAGACTCAAGCTGCTTCACGATAACGGGGCAGGGAGTTCCGTGTGAGCTGCTCTAAACACAGACGCGACTAAAATGGCGGATGATCGTCTCAGACACTTGTAACTACACTTTTAGTTACAACCAGACCACTGACATCCTGAAATAGGCCTGGAAATGCTGCAGCTACTTTATCAGCAGGTGAAACTCTCATTGCTTTTTATCTCCTTACCTCGTATTGCAAATAAAATTATTGTGGTCTCAGGGGAGGCCCCGCCATTCATTCTTTGTGAATCTGCTCCTCAGTGTGCAAGGATTCTGCGCGTAACTGTTTTTTGATACAGGCGGAAATATGGACTTACTCTTCATGTGATTAAAGCCTCTACCTGAAAGTACGATCTTTGTATGAGATTACTTACGGCACCGAACCAAATGTTCAGAGTAAAAAGTATGACCACACCAAATTTTCAGAATAAAAAGTATGACCGTGCGCAGCCGCACTCCAGCAGAGAACAGTAGGGCTGTTGTTTGCCTAAATGTCTAAACATCTCTCCTTTCAAAGAATTGCTCTTCTAGACAGTCGGCCTTCATCATGTGAGCAAAAGGCACATGCTCTTTGTTGTCAAGCCATGCAAATAGTGTCATCTGTTCATGATATGCTGTGTCACAGGCCTCTTTTATATTACACATTGTTAGAATCAATTAGCTCAGTGTTTTTACATCAGTTTTTTCTTTTGTTGTTTCAGTAATTACATACACATTTGTAATTGACATCCTGAACATATTCAATCACTGGCAAGTCTTGGCATTTACAACAAGAGGTTTGCACCAATACTAGAATACGTTTAGATGACAACATCTCCTCTTTGTCAACAGGGAAGTGAGAAATAAACTGCCACAGTCAGCCTTGTTACTACACATAAACTGTTAACAAGTTCCTATATAGCACTTTAGTTCATAGATGAGTGTTTTAAATTCTTACTGAAAGCTGCCACAGCCAGTATGAGCGTGACCACGATGGAGACCCAGGAGACCCAGAGTGCCTTCTTCCTGTAGCTTTGTGCCTCATGTGGCTTCAAGCGCATGCTGCTCTCGAGGAGACCTGCGTTGGGACACATACACGCTGTTACAAGGACAATTCCTTCTTTCATTTTCTCTGACTTTAGTAATGTTCATTTTATGAAACTTTTCACTGTGTTCTGATCATATCAGGCATGAGGTTGCACAAGTGGTCATTTGACCTTTCCCAACACTTATATCAGATAAGAATAACACTCTTGAACACAATCTTAAACAATTAGCAGTCCGTGAGAATGGGGGTGCAATGGGTACTAATTTACTCAGTCCAAAGGTGTGGAGGGGCCCATAAAAATTGCTTGTAGTAATGTGTTTTAAATCAATATCACACCAAATCAAATATGGCTACTACAAATATTAATGGTTGGATAAACAGGCTGCTCAGCAGTTTGATACAGCTGGAAGAGACAGTAACATCAGCCAACTGATTGCCCATTGACAGTAATCCACATCTGAAAAAATATTAGCTAAACAACAAAGGAGATGCTAGACTGGAAATTCAGACCCACATCTAGAAAGACATAGGATCTGTCAATGAGCTTCCCAGCTCAAGGGGTGGCACCATTTCAAAATACCACTGCATGCAACTGGATAGCACTACAGCCTACTACGACCAATTAGAGCAATAAACAAGATCTCGATCTAACTGACTTTGATGGCGAAGCACTGTCATCATCCAGTTACGCCCACCCATAACAGATAGTACAATTTTGATTTTTGATTTTCTGGTATAGTTAGTGATCAAATTGAAATTTGCCAGCAGTGCTTCTGGATTTCCAGGGTAAGGAAATGCATCAGCAACAGGAAATATTTAAATGTGTTTGACCAATGAGGTTAGCATGCACTTAACATGGCTCCTTGGTAAATCAGCTAAAAAAAGAGGAACATAAACCTCCGTTTCAGAAACAGGGGTGCAGAGGTAGATATTTCTGACAGACCTCATGCCAGATGCATACAACTCTGTATATTCAAGACTAAACTGCATCTATGGACAAAGACAGAAATATGCATATGCATTCTTTTCGTCAGATTCATAAAGCTGCATGTACATCTGATTCTGTTTATAAATCTCAATCATTGTGGAACTCCTCCCACAGTTAGCCAGGTAGGATGTAGAAATGTAGAAACACGCTTAAACATTGGTTTGCATATCAGTAGTTGTGCCTGCTGCACCACTCATTAGACCACTCATTAGACCTGAGAAATACGGCTAAGAAGAAGTGCAAGTTCACTGGTTGTGTTACATTTGCCAGATTCGGCTACAGTGCCAGAGCAGCTGTCATAATGTGTGGCTGTGGGTAATAAACCCCCAACTCATCACAGGTACCTTCAAACATCATCTTGGTCGTGATCAATTATTCATTCATTGTGCTCACGTTGAAACTGCCAACAAAGAAATTCTTTCAATTTTCCCAAATCCAAAGAGAGGACAGAAGTCCGGCTCTGCCAGATAAATGCTCCATGAAATGCCCTTTCATAATTGTTGTTGTACCAGCTGTAATCAATCCCCTACAAGAAGCCCAACAGAAAACAAACAATGGGTATTTATTATTGCTTTAAACATGAATAAAGTTGTTGTTCCGCCCTCCATGCATCCTTTTCTGTTAAATGATTCTCTACACAACATTGTGTAATGTCTCCCTTGTTATATTGCAGATTACAGGTAATAGGAGAAGCATAGCTTGGGCAAAGCTTGTCAAGTTTCACTTTCTTTACTGACCTTCACAGAGTTAAACAGAACTCCAAGAGCAGCCACAGTACATCTGTATCAGTCCACCATGCTGAGGACTCCCCGCTACAGAGTATGTGAACTTTATAAAGTAGTCCCTAATATAAAGCAATTCTCACATCCCTGTTTCTGTGTGAGAAGGCCTCACCTGAAGTCACAGACCAAACAGCTCAGATTCAGGACTGCCTGAAGCTGTTCCATTGACATGAAACAAGAGCCTAGCTCTGCAGATGCATGCAATATTTATATGCTAGGACTTCTACATCTAAAAGAGCTTTTATTACTATCAGTTGTCATTCAGTATTTTGTCCCAGCGACCATAGAGTCAGTTATGTGTTAACTGTCCTTCAGACTGCAAGGTTGGCCTCAAAATCAGAAAGATAGTTGGAAGTATTGAAGGAGGAAACAAGACTATTTTAACCATTAAACCTATTGAACCAGAGCCACAGAAACCATTTTTAACTATACTGAGTAGCGCTCCCCATGACTTGAGTACTGGCCTTTATGGGTAATTCAGTGGAGTTTGACAAACCCTGTGGGGCAGAGGGGGGAAGTGAGACAGCATGGTTTAATCACTTTGCTCACATGATCCCTGGCCAAGGGATCAGACATAAGGCATGTGCCCCATGGGTGCAGATCATGGGGGGGATGAAGACATGCCCCCCCCCCAATTTCTGAAAAACATAAACTGCGCCCCCTTTTTGAATGATGTGGCAAGCCTCTACGAAGTTGTGAATTATGGTTACATGGTATGAGTCAGATGTGGGCAAAAAAATAAAAACTTTTCTAAAAAATAATTAGCATCAGGCTGTTGTCATTCACTGTTCATACATATACCTAAGTAAAAGTAAATGCATTGTAATTTGTATTTGTATGTAGACAAAATTTGCATAGGGAGGAGGGTTGAGCCCCAAAACTCAGGACTTTCGCCCAGGGGACCGATGTTTGTGACCTGGAAGTACTAAGCTAAAGCACAACCTTTTTCTATCTGAACCAAATTGTTTTGGTGCCTAAATTTAACCATCGCGGTCACCTACGGTCACCGCTTCACAGCGTTAAATATAACGTCATGTTTTGTAAGATACTATACAAATATGTCTGTAATATTTCTTAAGATATCATCTTAATTGTTGTGCATAAGTTGTCGTAAGATGTCCTACGAAGCTGTTGATGTGAATACAATGCATCAGCCATGTAGCATAAAAGATTACTGATTAACTCGGGGCAGTAAGGTGAAGGATTTAAAACAGCTTTAGTGAACCCCGAGTTTATTAAAAGAGTGTTTTGAAAGACTTACCAACTGGCCCCGGTACCAGCTCCTCTCATAGTAAAGTCCATTCAAGTCGATTACCAAATGCAGTCAAAAAGGAAGGAGCCCATTGGTGATGATGATATGTGTAAGGAGTCTTCTCATACTGTTGCAGAGGTTTGGTGTTATTTTGAGCAGTCTTAGTGGTTAAAAAAGCTGTCTTAATGCCTTCATAGTATTGCCCGAGCTAATCAGTGTTAGCCATGTCTGGCTGTTAGCGACTCTCCCGGATTTCCCCGTAATAGTTGTTACAGGGAAAATAACTGTCTTGGTAGTTTATTTGATGTATGTAAGTGCGGAAAAAGACCACGGGATGATTTTGCGCCGGAATTAGACTTTAAGTCTGTTGTAACACCCTTTTAAAATATGAGATCGCTGTTCGTGTCCCATGTGAAACCACAAGTCAACATTGATTTTTTCACATTGACGACTTAACTTGCGTGTGTAACTTAATGTATATAACAGCCCAAATCATGATTTTATTATTTTCCTAAACCGAAGATTCGGTACTTAAACATAACCGTGAGTTTAAAACTGACCAGTTGGAAATAACAAGAGGATGTTAAATAAAACGCAAAAAGCTTAAAATGCATTGGCGTGGCAGACAAAACGTTCTCAAAAGTTACGTGCTATTAATACTCTCTCATACTTCCTATGAGATCACCTTGGCTGATTCCAGCTCCTAAAAATGAACAAAATCCAATCAGCATAGCTGTCCACAACTCTAGGTGTTTTTATTAATACGTCAAGATGTGCTCAGTTAGTGTCATTAAGCTACACAATTTAATTAACATATTTTGATCCACTAAACAAACATGATATTAAATCAAGTGGAAGCTCATATAAACCAAGCCACAGGATTAGGATTTATTGCATTACGGAGGCCCTCCTATTATCCACCGTGGAATGTTTTACAGGTTTTATGCATACTAGAAGATGAATGGGATTAAATTAGTTGAAAAGTCACTAACACAGAGACACACTCATATGTGCTTAAGCAAATGAACACAGTTGTTTGGTATACATGTGACTGGTATCAGAATCAAGCTTTAAAGCAAACTGAGTCTGTGTGCCTAAGGGTAAATGTTTTAATGAACAATTGGATTCTCAAAGGCAACTTTGTAGCCAGAGGCAATGTAATATGAACGTATGAAGGAATAAATGGCTTCAGGGACTGGAATCAATTTAGCAATATTTTAAGCTCAGAATCCAACTTTTGCTTCACTCTCATCTGAATCCTGCTGATGTAGGACCGTCATAAATTATTCAAATGACAGCAGACTAAAAATACCTCAGGTGGATAAAAATACCCCTCACATCTCCCCAGAGCCCGCACACACATTCACATACATGCCCATCCCTAACTTTTACAACACAGATCCAAACATGACAGAGACAGTCGAAGTTACCTTCTCCCTCCACACTGTCTGTGATTTTCATCTCCTGGCCCGAGGTGAACGTCTCAGGCTGGCTGGGAGTCTTGGCTTGCTGGTGATGGTTGTTGGTGAAGCCATCTGGGGCGCACTGGCCGTTCCGCACCGTAGCCGGGCAGGGATCCACAATAGTCGGGTCCGGGACAGGGTAGGACTCTTGGGTTGTCGGGTCTGCCATTGTGGTGCAGTTGCTGTTTTGTTTTCAGGCTCAAAGTCAGAGAAAGATGATAATGATGATGATGATGAGGATGATGAAACAAAGAATCACGCCGGTTCGCTAAGTGCACCAGCCATCCAGCGCATCCATATGCCACGGGTGTCGACTCAGATGCGCAGAGGGGGGGAGAAGAGATGGCGATAAGAGAAGATGGGAGATAAAAGCTAGATTTCCCCAGCATCAGCAGCGAGACAACTCCTTATAGCGAGGAACAGCCCTGCAGCCTCGGTACGTAAGCACCCTGTCCTGTTAGACACTGTTGTTAGGGTTAGATGCGCCGATGCGATACACTGAGGGATCTGCTGTGAATGTGGCAGGCGGTGCCAGCAAGTTTTTTCCCCCTCCTCCCCTTCCTCCTTCTCTCCTCCTCTCAGAACTCAGCACGGATTCCAGGCCACTACATGATATAATCAGTGACATCCATCCCGAACCACTTTTTAACTTTTAAATGAAATGAGATCTGATTGATGTTTGATACGAAACTTTAATGGATCTCAGAGAGCTGTTATATATAAAGCAACATTTAAAGTGAAAATTACCATATAATAAGGTCACGTGGATACTTATCCTTATTCGTCTAATTGGGCTACAGATAATAATGTTAATGATTTTTTACCACATTGCTTTTAATTAACTCGTTATATATAAATGTATATTTAAGATTTTTTTTTTTTTAAATATTATCAGCTTGTTTTTTATTATTATTTTGTAATACCTTTATTATTGAATAAAGATTATTATTATTATTATTATTATTAACATTATTATTATTGTTATCATTATTATTATTATTATTATTATTATTATTATTATTATTATTATTATTATTATTATATCATCATCATCATCATTATTAATGATGCTGAATTTCCCTAAAATCACCTTATTAACCCATGGTTACTAAATAATCAAAACCGATCGACATCAAATAAAGTATTTTCTCGCCTTAAACAACTAACCTGCATTGTCTTGACCCTCAAAGAGTTCACAGAGCTACAGCTAGGTGGTGCCAAAAATTGTGAACAGGTGATAATAAGTGTAAGTATGTCAGTCAGCTTGACACTGATTTTTACCAGCCGCCACAGTGACGATGGTATTGTTTTCTTCTTGTAAGTCACACGTCTTCATGGAAAAATGTGGCGTCTGTGGCTAGACACAGGTGTCTTATTGAGCTCTACAAGAAGGCTGAGCCTGAAAACGGGTTTGGTCTGAACAAGGGGACTGGAAGTAGTGGGGTAAAAAATTGGGAATTGACCTTGGCCCCCCCACACACACACACTTTACTTGCCTGGTCCGATAACTGTACGAGATACAGTCACGGAACTTTACAGGTGTGTAGTTGAGATCAAAATGAAAGGTGGTCAGAGCAAGAGCGGTGGAAGTAAGGGGTGTAGGAAGTAGTGTAGGGGCCATTCACCAACCCTCGACTTTATTACACGTCCCTGGGCGATCTGGCCTCGCAGGTTTGATTCCATTGCAAGATGTTCTCTATATATTTTAGTTAGCTCAGTGTTTTGTGCAGCAGCCTATAGTCAAGTTACCCTGCAGACGCCAGGCATAATCATAATGTAAGTGCATCATCTTGGAGTATCCAAACATGAATAAATAAAACTTCAAAGTCAAAACTCTGACTCAGCATAACATAGACATCCAGCTGTGTGTGTGTGTGTGTGTGTGTGTGTGTGTGTGTGTGTGTGTGTGTGTGTGTGTGTGTGTGTGTGTGTGTGTGTGTGTGTGTGTGTGTGTGTGTGTGAGAGAGAGAGAGAGAGAGAGAGAGAGAGAGAGAGAGAGAGAGAGAGAGAGAGAGAGAGAGAGAATGAGAGAGAGAGAGAGAGAGAGAGAGAGAGAATGAGAGAGAGAGAGAGAGGGAGAGAAATAGAGAGAGAGTTTGTGAGTTCATGGTTGCATTGGGGTGGGAGGCCATATCACTTGATGGTTCAGGAAATCAACTATGAATGGCGTTGCACAGCCTCCACAGACTAATGATTACTCTCAGCATGTTTTACAGGCTAGGTAATAAATGACAGGGTGTCCCAGCAGCAGCCATTGACCTGTCGGTCTTTGGTTTCTGCCTCAGGGCGGAGAGTGGATTTGCTGTATTTGCGTTCAGTTACTGCAAGAAATCCTAGCAGCAGAGCTTCACGTTCTCCCGAGGGAAATCATAAGGATGAAGGTTGATATCCATAATCATATTTTACCAAAGGACTGGCCTAACTTGAAGCAGGTAGGCACAGAAAGACAAAAGCTCAGTGAGGATCTGAGATTTTTTTTTTTATAAAAGCCTGGAGCCTCCAGAGTAAATCCACTGGGTTGACTGGGTGCGTGTGTCTGTGTGTGTGTGTGTGTGTGTGTGGGGGGGGGGGGGGGTATGTTTGTTTATGTCAGTTCTGCAGCAGGCAGGGTTTCTCCTTCAATTCAATGCAATTAAAGCCAATGAAATCAAATGTACAGACTTTTCCCTGTGGAGTGTCAGCAGGGAGTTTAGAGCTAACAGCTCACTCCATAAATCTGCGTTCTCTATGGATGGTTAAACTTTAATCAATAGGTTGCTTGGCCTTCTTCCCTGTCCTATCTATCTGTCCCTGCTCTAACGTCTTTGTTACTATGGAGGCCTGGCCTTAGCTAATGATTTCCCATGTTTAGAGTTCAGTGACAGGTCTGCACACTGGTGCCCTTACCCTCCCTCAAGCTTTCTACACATCTTTCTTTCTTTCTTTACATCAGCAAGAACTTGTAATGTAACAAGACAGACATGTTTTGTTCATGTTACCATATTTTGAAGTCGAGATGTCTGGCTTTAAATGCATGGAAGCTGATATTTCTTGTCCAAAATCATAACTGTGTGTCTTACACTGAAATAACCCTGTATTTCAACACTTTTGCATTATATTTGATAAAACGACTGAAGGCTTAAATATAAAGGAAGGGATACATTTAGTATTTATTTTGTGAGTCTTGATTTATTTATTCTTAATATCCATATCATATGGTGAATAGGATTATATTGGTTAAAGTACTTGTCAAATCAGTGCGCACAAATAAGTTATTGAACCACTTATTGGTTGGGTTCCTGCTGTATGAGAATAATAATGATGATAACAAAAACAACAATTGCAAAATTTACAATTTTGAAAATGGTTTACAGTCAAAGAAATGTACAGTAGTTATGCATAATGACATTGCCAATGTTTGGTGTCAATTAGACAACAGAGAGGTTTAACAGGAATCCTAACATAGACTATAAGAGAATTGTTGGGAAGTACTGCTTAGAAAAACTGAAACATTTGACAATCCTTTGCATTTAATCATTTTTCACAGATGGGGTCTTTGGGAGCCTCTGAAACAGAAGTAATTTATCTTTTTTTCTGTAGCAGACTTCTCAAACGGTCTGTTTAAAATGTTCTGTTATGAGCAGTTCTCATAAAATACTGAAAAATCCCGAAGTAAGGTAATAATACAATATTACACATTTATTTGAGCTGTTAAAGAGGGCTACTCAGGACCTCAAACTAAACATAAGGTTACATAGCTATATGCTTAGAGCTATTTATTTAGAAGAGGTTTCAACTACTTGAAGACATGCAATAGATTGACACATTTAAAAGAAGGGTATAAAACTCATCTCACATTCACACACAAGCATCTCTTTGGCATCAACAAAGGAAAGAGTACTATAGATCTGTAGGAATGCGGAATGAGGCTTTACTGGCTGCATTGCTCACCAACAGCATTTGTGGCTTCATCTGTATGCAAAAGAGTCAACAGCCTCAGATGGCACTCACTTTGAGTTATCCAGGGCGTTGGAGTGGTTAGGATGAAGATTGAACCCTCGCAGATGGGATAACACAATCGATAGAGGCTTTCCCACAGCAGGATGCGTGGGGAATACCAAACTATGTACATCTAAATGAAATACACAACATTACCACTGTAATCTAATGCATAATGTGTTTTTCAGTATGCAATATATTTTTTAAATCACTCTCAGGGCTGTAGTACTTGAGTCTCAAGACCACTTTTTTGAAGTCTTGTACACATCTTGGTCTTGTTTATCCTTGACGTGGCTATTGTTCCTGGCTGCTGATTAGGGATTAGTTGTACAGAACATTGCCTAAATTGTATGCATTCATTAGTTAATGTTAGAAGATCAATCTCTATTAGTATTGGAAAGACACTATTGCCTATCATGGTCTTGAACGGTACTCGCTTTGCTCTGGACTCAGTCATGACTTCCTTTGGACTTGGTCTTGACTCGGACTCGACTGGACCCGGTGTTGGACTTGACTTCGACTTCAGTAAGTTGGTCTTGCCTACAGCTCTGATCACTCTTTTGCATGTGTTTCAGAGGTATGGATACGATGGGTTTGTCCAGCTTCACCATCACTGCAAGGTGAGTCACAGTTTTTCTTCTTGTACGCATGTACAGAAAGGGTATAGGAGCCCTTATGTAAACGTACTGCAAACAATGCTTGGGACACAGTGGGTTCCTTCCGGCTGCAACCCCACCCTGTGGACCTTTCAGCCTGGTCCTCGACATGTGAGCAGCTGGAGGGCTCAGCACGGTGCCACCGCATCACTTCAAATACTGCCACAATGCATCAGAACCCAGAGCAGCCTGGCAGCTGTGTAGCTAATGCAACTTGGTTGAGCTTTTGGCATCAGAAAACTGCACATAAGGGTAAATATTTGATTGTGTCACAATGATCATTCAAACATAAGTCATGTCTGGTGATGGGCATCTGCTTATGTCCTGATGCCAATGTTAAAACAAGATTCATGAGGAGTCCAGGTCACATTGTTACACAGGTGTAGATGCACCCAGTGTTTTTTATTACAGCCATTAGAAGGAGAAGACACTGTCCTGATGTTGTTTGCTTATCTGCATTTAAATGTGCCTACACACCTTTACAAATAAATTTAGTCTGTCGAGACATTTTAATGCCAGGTAGTGCTGAATGGTATAACCGATTTAATATCCTGTACGATATGAATTACAGTTTCAGCTATGACTCTTCCACAGGTCATAAAATGTAAGTAAATACCGTTTACTGAGAAGAGCGCTTCTGTCAGGGCAAGCTGTGTGTGTATTGGGAGGGGACCCCTATTAACTGTATACCCTTATTAACCTCTTAACTGAAATAACTTTAACACAACAATTAATAACCCAAACTAACTCTATTTAACAGGGCGATACACTATGGCACCCAACCATTTGGGACACATGTAGTAACACTAATAATTGTACATTTACAAAATTACATTGTGGAATTGCATAGTTTTATGTTTTACTCCTTACAGTAGCCACTGTACCTATAATAATAATACAAGGCATGCAAAAATAATGATTAAAAAATACAGCACTAATGACAGGTGTAAATTAAAGTTGCTGCTCTAATACTGTACTGAAAACGTCAGTTTCAGCTGTCTGCTGCCATCATGTGGATGCATTTTGTACATTTAGTGAGTTGACCAAGAAGAATAAATTTGCCAGGGTGTCCAGACAATGAACATTTGAATGCAGTTATATCAATAGGGGATGTGGCTTGTGGTCATGTTGTGTTTCAGGGTGAAGCGAACATGATGAAGGACGGGAAGCTGTTCCGGGTGATTCAAGAGAACTGCTGGGATGCAAACGCACGCATAAGGGACATGGATCAACATGGTACATCCACAGACATGAAAAAAACCAACAACTGACAGTGTTTCGTTATATTGATGCCTAAAACTTGTTTATGGATTTACTCTGTTTATGGCCCTTCAGGTGTCACAGTTCAAGTCCTTTCTACTGTCCCTGTGATGTTCAATTACTGGGTAAGTACACACAAAGTCTGTGCAACTTGGATCAAAAACAGTTTTTTCTATTTTCAAAAATAGTTGTGTGGTAAAGTCTTGAATCATAGTGTTGTTTACTGTTCCCCACATTACTGTGAGCTGCAGATACCCGTTCCTATACTGTAACAATGAGAAAATTTAATTCTAGGCTTTTTTTGGAGTGCAACAGTGGCTGATTTTCTATAAAAAGCCTCTTAACTATTTTTTATTCTTCTTCAGTCACAGAAGCATCGACACCAAAGCCCCTTTGCACTGCAAATCTGAAATTACGTAGACATTACCTGGAAGAGCTGTATGTGAGAATCCAAATATCCAAACTAATACAGTGCTCCCTGGTAGAAAGTCAGTGTAATGTCCGATTGAGCCTATGTGTGACTAGAGCTGGTCATTGTGCAGAGAAGATAATATAAGATAAGATATTCCTTTATTAGTCCCACAAAGGGGAAATTTCAACTTCAAGAAGCATCAAAATTAATTGTAGAACATATAGAAAAGAAAATATGAACAATATAAACACAGGGAAACCCAAAATATAAGAATAACAGGAACAATGTATAAGGCACAGAGGAAAAATAAAGGTATTGCACATTGTGGTTGAAATAGTCATTATTTATAATTATGGTTTTGGTGTGTGTGGTCTACTGGGGGCAGTGCTGATTGTACAGTCCAACAGCTGCAGGAAGGAAAGACCTGCGATAAGGCTCCTTCACACACTTTGGGTGACGCAGCCTGTCACTGAAGGAGCTCTCCAGTGCTGTTAGAGAATATGTTGCGAGTGAGTGGGCATGTTCATGATGTTTCTATCATGCCGCTCAAAGCAAACCGGAAGATAACAAACGTGGCAGTAAATTTAATCTTATTTTTGGATTACAGGCCAAACCTCATGACACACTGGATCTCTGTGTCCTTCTAAATGACGATTTGGCCCAGACGGTGCGCAGCCACCCCAAGAGGTTTGTGGGCCTGGGCACTCTGCCCATGCAAGCCCCTGACTTGGCCGTGCTGGAGATGAGGCGCTGTGTGAAGGAGCTGGGCTTCCCTGGGGTGCAGATTGGCTCACATATCAACAACTGGGACCTCAACGCCACTGAACTCTACCCTTTCTATGCTGTGAGACATGGAATATCACAGTACTTGCTTGTATAATAACAGAATATTCCTGGTGATAATAGTTGCAAATGTACCTATGTTTACACTTCATACTGAGGTGCATGACATTCCTTTGTATTCACATGTCAAGTTCTCATTCACTGGGAAATACTGATCTTGCGGTATCTTCCATGCAGGAAGCTGAGGAGCTGGGATGCTCCGTATTTGTCCACCCATGGGACATGCAGACAGATGGGAGGATGGCTAAGTATTGGCTGCCCTGGCTGGTGGGTGAGGGATATGGAGTAGGAGCAGGAGATATTGAATACACCCCCAGTCTAGCCAATAGAAAATAAAATACTATTTTCTTGCCAAAAAAACAATCACTTCTTTGTGACTGAAATGGATCTGTTTCATTATCTGTGCACAGAAAACCACACAAAAATGCAGCACCAACCTTATACCCACCATCAAATCCAAATCATTGTATTCACCCGTATGTTAACAACTCCCACATTTGGGTTCGTTTTCTCTGAGTATTAATTGAGGCTAGTACAGAAGGGAAGAAGGGTCTTTGTAGTAGAGATCCTGATGACCAACGAGCTGCACCTGGCACCGCCTGGGAACATGAACCCCCCCCCCCACCCCCACCACCACCACACTCAGTCAGAAAAGGAGAAGGAAGGGCTACTGTGATGAGAATCATGACAGTATTGTAGCTTTCACGTCATATTTGATTGTGATTATGACCAAATGTGACCAAAAATGCTCTACTTTTTAATTTAGCTTCTGCCTTTTAGTATATTATTCCATATATATTGTCTTATAATGACAATATATTATATTTAATTAAAGTACTGTTGAGAAGAAAGTTTATGTTGTTTTTGTTGTCTTTTCCATCTCAAAGGCATGCCAACAGAGACAACCATGGCTATTTGCTCTATGATATTTGGAGGAGTCTTCGAGAGATTTCCTAAATTGAAAGTCTGTTTTGCACATGGAGGTATATACCATATGTTGCTCATGGATTTTAGTTGTACTACATTAAAGTCACAGAAGAGTAATACAAGCACTAATTATCGACTTCAATGTGTTTTTGCTTCATGCTCAATTACAGATGCTGTTTCACCTTTGTGGCTTTCGTTCATCTGGTTACAGGTGGCTCTTTTCCATTCACTGTTGGCAGAATTGATCATGGCCACAAAGTTCGCCCTGACCTGTGCGCGGTGGACAACAAGAGAAGTCCGCAGAAATACCTTGGTTCTTTCTACACTGACTCTCTAGTTCACGATCCCGTCTCCCTGAAGCTGCTCATTGATGTAATTGGGAAAGTGAGTTTGTATTCATCATTCATTCAACACACGCAACCCATGTCTTATTGATGGAAATAGAGGGCTCTTACATTGAGAATTAGGGGGGGAGGCATTACGATTCCCTCTCGAATTATTATGTCTAGTATCAGAAAAGTCAATAATTGGAAATGTACCCGCTGCGTAAATGCGGCCGCACTCACATATACTGGAGGCCTACGTTGTAGAGAATACAGAACTAAAGCATATGGTCAATCGCTGCTACGATGTGCCTTCATGTGTGCGTTCAACCCGTTTTCATTCATCCCAGAGCGTCACATGCTTTTACAATATGCCAACATGTTAACTACTACAGTAAGAATTCTAGCCATTGAGCCACTGTTAAATGTGTACAACCCTAATGCAAGTTGTGTCTAAATAAACTAAAATGTAATGGATGTAAGTTAATTTGTTTTGAGTTACATTTTAATTGTGGATGATTACATATGCTTTGTTTTGAAAGTAAATAGCAGCCACAAAGTGAGAAAAATAATCTAGAAAACAAATTTTTGATGCATCAAGATGCATCAACAAATTGTTTTGTCATCACATCATAGTCCCCTGAATAGGAATCAAATGTGAGCTGCCTAGAGATTCCCACCCCTAGACACAGGGACGAGGTTAATAATTGTCCAAGTTAACATGTATTGCTCTTTCAGGATAAAGTGATGCTGGGAACAGATTATCCATTCCCGCTGGGTGAGCTGCAGCCTGGATCACTGATTGAGTCAATGGATGAATTTGACGACACACTAAAGGTAACAATATTTTTCTCTCCTTCATTTTGACAATGCAAAGTATTAGTCTTTGGTGAAATGTTATACGCCATCCGCAGACATCTTTGATTCTACTACTGTAGCTTTCAAAACATATTTGGGTAGATTAACAAACAAATGAGTTTTAAAATCTGCATACTGCGTGTCCAATCCAATATGCTGTTTTGTTTTGCAGGAGAAATTGCTTTCTGGAAATGCAATGGAGTTTTTGGGCCTTAAACGAGAGCAATTTGAGTGACATGGAAATCTGAGACACGATACTACACCCAGTGATTCAGTGCAAAGGCTTTATCCAAATTTTTTATATCTGGATGATCAGGACAATCATTTTTAGATTAACTATAGAAACCGTTGTTGTTGTTTGATATAATAAAGCAATTTAGTATTTTACTCTCATTTTTTGATTTGCCTATTTATCTACACTTGCAACCAATCCCACACAAGGACACACATGTTGGGCTGCTTCATTTGTCTTTTTACATGCAACCTCCAACAGTTCTTTCCTGTCGATGTGATCCCTTTCTGAATGAATAGCCTGTACACATGAACTGATAAAAGAAGCTACACTAATACATGCTCTATTTCAAAGGAAATTCTATGCTGCTATCTGACTAAAATTAAGCCAGCTCATAAATAAATATAAATAATTTCTTCTATGCTTCTTTTCTAGTGAGGTTAAATGCAACACTACAAAAATCATGCATCCAGCAAATAACCCCACTTTGGTACTAGATACGCCCTGTTGCTAAAATTAAATTGAAATTCATTTTTTTCCAGTTTCTTTAATAAAGGCTAGAACTAGACAATGATATGACTCTATTAGGCCATTTGAGTTGTGTGGACTCTGACGTTGACTTCTAGGGGTTAATGGCACATGCATAATCATTCCTAGAAATGGAGTTGACCACCTAAATATGGAGTTGTGTTAAATGTAAATAAATGTACCATTATTAAAGGCTGAATATGTAGAATCTTCATTAAAAACTATATATCTATTTTAAATAATACACCTATGGGGCGTTTTGAGGGGTACAGAATGAAAGTTGGCCTATTGCTTTTCCAAAAAAAATTTTTTTAATCTAAATTAATATTTTAAACGGGCTTGACAATGACTTTCTGTCACGTTCTGTTTACATTGTACCAGCCAATAGCGGCAGACATTGCAGGGTTGCCAGGGTTGTCTGTTGTTCTGGGTGCAGGTACTGTAGGCTGGCACTGGGTGAAATGGAGTTTGCCAATCCTGCAGCTGCTTATTTGTCCCAGCAGCTGAGTGAGGGCAAAAACCAGAGTCAATGAAGGCCAAGTATGCACTCAGTGGACTGAGATGAAGGACTTCAACAGCATTAAAACACACACCGAAATGGCTACGTTTCTCCTTGATCAGTAAGCTCACTTTCATGTTCACTTTGATGTGACGGCTAACAGTAACTGTCAGTCCTCTCCAATACTTTTTTTTATGGTGCAGGCTCAAACAGACTCTGGTCTCCTGTAGGCTACTGGACCAGGTCTGACCAACATGGCAACCTGAGGGGTGGAATTATTTTCTGTTGTTGTGACTACGATCTTGAGAGACTAGATGGCAATGTTCTGCTCATTCTCCATATTCAACCTCTAATAAAATACAATCCCATCTCCTGTTATAAAACAGCATAGTAATATTTACAATTGTAAATACTGTATGATACATATCCCCCACACATCCTCTGTATGATACACACCGAATCACATTTCAAATTTCAATTTAGAAAGCTTTATTTCAGATAAAGAACAGGCAAACAACAAATAAACAATGACTACAATAGTCACAATAGGTCAAACAGGGGCCACAGAAAACATTTCATCACAATATGTCAATGCGTGTTTCCCTTTTCTGTTCGTTACAAGGGCCAGTGACTCCATCTACACAATTCAACTATGCCAACGCCAACCAATGTTAGGGAAGGATATAGAGAAGTTGGCTTTGTGAATATGGAATTTTCCAAATGCAAGTACTACAACATTTATCATGTGACTTAAATATTTCTTTCTACATCTAGATCCAGTGACGATATCCTTTGGCACAATTGCTATATCGTGACCAGTCCTGTTCTTAACAAACTTCTTTAGGCTACGTCTCTCCGAAACACAGAAAGGGCAGTGATAGAACAAAGCTGTCTCTGGCTCAGTTCCACAAAAAGTGCATTTAACATCAATGTCAACAAATTTGGAAAGTATTGTGTTACATAGGTAAATATCATGCAAGATTTTATGGTACAATTCCCTAATTTTATTCGAAACAGGGGCACAAAAAGGGGCACAACCATGCCACCTTGTCCCCCGCCGGCTTATCGAGTTATGAATTGCGCCCACGCGCCTTGATCTCATCCAAAGTACCAGGGTACACGGTTTCACCGTCGAAGAAGTCGTGTTTTCCTGTGCGACAGCGACGTCACATCCGCTCGCTCGATGTCAGTGAGCCTTGGAGAGTAATGGCGGCGTGCCGGGGGTCCTCGTCCAAATGGTTCTTCACCCGGGATCAGCTCGAAGCCACGCCGTCGCGCCGATGTGGAGTAGAACCAGATCGGGAGCTCTCGTACCGGCAACAAGCGGCGAATCTGATCCAAGACATGGGTCAGAGACTCAACGTGTATCCTTTGTAAACAAACTTAGATCAGACTGGAGGCGTCAGCCATGGCGCTGACCACTACAGCGGGCCCGATATACCGCCAAGACACTTCTGTAGAGCCTGCTGAGTTAAGGGACCCAGACTCGGGGCTTTTCCACTTGTATATGGTGTATTGTGCTGGTTTAAATACTGTTATGGCATGAGAGTCTAACCTGTAATCTAAATGCCTTTGGTTTATGTTAAACGTTAGCTAAGCGCTAATATAGCATGCTATATAGCTAGCTGAGGATTGACGTCCAAAAGGCCATCAGACGGTTCTGCAGCTGTTATCAGCCAAGTGTCCACTGAATGTCTTTACTTCACAGCCCGAGCTTAGTTATAGGGTGTGTACAATTTGTATGAAAATGCGCAAAACGACGTATAAAGTTATTTGATATTTCCTTATTTTTGGTGTTGGCACATTTAGCGCTATCATAAAGCTAACACAAGTCGCTACACTGTATTAGCGTGCTATGCAGTGCGGTTTACTCAGTTGTTTACTTCTCTTTCCTCATTTTTAACTATAGTGCTAATACGTTGCACAAATGATGCGTGTTTGGCTCGATAGAATGGTATAATGTTATTGCTAAAATGCTCTTTCTGTTATGGCAGCGTGGTTTTTTACCCATTGAAAGTAAAAAAAATGTTCCTTGACCCTCACTCCAGCTCTCAATTAACAATAAATACGGCCATTGTTTACATGCATAGATTTTATATGCACCACTCTTTCACCAAATTTCACAGGAATGTAAGTATTTGTTTCATAATCTGACCATTTACAACCTAGTATCACATGCTGGGTAGTTTGTCACATTGCACAGTCAATGAGTATTTATTGAAATGTCTTGATGCTTTTATACAGATAATATCTCCGACAACCTTGTTCTTGGCCGCAAAAGTGGAAGAGCAACCACGGAAACTCGAACATGTGATCAAAGTTGCACATGCTTGCCTAAATCCCCAAGAGTCGCCTCTAGACACAAAGAGTAACGTAAGTTCAGGCTCGAGCTCTACATATTGTATGGTTGAAAGTGTTTCCCCTCTCTACATCTTACTTTCCAGTTCTCTCTGTGGTCATGGTTTCCCTATGTATAACTGGGCAGGCCAAATTCCACTGCTTTCTACAAAGGGCCTTATTTTACCTGCCCTGGGCTGCTGTTGGCTTGTACCAAACACCTAACAAGGCCTACATTAATAGTAAAATCAGCCTCTTAGTTTGGGGTTTTTTGGCCCTTTGAAATCAATTGTTAGGGGGATAGATTCATAGACTCATTACAATTGTGTTGTAATGACTGTCTATCAAACTTCAGGCATACCTCCAGCAAGCTCAAGAGCTGGTGATACTTGAATCCATAGTGCTGCAGACCCTGGGTAAGTAGTGGTGACTGGAGTGGATGACTTGAGAAAGAGATAGCGTTTTGTTTTGTCATTATCTTAATCAGTAAGGGAGTAATGCTACTGAGCACTGTTTTATTTCATCACAGCCTGTTGAGTGAAATGTTTTATCAGCTGCTGTATGGGTATCTTGTCATGCATATATTTTTGGTGACATGTCATTCTGTCATTGCCGACATTAGTCATGAAACATGGTATTGACTTCATGAAATTTCTCACAGGATTTATTAATTATTGTTATTTTTTCAAATTCTATATTCATTTCACTGCTGGACTATATGAGCTCACTTATTGATTACATTCACCACTGAGACATGTCTTTCATCCAGAGTGAAAGTGACCAGAGCTGATTTGATTCCATTTACTTTGTAACGTACATGAATTGACCCTCAAGTTCCATTAGTCACATTTAGTACATAGATACCTAAAATAATCTGAATTTATAGCCTTACAATGGAGCATTAGATTTGTTTGTTTAATCATAAAATGACATGTCACCTCCCAACTGTCTCTGTGTTGAACTCACCTGTCATGTATTTTGTTCCAGGCTTTGAAATTACTATTGATCACCCACACACTGATGTGGTGAAATGTTCCCAGCTAGTGCGAGGTAGAGGCTTCCTTCTTTGCTCTTTGTGCCCTCTGCTCTTATTTGTCCCACCTCAAATATGGGCGGGAGGGGGGTGAAACCTTGCTGATGTAATGGTTACATAACCGCACATCTTTCTCTTTTGATGACCTCCTTGAGTTCACTATAACATACCACATAAACAACATTTACTGGTGCTTATTAGGCCAAGTCCACGACTGAATTGTAATAAGTTAGTTTGGGAGGGGGCATTTCATTCTTTATCTAAGAAAGTGATGCCCTTAAATATTTGTTATTTATAAAAAACGTACAGCTTTCTGAACGTTTCCAAAATGTAAGAAGATATTGTGCCACGTGTTGTTTTCAGTCTTGGCCTTGGTTTAATCAGTGTATTGAAACATTCAGTTCCTGACGTAATGATAACACACTGCTTTTGGCTTGCAGAAATAGTAATACTTTTTTTCCTTCCCTCTTTTTCGATTTTTCTATCTCTCTCTTTGCAGCAAGCAAGGATCTGGCACAGACTTCCTATTTCATGGCTACCAACAGGTTGTTATCCTGCCCCTCCTTTGTTGCACTTTGACTGCACACCATAGCTTCCTGTAATGCAGGGTACCCTTTCAGTGTCCAACGGGCCCTACTTGCGTTGGTGGTTGTTGGGATGCTTGCCTCCTCAGCTCCTCTCCCTTGTTCAAAGGGAGCGGGACAGGGTGGCTTGTAGCGTTACCGGCCCCAGTCGCAGTGCGGTGTATTGTACAAGGGACCACATGTTGGCACAGATGGGTTGAATGCAAGGTGTGAAGTGTAGTGGTGCGCTTGAAACCCACATGTTTGTTCGGTTGCGAAAAGTGCATAATTCTAAAAGAAAGACACTTTGGTAGCCTGAATAGCAGCTAAAGATTTCACAGATGTAAACATTTCTCGTAGAGGTCTTTCCGGTAAGTACCGCAAATTAATTTTTTTAAATGTTCCTAATCTTACCTATTTGTTCAAAATGCATTATCTCCTCAAATATTTCTCACTTTTTGCAATATTTGCTTGTCTTTAAATGCACATTTGTTCTGGCTTTTCTACAACATTCTTTCATACATGTAGCTCATGTAAAATGTGACTTCAAAAACGTGATTGTGACCCATTAAGGACTTGCAGAATATTTAATGAGTATCTATTTGAGCATCTCATACGGATCAAAATGCATTTGGTGTTCATCATTTATTCTAAAGCAAGGACAAAACACCCTTCTTGATATGTCTTTCAGTAGGAAAACTGGGTCCTTAAAGGGTTTGTTTATAGTTGATGGTGGTGGAAAGGAATTTTCAGTCATGTAATTAACTTCAACTACTTTAATTTTGTTGACAATGTCTGGATGCTGACTGAACAGCGTTTGAAGTTTTGCACATATTTAGAGGGGAAGCTCTAGCAAATGACTGTTCTTAAGATACAAATTTATTTATTTTAATTCAGGCAAGAACTCTCATTCCTAACGTTTTAAAGGATTAAGATGTCTAAATCCATCTGAGGTGGTGTTTAAATTGTCATCAGCTGAATGCTTGTAAATGTTGGCTATGACTGTAAGGCTGCTGTACGCTGACAGAACAGACTCCAGACATTGTACTTGTCTCACAGTACAAGGTTACTCTCCAGTTCTTATGAAATGCAGTGACACAAAGTTACATCTAGTTCTTTTTCTTGATACAGCTTCATGCTGAGGCATTATGTCAGTACAATGATGTTTGGATATAGGTATATCATGGACTAGGTTGTTATTGAAAATCCTTACTTCCGTGCAATTATGTAACAGTAGTGTACTTGTGGTGAAAGTGTGATAAGTGATTATGGGAAACCTACCATCATTCTAAAAAAACATGTGGCACTTATTTGATTATAAATACTTGGTTCACCATATGTGAGCTAACAAATAACCGAAGCCTTCAGTGGTGTGATTGCAGCTTCTGTCTGTATTTTAGCTTTAAGTACTTGAAATAGTGACCATCTGTCTGATTTTAGTTTTTACTTTTGCTGTGATATGAATATACAGTATTTTCTAAACTTGCATAACTTTTCACTGTTGCAGAACAATGTTAAACTTATTAAATCATGATTGAACCCTTTATAATCATAGGTCAGATTATCTATGATATCGAGTTTAGAAAGGCTCTCAGTGTTTAGACCATGTGTCCACTTCAGTGTACCCCTTACACTGTCAGCACCGATGCCACATTGTATGTATTGATCTGGAGGGCCCACTAGGTTTATCCTTTTTAACACCGTGCCAGGGCTCCATACAGAGAGGGTTGTAGGAGCAGCCCCTCGTCAGTTAACTGTACAATGATGCAACTGTCACATGGGTGGCCTCAGGGTTCAGTGTTTCACAATAGACATGCTACACTTAGCTACTCCACATGGCCCCTCCCAACTTCCCTCACATTTGTAATGTACCAACATTTAAACCCTCTAGGTTCCTTGAAACATAAATTATTACATGACACAATTCAAAGCTTACTTTTTTAGCACACTGGGAATTATGTTCTTAAATGTATCCTAAAGTAATTACACGTCACCAGTATTGAGACCTGGGTTTGACATGTAACATTATCAGGCAGTGTAATGTAAAAACAAAATCAAATATATTTTGCAGCCAGTGCCTACAGTAAATTAAAACTGTCCGCTCCCTCTTGTGTTTTTTTCTTCTCTTTTTCTAAATATGTGGGACCAATCGGGACAACGCCTGGCCTGAATCAACACACTCACATTCCTACACCCTCACATATGTGAAATATTCCCTCTTTCTTCCACACACTCATCACATGCGCATACCCTCACACACTTTACAGTCTACACCTCACTACCTTCTGCCTCCAGTACAAGCCCACAGTGATCTCCTGTGTGTGCATCCACCTGGCGTGTAAGTGGTCCAACTGGGAGATCCCAGTTTCCACTGATGGGAAACACTGGTGGGAGTACGTGGATGACTCTGTCACCCTTGAGCTGCTTGATGGTGAGATTGAATGAATGTGTTTTACCCGTCCATTATGTAATACAGTGAATACATTTACTGGTAATGATTTATTGCGATTGTTTAGTTACGTTTTATTCATGGCTGTTTTGTAAATATCTTTAACGTCATAGAATTCACATATTTTACAAAGGTCTTAATGAGGTAACAGGCATTTTGTCAGTGTGGCAGGATAATTTGAGGTTGTTTGGTGACAGTACGCATGTCTTGTACTTGTAGACTTGACCCACGAGTTTCTGCAGATTCTGGAGAAGACGCCAAGCCGGTTAAAGAGAATACGCAACTGGAGGGTAGGATACATTGCTTCTCTGTTCCAAGCATTGGAAAGACGTGTCTGGCATGCCATTCTAGTTAGGATTTATTAGCGCATGATGTATCAAAGTACATAGTCTCACCAAAACTGCTACACGTACACCCATGTGATATGTTAAACCAGCAAAAAGCTTAACGCCCTGTTCAGATCTGGACATTAACATGTGTCTTGGGTGATCCGATCACCCTTAGACGACTCTAAAAACAGGTGTGAATGCACTCAGGATGCATTGAGATCCGGTGGCTCAGACCACATTCAGAGGAGGTCTGGGCCACATATGGTCACGTTCTTTAAGCACTGTGTACACAAATCTGTCCGAAGCCATATTGAAGGACTGTCTATTCAGCTGACATCAACTGTATAAGCTTAAGTACATATTCATTCACTGGCTTTGTCCATGGCGTCTTAAAATTCCCAAAAGCCCATAGATGGATATTATGAGTGAACATGGAACATGCCAAGGAATAGACCTAATCTGTACTGTTTTCTTCTTATTTTAATTGCCATCAGACAGAGCACAGAAAGTGCATTGCTGCCTCATGCCGCAACATCGACTCATTCGGTGTATATTTGCATATAGAGTGGGGAAGTGAGATATGATCATGTCAAGTGGTCACTCAAGACACATGTGGAGACGCATTCTAATGACAGGTGTGAACAGACGTCCACCTGTGATCAGATCACCCAAGACACGTAAATGCCAGGTCTAAACAAGGCCTAAGTGCCAAACGGAGTTCTGAAAACAGTTAATGTCTACAGTATAGGAACTAAATTTGCACCCCAGTTTGGCGAACAACTGTATGGTAATGTTAAAATCCTAAGTATTACCAGAACAGAAATCCTGATACATTGATTGTTTGTCCCACTGTTAAACCCCCTTAAGAGAGCTTGCTGCTAACTTACTAACTCTTTCTGTACCCTAGGCAACTCAAGCAGCCAAAAAGCCCAAGGGTGACAGCAGTCAATTGAATGACAACTCCTTTGCTGGGCCTTCCATGCTCCAAGATCAAGGTGATGCATTGGGAATCTCCTCCAACGCAAGTCTTTCCAAAGCAGGCGCCGCCTTCACTGTACCCATGCCTGGCCAGTCTGGAGGTGCACAGCTGTCTCTGGATGCCTTGGCTCACACATACAACCCAGCTAGCCACAGTGAGTGGCCCCTGGGCAACCAGAGCCAAGCAGGGTACCCTTCCACCTGTATAAAACAAGAGCCCCAAGAGTCCACGCTGTCCATGCAGTCCTCCACTTCCTCTTTGCTTCAGAATCCGCCAGTATACAAGACTGAGAAAACACTAGACTTTATCCCCATCAAACAGGAACAAAAAGGAGCTGGTGGGAGTGGAGTGGGCAAGCATCAGCCACCACCTCAGTCTGCCTACCCTCTACCAGCTCAACCTCCTCCACCACAACCGTCTCCAGCTCAGAAGCTGTCTCTGGACAAATACAGAGAGAAGCATGCGGCAGAGCTGGCTGTCTCTGGGCAGAAACGCAGTCAGGAACAGCATGGGGGAATAATGGATTGTGATGGGAGGGGGAATATGTTATCTTCCTCCTCTTCTAACTATGCACCATCCTCTACAAGCCAAGTGGACCATAGAAAACATTCACAGCCCCACCAAACATCCCATGGCGGTGGAGGGAGCACCACTGCCTCCCCGATGAAAATTAAAGTCCCCTCCTCCTCAACTTCAGGGCAAGACAGACGGCATCACAGTGACAAACGGGACAAAGGCTCGCTTAAACTACGTCTGGCTGTTCCTGCATCTGGTAGCAGCTTCCAGCTGGATAAAAGTGGACAACCAAGCAAAGATGAGCTTAAGATGAAAATAAAAGTCTCCTCATCAGAGCGCCACAGCTCATCAGATGAAGGCATGGCGGCCAACAACAACAACAAGAGCAAACATTCCAGCCCGCTGGTGAGCAAGGAGAAACACCGTGGAGCTGATCACAACCTCCATCGCCACCATAAGCACAGTAACCCACATCCACACACACACAGCGGGAATGGCGGGGGAAGTCTGCTACGGGGCCCTCCAGGACTGGTCAGCATGGATGGGATGACGCTTGCTCCTCCTGGATCCACCTCCTCATCGCGAAAGAGGGCTTACACCGAGGCCAGCCACAACCACCACCCTTCCTCCTCATTCTCCACTTCATGCTCCAAAGTGAGCAAAATCTCCAAGGGTGGCACTGGTGCTGCAGGTACTACATCTTTTTCTTTCCCCTTTTTTCCTCCTTGCTCCTCTCCTGTACTGCAGTGTGTCTCGTCTGGCTTGCAGCTCTATGGCTAACCTCCCTCCCTACCCCCTCCTCCTACTCCTTATTCTTGTTTCTCCTCCCCCCTCCTGTCACACCCAGGTGGGCTGCGGACATCTCAGCCGTACCCTCCTCCTGGAGAATCGCCACATGAAGTGGGAGAGCAGAGACACTGATTCCTCCACTCTGCAGCCATGGCCAGCACATGGAAATGGCAACAAACTACCCACAGCTCAGACTTTGAAGACTATGCTCACATCCCTGTTAAGTGCCCTAGGAAAATAACTGTCATGATAAAAAACCCTTTACTGAAAGCCAGAAAAATTATACGTATTGTTGGACTTTTCAATTTCTGAGAGACGAAAGATGAAAAAAAAATTATGCTTCCTGACTGTCAGATATCTGTTAGTGTGTTGAATTGCTGCTCAGTTCTCCTTTGTCCTCAAATGAGTCTCGGAATGTGCAAAGGTGGTTGCGTGTGTGTGTTTTCATCGGGGAGGGGAAAGTCCTTCCCTGCATTTCAGATCTCCGTTTGGGAAAAGAAAAGTATTTCACGTACGAAAAGAAGCATGAAAGGTGCGCTTCATTCTCTTCCTCTATTTTTTTTAACAAGTAATTTAATTTAATCACATTTTGAGGTTGTATTGGAGGAAGCCAGTGGCCAGCTGGAGATGAGTTCAAGTTATGTTTGCTGGCATTCCATTTAGTACTGTTGATGGATGCATTTTTTTTAAGTGTAAAGTTTCATCTCCTCAATTTCTTTCTTGTCTTGATTTCTTTTTATACTTCAGTACTGTGCGTATGATTTGCATGTTTCAATCATCAAAGGGATCTAAAAGGAGAACGCGTACTTGCTGTTTACAGAAAGTGGAGCTAAATGTACATACGTTTTTGTATGTTTAAAGAAAAAAAAAGCTATACCATGACTACTCAGGTTTGGAGCTGCTTGTAAGTATAACAAGTTAACTATAATACCTATAAAAGACTTATGATTTTGTTGATCAACGGATTGGGCGTCATTTAGTGAATGATTGCAGCATTCCAGTGGTGTGTGCTTCTTACAACCTCCCTACAGGGGGCGCTGTACTGTGCTTTTCCATCACAGGGAATATCAGTTAATGCCCTGAGTAAGACGGGCACATCCAATACCTACTTATCACATCAGAGCGATGCAATTTGTACCAAAAATATTTTTTGGGACCTATAAGTAGACCTTAAGCTGGATGCCAAAGGTTGTGCCTCAAAAAAAAAACTGACAAAGGCAGTAGTAGTGTGCTATTAAAGTTTACATAACCCTTTTACTTTGATGTGCATCAGACATTATTTCATGACATGAAGCTGTAGCCCATAGATGTCAGCCCATAAAGGGGATACATGTATTATTCAATCAGCCATTAACATGGCATTACTTAGGGTGAAAAACAATTGCCAATATGCAGCATGACCTGCTGGGTATTCTGGAAACCTCAAGTATCTGCAATGTGGACGCCCCGTTTTCTCACACATGTATCTGTCCGGACGCGTCTTCACGTCAGTTTCATGCATTAAACTCAATATTGTTGTCAAATGTTGACATGACCATCCCCTCTGTTATTGACTGGGTTACTCATGTAAGAGTGTGCAAAATCCTGAGGCTGGATTGTTTGAACCCTCAATAGGGATTTACAGCTGTGCACAGCGCAAAATCAGCTTAGGACAAATAAGCATAAGCCACTCGTTGCATCCTTTTTTTCCCCTTTTCATTTCAATATAATGAATAAACTTCAAAGTTGCCACTACCCTGACACAGTATGAACCCTGGTTGTTGCTGTCATTTTATTGTGAATATATATCAGTTATTAGAATCTAGGAGGAAAGAAAACTTACCGACATGCTTGTACAGTTACCCATAATAATGCCAGTCTGTGACATGTCTGAATTTCTTTTTAGAGTGGGATTGTATCAGGTAGTTATCTATAGTCAACAGTACCGACATTATATGGCATTTGGAACGCCCCCAGTTTGGAGAAGCAGGCTGGAGGATGGGTATGGAAGCTAAGTAATGTAATGTGGATGGGGGCAGCAGCTAAATGTATTTTAACCATGTAAAAAAAATCAATGTCAGTTTTAGTGTATGCTATACTTTGAATATTTTCACTGACTTACCTTGACGTCAGAAGGTCCTGTTTTAAATTTACGCAGGAGGAAGTGAAGCCATTCTATGCTTTCTTCAGGGCCACCAGACTCCATTGACAAAAACGGGCGTTCTAACTGGCAGAACAGAAATTGCCAGTCTAGGGCTGCCTTAATCTGTTAGTTTTTTATCATAATGTCTGAAGGATAGGAAATAAACAAAACTAACCGATCAAGGCAGCAGTAGAGTACGTTTAGCTGCTACCCCCGACCATAGCAGTGCATTTCTTCTCTTGCTTTTTAAAACTAAGAGCACACATACCATCTACTGTAGGTAATACACAGACTATGGATAGGTGCCTCTTACAAGCCCACTTCTTAAACTCAAAAACTATCCCTTTAAGCACAATTTTAAACTTATTCCTCAGAAATTAATTAAGGGAACGGTAACAGGAAGTAGTTTAAATTCTCAGCAGCAAGTAAATAAAAAAATTATGCTGCAACATGGATTAGATATTTTATCAGAACCTGCATATATCACACCGCAGAGAGACCTAGAAAGTCACTACACATGTAAAATTAAGATTAATAACATTGGCACAATTAAGATTGCTATAGGAAATATACAAAGTCAGTAAAAAAAAGTCTTGCATCTATCTGTTCACATTTTATAGGTTCTACTAAAGTTAAATGTATAAAAGTGCTTTTCATGTAGTTTCAATGCAATGACTAAGGTTTCTTCTCCTTGATATACTTTGCATTCTAGTTTCCAGAAAGTTCTGGGACACATGCACATGAGCATCACTAGGGATAGATGGCAGGCATTCAAACGAGAAGAAAAGCAAGAATACTGAGTCGCCAATCTAAATTCGATCATTAAAATGTCTACTTGAACTCAAAAATAGTGTGACTCAGATGAACTTGTTAACCACACTGTCCCTCTTGGTGACCACAGCAGTTTGTTTTCTGTGTTTCCCAAGAGTTCGCTCCAGTCTCACTTAGGGGGATGAATGAATGCTTCAGAAGCTGCTCCGCAGATGGCCGTAGTCTCTGGTCACTGGAGTTGAGAAAAAAACAAAACAAATGAAACTTATTCGGAAATGAGACTATAAATAAATCAATATGACCTGATTTAGGTCTCTAGCTTCATAAGTCTCAAACTCTTAATATAGTTTTAATTATAATTCAGTCAGGGATAGATTCCGAGGGTCAGACCAGGAAGGACAACAGGTCTCACCTTGTCAAGCTGATTTTTACAAAATCCTTGGCGTTATCCGAAAACCCATCTGGTAAGGATGGCATAGACCCTCTTTGAGCCCCAATGTAGAACAAGGCAGCCATCTTGGCCATGTGTGCCAGTGGTGGTTTCCCTGTGGCCATCTCAAACACTGTGCAACCCACACTCCATATATCTGATTTCCTGCCATATCCTGTCTCATTGATAACCTAAGGAGCAGAAGAGTTACGTAAGATTAAAAGGGCTATGTTACATTTAGCTGCCGAAATTAATATAACTCATTTAGTTAAAAAAAAGAAAAATCACAGAAAAAGACTGCCTAAATGAACTGTACATCTACCTCTGGAGCCATCCAGTAAGGTGTGCCGTGGACAGACTTGAGAAGATCTCCACTGTTGCTTGCAGTGTGGTTCAGGCAGCTGAGACGGCGCGCACAGCCGAAGTCTATGAGCTTGATGACGCCAGTGGGCATCAGCATGAGGTTGTTTCCCTTCAAGTCACGATGAATCACCCTGTTAAGGTGGAGGTAGGCCACCCCTTGCAGGATCTGATGGGTGTACAGAGCCAGCACACGCTCTGGCAGAGGACCAAACCTTAGGGCAGTAAAAGGGATAGTGTTAAAGGCATTAGTACAGACCTTTTATTGTTAAACCCCTTGATATTCTAAAGCTCAGTGTCTCAACAGATACTTCTGAGTGAGTTGTCAAGCTGTTTTGAATCAACCTAACCTGTGAAGGATGCTGGCGATGGATCCTCCTGGAATGTATTCCATGAAGATGGAAACCACATGCTGATAAAGTGAAGTACCCAGGAAGCCCACAATGTTGGTGTGTCTAAGGGTTTTAAGAAGCTCCACTTCCCCCTGCAGACGACTGTACTCCCTCTTTGCAGCGTCTGGGTCAGAAGCATCCAGGCTCACCTGCTTCACGGCTATCAGCTGGCCCTGGCTGGTCAGGCCACAGTACACCTGGAAAGAAGGCAGCAGTATCGCCAAGGTTTGTGTCTACAGTGTCTGCATTGTTTTCTCATGCTTGAATGTGTAGCTTTGCTTTGTAATTCTACCTACCGTTCCGTAGGCTCCCCTGCCGAGTACTTCACCCTTTGTCCATGTGATGGTGTCATCTACAACCAAGCCAGATCCAAGCAGAGCGCTGTCTGTTAAAGTAACCTGCAATAAAATACACAGAATGAATGAAACAATCATTTGGGTCTTTGGAGCTTTACTGGATCAGAATAATTTGGGTTCTCAGGGTTAAGATGTTGTTGAAAACATTTAGTCTATTTTTTAATAAAGTAGCAATATACATGTGAACATCATCGATTCTTATTTTTTTGTACAAAAATGATTAAATTGTTGAAAGTGTTTCACTTAAGGCTTTTTTACATACAAGGGGCTGGTTCAGCTCACTTGTCTTAAGTCGTTGACGCTTAAAAGCAGCGCCCTCTTTAGCAATGGAAACCATTGGAAAAGGATTATTAGTAATAAAAAGAAAAAAGCAAAACCCTCGCCAGGATTAAAAATGTTTTGTTGCACCCTCCTCTTGACTTGAAGAAACACCTGTGTCAAAAAATAATAGTCTTAAATTTTTACACTAAAAGTTTACCTCAGGGAATGTATTTCTTCCTGATACGGGATCATCTTCTCTGTTGGACTCCAGGTTTTCAGGTCCTACGGATACATCCCTCTCGTCCAATGAGATTAGCTCCTCAGCCAGGCATTGCAGCAGGTCATCTGTAAGCGGCCCATCCCCCACCTCATCCAGAAACTTCTGGTAAACCGGTGACATGATGGTGTGGCTGATGCTGCTACTGGAAGACGTCCAGGTGTTTATCTTGAGCTGTTGGGGGCTTTGAGTTAAAACAGGCTCAGAAACCGGGCGGTTTGGGTTTCCTATTTCTTGCATATTCATTTGCATGGGACTATAATCTTCAGAAGGAGATAAAGCTGCTGGCATGGTCAATGTTTGGTCATCAGATTTGATTGTTTCAGATCCATATCTAGAAAGAGCTTCCTCTATGGTAGCTAGAATAGTTTCTTGAGCTCTACATTGACTAATGTCAACATCCTTAGGGAGAACTAACTCAGCCTCTGTGCGTCCATCAAGTTTAGGCACATCGTTCATTTCATGTGTGCCCTTCCTTGACGCAGGTGTGAGGTTAAGTTTCACCCTGGACGACACAAGTTTCGGTTTGATTTTAGCTGCAACCACCGTACTCTCCCCCGGACTTCTCTTCTGAGCTTGTTTCAGTTGTCTGTGTTTGACTTTATGGCACTGTTGTGTCTTCCAAGGCGGAGCAGAATGCACTTGTCTGTTCTTTACTTTCTCACAGGAGCTGGAAACTCGTAGGTTATCGTAGATTGGACCAGCAAACATCTCATAGATGGCCGGTCCTTCATCCCGACTCTGTATCTGCTGAAACATGTCTTTGTAGGTGATGTAGTCCACTGCAGATTTAGACCTTGGTGTCCCTACTGGACCTGGTCTCTTCAACTGCCGGATGCTCTTTGGCTCCCTCATCGGTTGATGCTGTTGTGCTCTGTTGCTGTTCAACTTGTCAGGATTTGCTCTTTTTCCCTTATCAATAAGCTTCTTTCGTGGTGATGGGGTGCCAGTGTTACAATGAGCACCTTTGACAGATTTAAGCTTTACTTTTGTGACTGCCTCTCCACTGATCATTTGCTCAGGGCTTTTCCTTGTTTTCTCTTTAACTTGTGTGGAAAGTGAGAAGTTCTTCAGATTGATGTTGGACTTGTTCCGATTTAGGATGCTTCGGTCTTTGTGTGCTAGTACGTTGAAGGACTGCTGGCTCGTTTGAATGTTTGCTTTTAGGTCACAGTTCATGTTAGTTCTTCTCTCTTTGTTCCTGGCAGGCGTTAAGGCTTTCGACATCCTCTCATCTCTCTTGGGATCTGTGTCTGACTGTGGAAGGCTTGCAGCTGTAGTAAATAACTGAATTATCTCCTCAGTAGTGCTAGTAGTTAACTTATCGTCCTCCCTACAATGGATTGGGTTATCAAACCTGGTTTCTTCACAGCATGAATCCTTCATTGTTCGGTCTCTCTGTTTGATATGCTGCAAGTCATTTCCGTAAGTCCCTTGAGAGGATGCAACAACATCACCTTGGTCATTATTCATATTAAATGTTATCCCAAGGCTAATTTCAGGCTCTGGGGTGCAGCCTACATTGTTCTTATCCTCCTTAGACTTGGATGTGATAGGTTTTTTATTGTTCATAGTGTCTCCTTGTTGTGAATTGTTATATTTTATGAAGGACTGTCCGCCAACAGGATCCTTTGTATAATTCATATTGTCGACTTTGCCTTCACTGTGAGAGATTTCAGCTTTTTCAGCGCTGAGAAGATCACTTATATGAATGATAGGCTCTCCATCCTGGTCATGTGCTGGTCTGTGGATCGGTGGAATATGATTGATCCTTGACTGGACTTTAAAATGCTGCAGAGTCTCCCCAACCAAATCAGCTTCAGTGGAGCTCACGGCATTTAAATACGGCAACAACCTGTCTCCAACAAACTTCAGATGTCTTTCTCCTGAAACTCTCTTGTGTATATCCCTCTCATCTTCCTCATCCTCCAGGTCGATGGAACTCTGGCTGCTGCTGTTGCTGCTGTTGCTGCTGGAACCGCTCTCTTCACTACCACCCTTAGTGGTCAGAGGGCCAATGCGTGGGGTGCCCCAGGACAGCCTCTCTCTCCTCAGCCGAGTCCTGGAGCAAAGGGGGCTCTGGCTGATGGGCTTCAGGGGAGTGTGGGGCTTTAGAGCTGGCAGAGCCACAATGTCCCTGGGCCTGCTGTCTAATGGTGCCAACAGCTTGGGTGTTCTGGGATGCAGAGCCAGCAAGGGACCCTGCGAGAACTGCATAGAATTAGGACAGTAAGTCAATGGTTAGGACTGGTGAGGGAGAAAAACTATTATATGGATGCAAAGTATTAATACTTTTAATGAAATATTGTTATTTTTTATTAATCAGAATTCAATAGAATATCTGCTGTGGCTATGCCACTGCTGTTCTAGCATGCTTTTTAAATAACCAAGGCACTTCAACAAAAAAAACTTTATTTTGTGAAAAAAACAGTGAGCCAAATTAGAGAACAGTAACCATTGTGTCAGAAGAGAAGATTTAAACAATGTTTTCTTAGTTCTATAGGATTAAAAAATGAATAGGAAGTGTAGAGGCCACAGCTTTGAATGATTTCAGCACATCTGCGCCCACAGGACATCAAGTTTCTCACACTGCTCTGGTTTGATCCTGGTCCATTCTTCTTTCAGTCTCTGCCACAGTTCACTAACTGTAGTGGGTTTCTTAGACATTAATTTGTCGCCAAGGATTTTCCAATGTTCTCTATGGGGTTTAGATCTGGACTCTGACACTTCCTCCTCCAACTTTAGCTGACTTTAGCTAGACACTTCAGGTTCAGTCGTTCCCAGCCCGACGCTGAACATCAGACCCCAATAAATTGAACTTTAGCAATGTCATGTCATGGTTTGGGGGATGTTCTCTGGAGCAAGAGTTGGGCCTCTTTTATAGCTACATGGCAGGGTGAATGAAAATGTTTATGTGAACCTCCTTTGGCAACATGCAATACCCTCACTACAATTGTCTCCCAATCAGCTGCAATTTTCATGCAGGTCAAAGTTTAAATCTTCTCTTCTGACACAGTGGTTCATTTTGCTCACTGTTTTTCTCACAAAAATAAAGTTTTTGTTGAAGTCCCTTGGTTATTTAAAAAACATGATAGTACAGCAGTGGTATAGCCATTCATTTAAATTGTGAATAATAAAAAATAACAATATTTCAGAAATAAATCAATTATCAGTTCTCAAATTTGATCGCCATTGTAAGTATGACAAGACAAATAGGTTAAACTAATATAGTTATTTATGGTTGAAATTCACCTTTTGCTCATTTACACTGTCTTGAGAACCCAGTCCTGCAGACAGGAAGAAATGATACATTTAAAACAAAATGCACACAATTATAATCTGCAGACTAAATTACATGTCTGATTTTAAATGACCCACTATTCAAAATTCATACTACTATATCATATATTATACCAAACAGTTTCCTTTAGAACATATAAGGAAATAAAATGTAACTCTTCTGATCTAAAAAATAAAACATCTTTGTAGTTCTTAAAAAATAAATGAATAAAGCTTTAATAACGACATTTACATACGGGTCTTAATGTGTGCTCTAGCCTGCATCATAGTGTTTGAACACAATGGTGGTTCCATGATGCTGGGGGCTGACTGGCTAAGCTGGCTGGGCTCAACCACAGACAGCAGGCCAGGGGACGATGGGGACGCAGCAACCACACTTCTTGTTCTCTGTCTGTGAGGAACAAATAAAATGATCAAACTTATTTTTTGTTTTTATGTGAGTTCCTTAGAGTGTGTAAAAGAGATGGACGTGGCTTCTTGATTTAAAGGTTTAAACCTGTATTCTTTCTAATGGCCTCCAGCGGTTGCAAAAAAAAAGTCAAGATTTTATAGAAGTCATTGGGAAAATAATTGTCCTTCTCACTTGATTTATTACCTCAGTAAGCATGATGGTAATGAGTGTATGGTCTAAGTCGCTAGTTTTAAAGTCTTCTCCACAGCATTGTTAATTGTGGTCTATTTAAAGTAAAATTGACCATCAGGGCATGCTTTGGAACATAGCTACTTTGTGATTGACACTACCATCACCTAAAACGTCGTGTTCAGCGTTGGTTACCACCTTGCTTGCTAGCGGTAGTGTTAGCTGGTAACTTAATTGAAACTGCCCATTTTCAACCAGCTCTGTTTCAAATGCAGATTGATGGCATCTGCAGGATGATGCGCGTCAGGTGATTGGCAACGTTTCCCTCTTTAATGTTTAGCTTAGTGCCAAGCGTACGTCACTTTTGGCTCCAAAAAACAAGATGACGATGGCAATGCTGACCAAAATGCCAGACACATGGCTTCAAAATGGTTGTCCACAAACCAACTTGTCATGTAACGGTGGATACATCCAAATCCAGTCTATGTGAGTGCCACAAAAAAAAGGTGTAATTATCAGATTATGGAAGGGTTATAAAAACATTTTTCAGTCTTCAAGTCTTCAATGATATTTTCCACCCAACACATGTGGCTGGCAGTAATCACTGCTCCACTGACTTTATATGGGATGTTGACAAGCAGGGTAACAAACGGGCTATCTGCTATTAATTGGTCTTTCTTAAGAAGTGTCAAATGTACCTGTGTTTAGGGGGTACTGGCAGGCAGGAAGTCCTGGTACTCAGCAAACCAGGTGAAGGTGCTGGATCCACATGGCTGCAGCGTCTGCTGTTGTCCCCCAGGCTCGGCAGAGACAAACCTCCTCTGCTGAACAGACAAAAGAGAATACAGAAAAGTATGTGGTTCATTTTGCCCTTAACAAGAAGAGAGTATATGCATAGGCCACTCAGGGGAGTTTGTTGGGATTCATCTGAGAAATTCTAAGAGTTTTATTGCCTTGTGCTGAATTGAAACTAATGCCTCATTTTACTCCCATCTCACCCCATTACTGGAAGCTGATGCTATGAAATTAGAGACCTGCTCAAAGACCTTTATTCTCCTTGGAGAGCTTGGACTTGATTTAGCGGTGAGAGCTCCACATAGCAGACAATGAGCTGATTCACCAAAGCCCTCTCTCCCCTCCATCCCTGTATTTCTAACCTGCTTTGGTAGAACAGGTTGTCCTCTGGACACAGTGACAGGTGCCTGCATACAGGACAGGAGTGTAACCGGATAGGACACTATTCTGCTGGTTGGTGTAAAGTCAGAGGCAGTTGTTGACAAGCCCAGGGATAGTGTGCTGTTTATACAAATGACTATGTGTTGGGGGCTGGCTGGGGGGTGTTAACTGTACACGAAAAAATGTTTGTGTCTACACAACTGTTTGTGGATACGTATGCACAGATGTTGATGTGTTCACATGTGTGCACTGTCAACACTATCAGCTTAGTGCCATCAGCTTTAAATTATCACTTTTTTATGGCCAAAATGCACTGTGTGTGTGTGTGTGTGTGTGTGTGTGTGTGTGTGTGTGTGTGTGTGTGTGTGTGTGTGTGTGTGTGTGTGTGTGTGTGTGTGTGTGTGTGTGTGTGTGTGTGTGTGTGTGTGTGTGTGTGTGTGTGTGTGTGTGTGTGTGTGTGTGTGTGTGTTCGCCCTGCCCACCTGCTTCCCCTCCCTGTGTCCTGGTAGGCTTGCCTGATGTCTCTCAGTGTTTCCATGGCGTTTTGGATACAGAGGGGGATTCCCTTATCTGCGCCAGACACACACACACACACACACACACACACACAGTTATACCCACCAATCCTAAATCCATTTTATTCTTTTAGTGTTCACAGCTACAAATAGATATAAAACTCAGTTACATATACTATATTCCTAGCCTGTCATTGGCCAAATACTGTTTTCTCCATTCAACTAATTTGTTCAGAAAAGTAAACTGTTTTCACTGCTACAAAATAAATGCTAACATCACCTGAAATACTTAGATAGCAACAAAAGATCATATTTACTCTCCTTAACAAGACTGGGGGTTCATAAATGTTAAAGAACAATGTTACTCTGAGGTTAAAGTCTCTGTAACAACTGTATCAGTTGACAGACACACAGACAAAGCTCAAACTAGAACGTGCCTTGATAACCACAGGTGAGCTCTAACTTGATTATGCCTTGATTATACACAGTATTCATACACAGCATACTGATACTCATCACAGAGAAAGCAACCGGCATTACCTGTTTCTGAGGCTGTTGGTCCACTCTGCTACCATATTGAGATCCTGTTTAAGAACTGAATCAGATAGTTCCTCTCTTTCTTTTCCTTTATTTCTTCACAACCTAATGATGACAGCCTTGTTTTCCTTTTCTCTATGTGTTCTCAGTATGTCCATTCCTCCCTGTAACACTGTCTTTTACTGGTCTGCTCAATTCTCTCTGCGTCTCAGACATGCTGTTGTGGTTGAGATACAAGTAGCCGAGAGGTGGTATTGTGTGTGTGAGACCCCTCCCAACCAGTCACGCCTCCCTCACTCCTCTCCCTTTAGAAGGTGATCTGATGGACTATTTGGGAGCTGACCAGTATGTTTCTTTGTCACTATAAAAGGCCAAAAGCAATTAAAAAGTCTGACCTGTTTAAAGTAGGTATTGGTATCCAAGACACCCGTAACACCTAGTTGTGCTTGCTCTTAAGCCCCTTCTTTCAAGCATCACCCCAATTTCATACATTAATGATCCACACCATAGCCCACTAAAAGTCCATGAATAGTCCTTACCTTGGCTGAGGTCTTTCTTATGGTCAGATAGTGGAGGGTACCCTGGAGACTCCAGCACTTCCTGGAAAGAACAAAAGTGAGCCATTGATTAAATGTCCCATACTTTAAACTACAGATGTTCTGCAGTAGTGTAATTTATTTATTTGAATATATTTACAAATTGGAGTAAATAGTGCCTCTATTTCATCTTTTAATGAATGTTTTAATTCCCTTTGTTCTCAGTATTCGATGAATACTTTCTCAAAGCTTGTCCGGAATGCAGAGCAAGAGGAGATTACAAACAAACACACAAAGGCATGCATTTTATTTTTAAATTGTTAATACAATGGTGCTTTTGCACATGTATAGAGTAAAGCTTTAGATTTAGATAGCTCTCTTGGTGGTTAGTAGCCTAAGTCAAACTAACATAGCATTAAACATTATGATTTTAAAGGTCCCAGTTGTATACTCATTTTCAGGTTCCAATTTTTATTATTTATATATTTTTTATATTTTTGGTTTCTACTAGAGGATGTTTATATGCTTTAATATCACAAAACACATTTTTTTTTAAATGTACCTGTATTCACCCTCTGGAACACTGTTTTAGCACCTGTCTCTTTAAGGGCCCCTTTCAGGAGAAGCCCAGTCTGCCCTGATTGGTCAGCGTTTCAGCATCTCCTGCATTTGTGCTCTTGGCGTCTCTGCACATTGCAGCCGGCGAACGTCATTGTCGACGGATGACTGTAACACTACTGTAGCAGCATTTTATACCTACAGTTTACATAGTATAGTTGTGACATCACAACCGTACAGAAGTCCGGATGGCTTTAAAGACACAGTTTCTGAATACGGGCTGTGTGCATTTCTCTGTGGATTGAGCGTTTCGATAACTTCACAGTATTTATACAGCACCTCCACCTGCTTTATAATAAAAAAAGACATGGGGATCTTCCTCTTTCTATGTTGGACATTTATTGATTTTGCCTTATTCTAAGTAAACCCTTGGTATACATTTTTCAGTAGAGTTCAAGTACACATACATTACAGTTGAGTGTGTCAGTCGGCCTCTGAGCCACGCATACCACCTGCTCTTCTCTTCCAACTAACCAGCTGCCCTGCTTGTCTGTTCCATAAGGACACCCACAATAAAGTGGTATGGCCGCTAAGTCTCAGCTTTTCAGAGCACCCCTCCTCCATATATTTACACACACTTATCTAAAACAGCCAATGACTGCTTCCACATATTTGTCTTCTGGGTGATCAGTGACCAGTCACTGCCAGTCTGCTGTGTGTCTGTTAATTGTGGCTTCATTAGAGCAACAGTGAACCACACAGACCTCTGCACTCGCACACACATGCTTAAATACAACAGATCGCAAACTAGGCATTTCATAAGGGTTTTGTTGTTTTTATGTTAGTCTCGCTTGAACAGAATGAACTAAAATCTGTTGCTGAATTCAAGCATCCTCAATCCCAAAGCACTCACCCCTGTGTGGCTGTATAGTAGAAAGCTGTGCTGATGGGTTGATGTTTGCATGGGGGAGGCAGCAGTCGACTGATTCTCAAGGTCCAAGTCTACGTCCGAATCTCCAAACTCCAAGTCCAAATCCTGGCATGAGTATTTATCAAGGGCTAGGAGTGACGTTGAGTCAGCATCTGCAGATTGGCCTGTATTGACACATAAAGAAGGAAAACTTTTTCTCCCACTGACTACAAGAGTAGTTCAAAAATTTAAAAATCTCCAAATCCACGTTTGGTTGCACAGGGTCCACACCCCTGAACCCTGGACTGTTTACACAAGGTGAGGAAGTAGTTCTAAAAGTTGGAAAACAACATTTTTTTACCGTCCTCTGTTTGTTTCTCATCTCTCTTTCTCTATCGTCTTTGTGCCACCTTGTTTCTGTACCGCCACCCTCAAAACAAACTGACCCACACATTCTCATGAAGGCTGTCAGCAGGATGCTCACTCAAACACACACACACACACACACACACACACACACACACACACACACACACACACACACACACACACACACACACACACACACACACACACACACACACACACACACACACACACACACACACACACACACACACACACACAAACAAGCCTTTCTTATACCCTCCCACATAAGTGCAGGCTTTCAGAGCTGCTAAAGAGGTTTTACTCTGAAAAACAGGATCATGAATGAACTTGGTATGCTGTCTGTGTATGTCTGTACGTGTGTGAAGAGAGAAAAAAGTGCGTGTGCGTATGCATAATCATGAATAGGGAGATATGTTTAGAGGGGTTTACATGTGTGCCTATGCTACATTTATGCTGCATTAAACACCCTGTTTAATAAGTAACTGATCAATAAATCAGTAACCAAAGTGAAGCCAATAACATGTGAGCAACATTTGTTAATTTAATGTGATGAGAAGGTAATTATGTGAACAGACGAATACACTAAGTGTTACTTCAGGTTAATATATGTAATACAGAAGTATCGTGTTCTGTGTCTCAGTTAGTATTTTGTTCAGGTCTTATGCTGTATGTGATTCTGTATGGAGAAAAAGTAAACAAAAGAGAGTAATGCCGGGAAACGGTGATATAGAGTGGAAGTGTGTCTTACAAAAACATTTGTTAATTGCATAATTCAAATCAGATTATAATTATTTTTTGAAAGAAACATGGGAATGTACAAATAACTGGATAAACCGTACTTTACCAAAGCAGATCACATGCACTGTTGGAATTTAGATCAGAATTTTCCCACGGCTTTAAAGCAGCATTAATATCTGTGCTAAAAATGGCTAACTTGCCAGCAAACAGTTACCTACTTACACAGTTTGCAGACACAGAGCAACATTAGCACTCGCTTTAGGTTATGTCTTTGGCCAACTGACAGATTATTCTTTCTTTCTCTCTCTTAGCTGGGTTTTGGTCTACACAAACTCCTGAGTCATTTCTATAAACAGATATCTGTATGAATGCAGAATCTGTAGACAACAGGACCAGATTTTGGTGCCAGAAACATTATGGTTTGTGTTTTTAGTTCAAATAGTACTGACCAATCATGTTTGAGCAGGCTTTGGTTGCATGCAGGTGAACAGTCTGCGTGCAGAGCAAAAAAACACATTGGCCAAAATGCAATCTTGGAACCCACAGGCCATTATCTGACGACTAGCTTTTTCATTTTTTGGGCATTCATAAACAGATATCTGTTTATAGAGATATCATCTTTCGACTACAACTCCATTGTTGCATATTCATCTCACTAATCAGACACTGCACTCTTCTGAATGCTCCACTATGTTCACTAGCTAGTCGCTAGCTTTGTCTGCCTGATGCTTGGTGCTGAGCAGACAGTAAGTCTATCTGACCTTCAGAACCAAAACAGTTAAGTTTCCAAGGCCGTAAACCCAAAACAATGAGCTGAATTAATTAATTAATTAATTAATAAAATACTCTGCACAGCTAAGGTGAACTGTTAAGTTTGACGATAATAACACTATGAGTGACCCCTTTCGCATAGCTATAGTAATATATACAAAGTAGTAATTTCATCCAGTGTTAATAGAATAATTAATTGGTCTAAAATGTTCCATTCATGTTGGTATGTGCTGTGCTTTTTTGTGTGTAGACGTGTACCTGTACGACTTAGGGCCTCAACCATCATATGAATGATCTCCTCCTTCAGAGGGCTGTTAATGTTTGCAGCGTACTGGGGAGCAGTATAGCCACTGTGGTCACGTACCCGCAGATCACTGATGGAGAAGTTTAAAGACAGATGAAACAATTCAACAAAGAACGAAAAAGTACACAGAACTTAAGATATCTAAACATGTGTTGCCCTGGAATATATACTTCCATTTAATTTGGTGTGTTAAAGTAAAAAGTTGTTACTTGATGCCAAAGCAACATCAAGCCTTGTTGGACCACTAATCAGAATTTTAGTAAGTTAAGCTACAACCTTCTTTGACAAAGACAAAACAAATAGACAGCTAGCAACTGACTCTCAAGAAATGTTTGCGTGTCTGAATTTCCTTGTCTGCACAGTATAAAGCCTACATATCAATGCATGCATGAATGTGTGTTTTCTTACGCCGACAGTCCCAGCAGCTCCTTGACCACTTCCACAGGTTGGTGTTCCCATGGCAACGGGGTTACTATGCCCTCAAACAGGTCGATATCCCTAACAGCGAGCATCACAGCCGTCACACCGCCACTGTTGGGAACATTCACATCCACCTCGTCCATCTGAGCCTGAGACATGCACACAAACATGAATGACATGATAATACTGGCACTTGTACACACACATATAAATAGACAACTCATCTTTAATGCCTCACATCCCTATGCATTGTTATACTTTGGTTTGTTGTCGAAGTTTAGAAGTTGAACAGTTTTAATTATTTCTAAGAAATAGACTTGCAGTGAACATTTTTCAGAGACATAATTGCTCTGGAAGTAGAAATAAAATCAAGAGTTTTCTAACTAAAAAAAACATGAACAAAATGTAAATACTATTTTCCCCCAGAATTAATGACAACATACAAGATGTACAACTCTGAAAAAGTGAACTGAAACTGCCTTCTCTATGAGTTATTTATTAAAGCCCGGTCAACATAAGCAACAATCTAACAACTCTCCTCAGATTCTGGTTTGAATGCTGCTAAATCCTGATTGGCGCACTAAAAAATAAACATGACATCACCTTTTCCAACTGAGTCCCGCCCACTTCAAAGAAAGGACAAAATAACATGTTAAACTGTTAGATAATCTTGTGTTCATGTAGGACCCCATCACTCACAGTAAGACGCTGATTGAGCAAATGTTTTTTCAAGGTCTTTAAATCATCATTTTGATTAATTTAAATTCATGTTTAAACACCTTTAAAAAAAACTTTTGTGGCCAAAGATTGATAACACACAATCGGACCTTATTCACATACAACCTGCTGTTTAGATTACACTCGTTGTTGTTGAGTGAAATGCACCTGATCATACGTCTCACATCTGGTTACACAAAGAGACGTTAATACCCACTTCTGTTTTTGCAATGTGAAAAAAACGCAGTTGTTGCCCCCCTGTATGTGTGTCTTACCAGCAGGTGCTGTAAGGAGTGCAGGTCTCCCTGCCAGGCAGCCTGCAGCAGCTGTGTCTGGGGAGGCAGATGAGGTCTCCAGATCCACCCCAACACTTTCCCCTGGAGCTCAGGAGGGCTTACGTGGAGCGCTGTCTGCCTGCTGCAGTTACACAGGGTGATGTCAGCCCTATCCCTCAGCAGCCGCTGCACCACCTGTTAACAGCAGCGGGTAAAATAATAAGTGACACAAACACACCATCAGTAGACTTTTATCACTTTTATCATGTACATTGGTAGATTAAAACAGCTGATTCTACAGACATACATCCTCATTGATAAAAAATGAGTTTCTCAATCAAATCAGCTGTTATTTAATGCAGCTCATCTCACTTCACAAGGGAATACGGGAGTCGGGGAGTGTCTCCCCCGAGTTACTGAATAGTCATATGCTTGTTTTGAACATGCGCAAACACGTGTTTTTGTTATTGAGAGGAAAAATACCAACTGTCTGACTAACATGCTCAACTGTATGAATTTCCCAGTGAACAATAGACTGATGTCAGATCTGCTAAGCAATATATAACAGTTCAGTGATCACAGCTTAACCATAATTACACAACAATACTGCCCTACAAAGCCTGAGTGCAGTAACTACGGAACTAACTGCACAGTTTGGGGCCGGAAAGTATGGAGTTTAAGATTGATTTGGATAAAAAATTATGCCAAAATGATACCAGTAAACCATAATCTATCATAATCTATCATACATAGATGTGCCAACTATTAATTCGTTGGGACAGTAAACAAACAAAAAAGTTGTTTTTTACCGTTCAAATTTCATCGTACTGCAGTTTAGGGCAGAATAGACATCCCCATGTCAAACTTCCACGCACATATATGCGTAATTTACCTCAGTCATGCCTGTAAGACAGGCAGTGATAAGTGAAGTGGATCCTTGCTCCTCCTCATCTTCAGTGTCGGAGACCTCCACCTCTTCCTTGCCCTTCACCTCTTCCTCCACAACCAGGACTTCTTCATTTTCCTCCTCCTGCTGTCTTTCCAGCATCTCAACAACACTACTTTCCTCTCTTCTCTCCATAGATCATATGGTCTTAGTCAAATCTGTGTGAGGAGCAGCCAGACAGAAAGGCAGAGACTAAGCAGGAGGTCAGACACAACTTGACCTTTTTGTGATGTGAAAAGACAAATGAGAGGGAAAAATCATTAGAGTTGTGAGTCTCTAATGCTCCATTAGTCCCAGCGGAGACAGCACAGAGGTTGTGATGGGAATTATTCTTTCACATTATTACTGCATACATCACTATGCTTTCAATGAGCTTGTCCACTGATGACAGTGAGTTCAGGGAGGCCATGGCCCTGTGTGTGTGTGAGTGTGTGTGTGTGTGTGTGTGTGTGTGTGTGTGTGTGTGTGTGTGTGTGTGTGTGTGTGTGTGTGTGTGTGTGTGTGTGTGTGTGTGTGTGTGTGTGTGTGTGTGTGTGTGTGTGTGTGCGTGCACGTGTGTGTGTGTGTGCGTGTGTGTGTGTGTGTGTGTGTGTGTGTGTGTGTATGTGTGTGTGACATGGCCGCTGGTTTAATGGATGATAACACTAACAGAGCCACAGTCAAGCTGGCTGACGTGTCTAATACGTAAACATGTTAAAAGCAATATAGACTTTTCATGTCTTTCTTAATTATAAAGCAGGTCGTAGTGCTATATAAATACTCGGAATGTATCAAAACTTCAATATACAGAGAAATGTGCACAGCCTGTATTCAGAAACTGTGTCTTTAAACCAGCCTTCAGGACTTCTGTACAGTTGTGATGTCACAAGTATACTATATATAGGTAGAAAGTGCAGCTCAGTGTCGTTAAAGTCTGCAAAGATTGCACTGAGACATGAAAGAAACCGACCAATCAGAGCAGACTGAGTTTTTTCTTCAGAGGGTCTAAAAGAGACGGGATCTAAAACCACGTGTATCAGAAAGAAGGTGAATTGAACATTAAACATTAAATCATGAAAACATGTTCTAGTACACTGGTTCTCAAACTGTGGTACTCAAGTTCTCTCTGGTGGTACTTGAAAGAATCTCCAAAATAAAAAAGGAAACATTATTACTAAATAATTAGAATACTATCAAAATACTACAACATTTTGAAAGAAAATGTAATTTAAAATAAGTTTGGCATTTCCTGTTATATTTTTGTTTCAACATCAGCCTACTACGTACTCACGTAATGAGTTAGGAGCTAAACTGTGATGGCAAGAGAGTAAGCAGAGGTAAAATGACTAGTTTAAAAACACTGCGATCATGGCTCCAAATGGGAACTATTAGGAAGGGAAGTGTGGATCAGGAGGAGAATATTTATCTGAAGCTGAAGTCATGGCTGAAGACAGTCAACAATAAATAATCTTTTGACTAGCTGCCCACAGCTGAATAGTGTACGCTGCTATATTTTAACTCTGTATTTGAACTCTTAGTGGTGGTACTCGACACAGCCTGATATTTGTGGTATGTCATGTACAAAGTTTGCGAACCACTGTTCTAGTAGAAACCCACAATACAAGTATGACCCTGAAATTAGTATAATATGTTTAACAACATTAAAGCTATAGTTGGTATCTTTCTGTAAAAATGATCTGTGAAAAAATAATGTATCTCTCTCTCTTTCTCTCTCTCTCTCTCTCTCTCTCTGTCTCTTTCTGTCTGCTCCTAATGTGATCTGCTAGATCCACTGCGTCTGACCAACAACCAGTAAGTGATGTTTCATGACAGTATGTTACTGTATTGCATATTTCTCGCATTAAGTGTTTCACCTTCATGCTGGTGGGCGGGGCTTGGTTTCGACTCCACTTGGTCACTAACCCTCTCATCCTAAGAGGTACATTAAAACATGTTTGTGAAAACACTTTATGCGAGAAATAGGCTATACAGTAACACAATCTTGATTCATATGTGATCAGCACCACCTTGTTTCACAGTTTGATGGGGCTTCAGAGCAGTTATTGACACTGCGTCAGACATTGATTATCTTATAGCAGATGCCATCAGGAGCACACGGAGGGGGCTCTGGAAGCAAACAGGAACAGAAGGTGGAGGTAGAGATACATGACTTTTTTACTGATCAGGTCTATCTCTTTCGGGATATAGTGACAGTTTCAGCAAATATTAAAAAAACATGTTTTTCATAGAAAGTTTCCAACTTCAACATTAACAGAGCAACAGTCAAGATGGCTAACATGTCTAATGAACTGGTAAAAAGCAATAACCTAGATCAATTAGAAAAGTGCCTTTCAAAAAATGTGAAGGGACTTTTTTTAAATTCAATATTTGTCAACAGCTTTAGAATGAGTCTAACAACCACAAAATGCAATCTGCTGTTGAACTGAACTATTCTTCACTTACTGTTTGATATCATTGTATTCGTTTATCTGCTGTTCTTCACATTCCTCCATGAGCTAATCCAGCCATATGTCTTCTCCGGTCTTCTGTGAACATTTGACGAGCAAACCTTTGATCCTTTTTAACAGGCTCTGCACTCTAGTGTTTCCTCTCCTTTCTTCTTATCCCCCCGCACGCCTTCTGTTGTAGGTTTACATTTGGTTGCCCTGGAGATGGTCAGGCAGACAGACTGGGGTTTAAATGCCAGCAGGCTGTATTGTTGCCTGACACATTTAGACTGAGTGGGAGCTTGGATATCTATATTATACCAACGTTTTTTCCTTTGAGTATCATTTAGTCAGCTGTGGAGTTATGGAGCTAGACTTGATACACCTCGCTTTGCTTGTACGAGTCTTTACACCTGTTAACATTACTTTGTCATGCTAATTTCCAGATATTTGCACAGTAAACCCACTGATTTATATATATGAGGATTATAATGTATGAGGAACCATTAATGATGTACTCCAACATCATCACTTGGATTAAACCTACAAGGAGTTCTTGAACAAAACATAAAAGCTATGAGCATCACATAATAGAATATATCAAAGTCTTTTATGCAGCAAATTGATATGATACCTTTCAGTAATATTATACTTCCCCTGACGGATCCTCACAGACATGAAGCCGTTTAAAGAATAACTCCGCATTTGATCTTGAACTTCTGGAGGTTAAAGATAAACACAATTTTCTTCAGATGTTGTTTGTCCTTGTAATGCACTGTAATGATAATAATAATAATAATAATAACAACAACAATAATAATAATAATAATATAAATAATAATAATCATAAATAATAAAAATAATAATAGAAAGTAATTTCTATTTTTGTGTGATTATACATGTTATTTTTTGCTAATTAAAACAACGAAACAGTCACTTAAACCTGATGGTAGATTCTGATCTCGTTCTTTACTTCTCCACCACTTTTCTATGACCTTGACATTCACTCAGCAGAGGGATGGATTCTGGGGCTCCAGCCCTGTCCCAAACGTTTTCTCAAACCCCCCAAATGTTTTAGATTTTGAAAACAACTTAAGCTTTGTGTCATGTCCCCTCAGTCTCTCTGACTGGACAAGCAAATAAATGGAGCAAAAGTTCTTTAACTGGGAAATTATCGCCATCTATAGGCCGACTCTAACACTGTCATTGTTGTTCAGTGATACTACTAATGACCCTGACTACTCTGCTTTTCCCTAAAGACATTGAATATGTAAAACATTCTCTGTTACGTTGTTTTGTAGAGGTGTAAGAGGCCTCCTCATCAGCCACTGTCCATCTGGAAGCTTGAAGCAGACAGGGTGAGCAGCTTTAAATACCTGGGCATCCACATCAGTGAGGACCTCACTTGGACACTTTACACCACACAGTTGATCTGTGACATTGCCACAAGGGGAAGGGGAAGATGCACCCTAAATTGGGATTAGGTGGTTTAATATTAAAAAAACCCTTGCAAGGTCAAATTACCTGACTGCATTATATGCCCTGGAGATGGTCAGGCAGACAGAAGTTCTGTGTCCTAATGGGAGGTGGCAATCACAGGTGAGCAGAGGTGTCGCTTAGAGAATATCCATTCATCTTCAACCTCTTGTCCCTATCGGGGTCGCAGGGGGGCAGGAGCCGACCCCAGCTGACATCGGGCGTGAGGCGGGGTACACCCTGGACAGGATGCCAGTCTATCACAGGGCACATAGAGACAAACAGAGACAGACAACCATGAACTCACTTTCACACCTGCGGGCAATTTAGAGTCATCAATTAACCTTAAACGTGCATGTCTTTGGACTGTGGGAGGAAGCCGGAGAACCCGGAGAAAACCCACGCAGACACGGGGAGTCCATGCAAACTCCACATGGAAGGGCCCCAGGCGGGATTCGAACCAGGAACCCTCTTGCTGTGACCACCAGAACACAGTGCCGCCCGCTTAGAGAACAATGGGTAGAAAATGCTTGTTTGAGAGGGCTATTTTTTTTGGTCTTCAGTGGGGGTAGTGAGAGGAGCTGAGGTGTTTTTTTTGCCTGGGAACTGAAGGATTCAGGGTTTTTTTTATGGTGTTTCCTTCACCTCGGAACTGTAGAGAAGATAACATGTGTGGGGACGATTAAACTGATGCCTGGAGAGTAAGCTCTAGGCATTATTTCCTATTTCCTTATTTATTTCCTTATTTCCTTCTAGAAGCTACGCCTGGTGAGTCTGGTTTCTCTGGGACTGTTTTCCCTCTTTTTGGGGGAGTTTGCGATGCATTGCTGGACTTTGTGTTTTTGTTTTTCGCTTGGGAAGGATTTAACATACCATTTTTGTTTTTTCATTGAACATTTTTCCTTTGGATTAAGTGGACTGTGTGGAAAGGCCCAGCTGAAGTAGAATATTCTAGGCTCGAGTGGACATTATGATTTTTGAACGTGCGTTGTTTTTTTGTTTGAATAAGTGCCTGGATTACTGAACACTTAAATGTTTTGGTGGTTAATGCTGGGAGATTCTACTTATTGGTGTTAAAATTAGAACCTAATTTGTTTACTTCAATTCAATTTTATTTATAGTGCCAAATCATAACAAAAGTTATATCAGGACACTTTACAGACTAGGTATATACCAGACCCTATGACTTATTTATGATTTACATAGACCCAACAATTCCCCCTTAGAGTACGGTGGCACTTGACTAGGGATTGTAAGGAAATACTTTTGCAGTAACTCACAAACTAAATAATAAATAAAAGTAATAATTAACCTTCGAGATTGAGGGGATTGTTATACAACAGCCGCTGTATATTCTGTGGAGGCATGTCGCTCAACTTCTACAGCTTCGTTTTGGAGAGCGTCCTGACCAGCTGCATCACCGCGTGGTATGGCAGCACTACTGCTGTGGAGAGAGTGGGAAAGACTGCTAAGATCACCAGGACTCCATTGCCCTCTCTGCAGAGCATCTATCTCCGCAGGGTTAACAGCAGAACTGCCTCCATCCTCAAGGACCATACCCACCCCCAGCACACACTGTTCAGACTTCTGCCCGCAGGCCGGAGGTACAGAAGCGTCAAATGTAGGGACACCAAACTAAAGAAGTCTTTATTTCCAACTACCATCAGACTCCTCAACTGCTGACGGGAGTATCATCATGGACTACATTCTACAACTGCACATTGGTCACATGCATAATTACACTGTTTACATTTACACTTTCACTGTTATTGTTGTTTTATTTATCTGTTGAATAAGCTGCCTTTTAAGATGGCATTGTTTTGTATTTTTTATCCTTTTCTTCCTTTTTTATACTTGTTTAGCATTCTATAGACAGCACATGTATAATTTAATTGTAAAAGGAAACATGTTTTTTTGCTGTGCATATGAAAATAAACACTTTGAATCCTGTAAAGTCAACCACTGGTAATTGTGTTGCCTTCGTGTCTTCCTCTTTTCCTTCTTATGTACCAGTGATATATATGACCCTCCTGATGGACCTTCCTCAGGTCCTGACTCTGTCAGTTGGATGATTTGACCGGCTAACTTTTTCATTCAGTCATTTCATTTTTACCGTTTCTGTTGTCTGGCATCGTGATTCCACACAAAGGTATAGTCCACACCAACCCACGCAGAGGATGAGTCATGTCTCACACTGGGTTCAAAGCAAACTGCAGCAAAACAACACTTTATATGCACTTCAAATGGGTTCAAAAACTATATTCTCAGCTAGAGAAATAAAAGGTGAATAATAAAAAGATGTATTTATTACACATTTTCAAGTGAAATGAATAATATATAACTTTGACATTTTGTTTGTGAAAACAGTAATAAGTCTTGGCTTCTTAGACCTGTAATGATCCTCAGAAACTGAACCAAAATAAAGTTCATGCCATTGAGTTTGATATGGTTTTTAACCTCTTCAGCCGAAGTCATTAGAAACTCACGTAATGTTATTTTAAGTTCTAGCAAACATCCCACATTTCATTCATTCGTTTATGTTTCATGCAGAGTAAACCTGCTGTGGTTTCAACATAGAGTTGGAACAAGTTGATACGCAATATATTGTATATGCCATTGTGTCAGACAGAAAAAAGTTATTTTCCCAATGCTAAAACAACATATGAGGAAACAGGGGAGAAGTTTGATTTAACATGGTGAAAAGTTCACTCAAAATGAAACAGCACAGTATATTGTGCAAACATTGGAGTATGAGAATACATGTGCAATTCAGATCCAAATATAAACTGCAGGGAAATGTAGTGAAGTGAAATAATGTATTGATATTTTTTGCTTCTCATCATAACCGCAGTGGGTCATACTGGGCAGAGGAGTGCTGCACAGGAGGCATTTTGTTTTTTATTCATTTCTGCTTTAGTTTATACGTTTATACAACTGTTAACTGGCGAAGATTTTCAGTCTTACATTTAAAACGTCTATTCCTTTTAGAAAAAAGTCTGTCGTGATTAAAACCACACATCTTTTACCTCTTCTGTTGGATTTCATTAACCCTTGTACATCCCTTAAAAAAGTTTCTCTGATGTATTTAGAGGACAGAAATGTAAAAGCAATTGTCATACAATCATACATTAATATTATATATATATATATATATATATATAATTTTATTAATATAGAGTTAAATCTTTTAACCATCGTGTGAGGCCAAACAAGTTTGAAGTTAAATAACTTTATTTTAAATTCTAGTGAACACCCCATGTTTTTTTTTATGTTGATGCTTCATGCAGAGTAAACCTTAGTTTTAACATAGAGTTAGCACAAGATGATCTGCAATATAAAGTATGTATGATTGTGTCAGTCACAGAAAAAGTTAGAGAATAGTTAAGTAACAGGATTTTACAAAATGAACAGTGCACTTCAGATGAAAGAGCACAGGATAGTGTGCAATCATTTACATTCACAGCATCTATTCCTTTAAAATTCCATATGAAAACAACACACAAAATGAATTGATTTCCTCTATACTAAACACATACTATACGACACAGTCTGGAATGTGTCATAGATTAGCAATAATAGTGCATGGCTCCATAATGCAGCAACAATGCTCCCAGTGGAAACTAGGAAAACAGCATGTTTTTGGCCTGAAGGGCAAACATTATAAAATGGCTCAATCTGGTTGAAAATAGTACAAACTACAATTTTGAAGCCAGTGCTCTAAAATATAATAGAATACATTACTTTATGGCATGCTATAATGGCTGTTGGATCAGAAATTGTGGTTTTAATGTGTTCCTCAAGGGTCTGAGTGTCTGCATTTTGGCTCCACGGTTTATTATAGACCTATTATAGGAGCTGACGTTGAACTTCCAAAATTCAAAGAGAAAAAAGCCACTCACACCCTTGCCAAAATTGAT